>NW_019154085.1:56375758-56468148 GCF_002288905.1 Enhydra lutris kenyoni
AATGGAGTAAGAAACTGAAGACTTAGCTAGTTTTTAAAGTCCATCTAGCTTCCTAGCGAGCAGAAGTCCTCCTGTGGGGACAGGGAGGTCAGCCATCAGTCCTCAAGACAACTCACAGATGGAACTACTACTCTGGGCTTCAGTTTCTCTAGTTAAAAAATTAACGCAGAAGACAGAGAGGAGGCTTCCCTACTGAAGGATGATTTTCAGGGGCCTCAAACCTGCACAAGCACTTTTCAAGGCTTATAAGTAGTGCATTTATAATTTTGTGGGTTTTTTTCAAGGGAGGCCCCAGATTATATGTGCCTAATATTCTGTAAAAACTCACTCATCCCCAGATGGGGTCATGTAGCTAATTCAGAGGCACTAAAGATGCACAACATTTTGAAGAAGGAACCCAAATTCCTTGAAAGACTAGAAATCATACAATTTTATCTCTACTTTTGCCAACTCCTTTGGTTTTTCCCACGGCTGAAGTGTTGAAGATGCTGGCATCAGCAACAAGCTAACATCAGATATTCATCAGATATTCATGGTTTTACTTGAAAAGCTGCAGAGCTTTGGGTTACAATGGTGTCTCCTATTAATGAGGAGGTAAGGAGCTTCTGCTGTGAATAAATAAAACTAAGCTCATACACAATTCAACTTGGCTAATTTGACTTGAAATTGCAAAGGTTGTTTGAGGTTGCAAAGCAGGAGGAAGCCAGGAAGAGGGGAAAAAAGAAAATCAGAAAGGGTATGAGGCAGAGGAAGACTGGAAGCCCAGTCAACAGGACAGGAAAAAGCCATCCCCTTTGCCAGGGTTCCCCTTGTAGCACAGAGAAAAACATCACCAAGCCTCTGCTCATGTTCTAAGTAGCCACTGAGATCACAATCTGGAAGAGACCCCCTCCTGTACTTAAAGACTGATTACAGGATATAATATGAAGGGATCCAGTCATTCATTGTCTGTTCAACAAATGTTTTAAGTATTTGTTACTAGATGCTGGGGACATAGTGATGTGTAAAACAGATGTGGCCCCTCATCCCAGTCTGGAGGGGAATATAGAAAAGCACAGAGATGACTGCAACTCAGTGTAATTATGAGCTTTGGTAGCAGGGGTAGCAGGACATTAGGGGAATCCAAAGAGGGCCTCTGATCCAGATTTAGGGAGTCGGAGGAGACTTCTCCAGGGAAGTGAGAAACCATCCGAGACCTGCAAGATGAACAGTCAGACATCAGAGAAAAGGACTGGTAAGCATGTTTTAGGCAGAATGAAGAGGGATGCAGTTCGGTGTTCCTGAACCAGGAATGTGTGGGGTTGTAGGAGGACGTTGGGGGGAGACAGGAGATAAAGAGGTGCTGATCCTATAGGTTTTGAAAGCCTTCGTAAGATGTGTGGACTCTACCTTAAAGGTAATGGGAATGCCTTTCTGAAATCACTCAGATTGTGTGGGGAGTGGACTAGGGAAAAGCAAGGGAAGGAGACCATTTAAGAGGCCATGGCAAAGACAAGAGTGGTCTCAATGGAAGGAAGTTGCAGCCATGAGATACAAAGATGTGTACAGACTCAAAAAAAAAAAAAAGGAGGCACACGTGTGCTTTGATAATTGGTTAGAAATGAATTGTGAGATGGCCAAGGAATCTAGGATGACCTCAGGTACGTCTGGCTTGAGCAGTTGGGCAGCCAGATGGTAGAGCCATTTGGAAAGACAGTGGCTCCAGAAGGAGCATGTTTAGTGTTTCTGAACTGAGTCACCCATTAGGATAAAGAGAGGCTTCAGAATTCATAGCAGAAGTCCAGGTTGAAAAGCCCGACAAAGATGGAATTATGAAAGCTATGGAGGTCAGAACAGAAGAGGAAAAGGCAAGAGGTCAAGAAGGTCAAGTGAAAGGATGTTTATGGGAGAAAAACAGGCTACAAAAATGTCTATACAAGAAAACACACGTGCACAGAATAGATACAAGGAAAAGATGGGTGGCCTGTCTTCAGGAACACACTAGCAGCAATTACTGCCTCCTAGTGAGGTGACTGGTGATTAGCATTTCCTTCCCTCTGCTTGACTGTATTTGCAAGGCTAACGATTGTATAATAAGTGTGGGGCTTTTTCAGAATAAAAACAAAAGCTATTTTTGAAGATTGGCTGTGTAGGTGAGGGAAGATTATTAGAGGGGTTTTAACTTGAAGTGGAAAACTTAACTGGAAGGGGAAAAACTGCAGCTTAAGGAGATGAGGTGATTTGCTGCCTCACAAACTTGGCTGCCTATTGAGATCACCAGCGAGATTTTAAGAAATACTGACCCTGGATCCCTCCAGAGATTCCTCCAGAGAGTCTGATTTAATCAGCAGGAGGCGGCATGGCCTGAGCGCTAGAGACTTTTTTCATGCTCTTCAGGTGACTCTAACATCAGCAAAGATGGAGAACCACTAACGTAATTAGCAAAAGGTAAGAGAGCTCACTTTTCAGAATAGCATTCTGAGTTCATTAGAAAGGAGCGGGAATCTCCTGGAGAAGGTTCTTGCAGTGAATCCATGAAGCAGGCTCAAAGGTTAGCAGTGAGCGCCCCCAGGGTCAGGCATGGGGTCAGTCACATGGTGTGTTTGCAAATGAGTCAGCTGTGAAGTGAGCTGAACGCCATCTAAAAGAAAGTTGCACGAAACTTTGCAAGACGTGGAGGCATATTACGTGGAAAGTAAGTCTGAGGTCCAGGAGGCCCTGGCGCAGTGAGGAACAGGTAGCAGCTTCTCCTGCACCAGAGGCAAGAGCTTTTGCGTTCTAAGCGGTTGCTGTTCAGCCAAGAGCACCATTGGGCCAGCAACTCAGCTGCAGGCCTTCATGGCCACAGAAGTGTCTGGATTACTCATTGACTCTGAGGAATGAGTTTTGAACAGTTTGCCATTGGAGGCTAGCTGTGGTTGCGGTGCAGCCCTGGTGACAGCCAACAATGCACTTGGAGGGACTCCATTTCCCAAGCCTTGGGCTCAGATGTACTGCTGTGATGCCATCCTTCTAGTCCCAGTACCCCCCGATGCTGGTCCTTGTCTTCTCTGGTGAGTTCTTTCGTGCCTCTGACCTCATTCTCTTCACTGGCAAAGGAGGGGATAATGGTAGCTGTTCAATAGATTTCTCAGGGTTAAATAAGAACATTATGAAAACAGCTAATAGGCTTTTCACATGTTTTGTGATTGCCATTGTTTGAAAGAGGAAAAGGGGGTACAATAGCTATTAGGGTCAGCCTGGACCAACATCTTTCCACCTCATTTCCATCTGTCATGAGATGTTTTCTTCATTCTTCTCTAATTCTAGGCTCTAAAATATGGTGGCTAGAGGAGACAAAATATTTTTTTCTTAGTAAGAGATTAATGGCACAGAGTTGGTGGACCTTAAAAAAAAAGTAAAAATAGAAAAAGCAGAGTAAATCTCAAAATTTCATTTTTATGTGAAATAACTTGATGTTAGGAATTATCAGAGTTGAAACAATGATTACTGAAGTTTAAATTAAGAAGAAAAGGCAAGGTGGTGAAGTGTGTGGGACTTTTACTTGCATTTCTTTAAATCTGAAATGCTTTGGATGTAAGATTCCCTGTCACTTTCTGTATCATTAAGAACAAAGAATGTTCCTAATTAAACTATGACACGATGCTTTCTTTCCTCATAATTTTTTTCTCTCATTGAAAGAGCTCTTTTGGATTAATTTAAACATCTGTTGTTACCACAAATCACTCTCATACATATCTAAAAAGGGAGACAGTGAAATAAATTGGTTAAGTTGTTCCGCAAAATTTGTTCACGTTCAGTTGAATTTTTCCCAATCACTTTTAAGTCACCCATGGCCATAGTTTTTCCTACAATCATGTCCTCCAGGCTTGCAAGTGAATTGATGATATGTTTCCTTATTACCCATATTCTTTTCTCTAAGACACTGTCATCTCTTTTTGTAGGCTTTTTTGCCTAGCGTGTGATAGGCAATCCTTCTGTACTTATCTTGGTAACTAAACATAACTCAGCTTTATCTACTGGCGGATATATTCCTTTCTTGAGTCCTATAAAGCTATACTTCTCAAACTTTCATGTACATACAAATCACCTGAGGATGCTGTTTTAAAGCAGATATAAAAGAGGTGTGGGCTAGAGCCTGCATTGCTCTAGTTCTCATATGCTCCCGTACAGACGGTACTGCAGTTCAGATAGCAATGCTACCACGCGATTGGTTCAGTCTCTGCTTTGCAAGAAAGTTTAGAGGTATCGTTATTCTTCTAGTACATGTTTGTTTCACTAATATCAAATTTAGTGCTTGCTGTGCAGTTTTCATGTCCTTCTGTATACACAATTTTTCATTTAACACCAAATTATAGCACAATCCTTTTTTTTTAAAGATTTATTTATTTATTTAACAGAGATCACAAGCAGGCAGAGACGCAGGCAGAGAGAGAGGGGGAAGCAGGTTCCCCGCTGAGCAGAGAGCCCAATGGGGGGCTCGATCCCAGGACCCTGAGATCATGAGCTGAGCCGCAGGCAGAGGCTTAACCCACCGAGCCACCCAGGTGCCCCTAGCACAATCTTTTAAAAAAATATTTAAATGGCAGTGAAATTCAACATGTGTAGCCCCAGGAACACACATCATTCATTGGTGTAGATGATGGCAGAGTGAGGAGCTAGGAATAAGTTAGCACACGTAGTCAGGGCTGTGCCCCAAATGTGGATAGTAAGGGGCACCCCAACATCAGAGATGCTAAAAAGTGCAAAAACATGCAGCTTCAGCTCAAGGAAATATGGAGAATCTGTTGCAAATCTCTGTACTATTTTACCGCCATTTTTGCAGGGGTTTTTTTTGTTGTTTGTTTTTTGTCTTACTTAAGAAAATGCTGACCTCAGCCTTAGGAAGTATAATGGAGAACAGTAATAACCCCAGTGTGGTTCTCAATGTCTCTGTTCTTAACATTTTGGCTTCACCGATGTAAGTGGAATGCCAGGAGGGAAGTTCAGTGTGTGAGCCTCGGTGTTATGTGTGCTTACAGCTAACTTCTCAGGGCTCTGTCTCCTGAGTACTTGTTGAAAAATGCCTAACTCTGAGTCCCCCCAGCCTACTGAAGCAGCATCTCTGGGAGGCTGATCTGGGGGAAACCCTGTCATCAAGTCCCCCACGAGAACCTACCACCACTCAAGCTTGAGAACCACTGGTTTAGTGTCTTCACACCTTGCTGCAGGACTTAGTCTCTCAGTTTCTAGGTAAGGGGCACCTCCCATGTACCAGAATGAGGAACATGGAGTTATCTGGCATAGTATCTCTCCCTGTGCTCCCAGAGCCTACAGTCCAAATAGGTTAGCAGAGAAAACACTGGCTCCAGGCATTTGGGAAGGGAGTGGAAGAGGAGGAAGGAGATTGCTTCCAGTGGATATAAGGATAAAAGAACTTTCTGGAAAGGCAGGAAATGTGCCGGATCTTGAAAGACAGATGAACTTTGGATAGGACAGGAGAAGAGGGCATTGTAGGCAGGTGGTTCAACATAAGTAAAAATGAGGCAGGAGGGCACTAGTCACGCTCCACAAAGAGCAGGCTGGGTGTTCTAAGGAGACGGATCATGTCACAGAATCCTATATGTTCAAAGAGCTTGACAGAAGGCCATGCCCCAGGAGAACTTGCTCTCTTAAAGCTGGTCTCTCCAATTAGAGTTTGAAATTTTGTTTACTCTTCTTTTTCTTCTTTCTCCTTCTCTTCCATTCTACTCTCTTTTCAAGTTAAGAGAGAAGACACCCAGAGCCTGGATTTTTTTTTTTTTTTTTTTTAAACCAGTGCTTTAGGCCATGTTCCTCCTTCCCTTCATGCTGGCTTCCCCTGCCACTCAGCTTGTTCCTGCAGACTCCTCTGCCTTACTCCCACTGCTGTCAGCTGGTGCATGAGGAGAAATGCAAGCTCATTGCAATATTAATCTCCACAAAACATAACCAGAGAGGAAATTTTGCTGCTCTGTTGCAAATAGCATGTGGTACCTCCCAAAAGCCAAAATAAATGATTTTTTAATCATTTGCTGTTCAGGATTATCCACGCTCCCTTTCCTCAGTGTGGATAATTGAGGGTTGGCTGTATTTGGATTTCAAAGCAGTTTGGACTTTATTGAAATCCAAGGCTCCCAGTTTGTATCCTGCACTCGGTGGGCATTCGTGCCTATAATTAAATTGATCTGTGAGAGGAGGGCCACAGAGGTACCTCTGATATGAGTGGCTGCCAGAGAAAGACAACTGGTATTTTTATGTTGCTCACGTGGGACCAAAATAATAGCAACTGCTTTCCTGCAGGAGAGATGCTTTTTGTGCCTTTGTGCTCCGGGTCTGGGTGCCATTTCCTCCAGACATTTCAGTGTGCTTCCCAGAGTTGTGGGTTGGTGGGGGGAGGGAAGTCTTTGGTAAATTTACCACCTTTTAAGATGGCTTTACTTTGATGCTTGCTGGGTTTCTGTGATGCAAGAGAGATATTAGAGATGATTTGTTGTTTTTTGGGGGGTGGTGGTTGTTGTTGTTTTAAGATTTCATTTATTTATTTGACAGATGGAGATCACAAGTAGGCAGAGAAGCAGGCAGAGAGAGAAGGGGAAGCAGACTTTTTGCTGAGCAGAGAGCCCCATGCGGGGCTCAATCCCAGAACCTTGGAATCCTGACCTGAGCCAAAGGCAGAGGCTTTAACCCACTGAGCCAGCCAGGCACCCCTGAGATGATTTGTTTTTAAGGTGGGCAGAAGTTGGCCAACATGTGTATGTACAAGGGCACACATACACGTGCACACCCCCATATACATATGCTCACACACATGTATACACACACATACATCCTGAGAGCTGAAATTTTGAGTAAAGGGAAGCTGAAATCAGCATAGCTAGAAAAATATGTCTGTTGTCTGCATGCGTGTGCATTTTGTAAGAAGGACAGCTGGCAGCCTCTTCTAGGACACATGGGCTCAAAGAGCAAGAGGTGTGTTGCTTCAGAGTGTTCCCTGGCCACAGGCAACAGGAGAGGAAAAGTAAGGAAACAGGAGCTAGTCCCTCCACTAGCCGTGTTTGCCACCTCGAGAAGAAGTGAGGAAATGTTAGAGATGGAAACGTGCATGTTCCTACACACATAGAAGCCATCCGGGAGGATGTCCTCACCATCCACAGAGGCTCTACATAGTACTAGGCTAAGGGCTGAGAGGAGAAGGCCAAGGAGCCAGGTTGTTGCTTGCTGGGCAGGGGTCTGGGGAGGGGGCCGAGTGCCTTGGGGAGCTGGGCTATTGGGCAGAATGACAGAAAAAGATCAGAGCAGGATTGCACCCCTTCCTGGTGGACATCTTTGGAGGCTGAAGCCCCCTGGGCACTTTCAGCGACTCCCTCTCCTTGTTGATGGGGGCACTCTCCTAGGTGCCAGCACCCATGGAGAGCATTATGCCGGAACCAGCTGCCTTCACCCAAGCACAGGGCAGCCCCTGCCCCCTCTTGCCTAAGATCAGGAGCAGAGAGAGAGGGAGAGAGAGAGAGAGTGAGTGAGTGAGTGTGTGTGTGTGTGTGTGTGTGTGTGTGTGTGTTGCCCTACCCCTTCTTTGTTAAAGTCAGAATTAAGGAGTTGGGGATATTGGGCCAAATCACATAATGCCAGCCTCTCCTCACCCCTCTCCCCTGCTGCACCCCTGCTCCAGTGCAACATCCCTCTTTGTTTGGCTGGCGGGCATCTGATGGCCCATAAGAATCTTTGATCAGTGCTCAAAGTCTGCAGCCTGTCCTGAGGTCAGGCCTCCCTACCTCGTGTATGCCTGGGCTCCTGTCCCCACTTCTCTGCTTCCCACCAGAGAGGCTGTGTGCGCTTCTTGCCCATTGCTTCCATCGAGACTTCCCGCACTCTCAGGGAGCTCATTACCGCTATTTATGCCTCCTGCCTGCACCCTCCGCACCACACAGACACCGAGACGGCAGCCCTGCACTGCCAGCTGCCTCCCCACTGCAAGGAGGGTGAGGAAAGACAGCCACCCATAGCATCACTTCCCTGCCCTCCTCGGAGAGCACAGCCCGGCCATTTCCATGATTAAACCCACTAACCATGCCTCCGGACCTCTGCGATGGCTTCTCCTGACCACAGTGGTTACTGATTAACAAGAAGCTGGATCATTTTTTTTTAGAAGAGAATTAAAGCCAGGGGACAGGTGGTGGGGAGAGAAAGAGTGAGAGAGAGACCCTGGCTGCAATGACCCTGGGGAGAACCACAGATTATTCAGTCCATCTCCACTCTCATGACACCCAGCCTCCCAGTCACCCCAGAGGCAGGCCAGAGGGTGGTGCGTATCTTGGGGAAGCCACTCTGGTCCTGCTCTCACCAAGCATGTAGCAACTCCTCCTGAGCACCATGCGCTGTGCTGGGTCCCGAGTGCAAAAGCTAAGTGTCCCCAGCCCCCCCTCCCAGAGGAGCCTGGCCAGTGCTGAGCATCTGCAGGAGGACTTCTGACAGTCCCTCTCCGGCTGTTCCATCCTGCAAAGCTGTCCATGCATCTTGCTTTATAGACTGTAGAACTACAGCTCTGCTCAAAAGCTAACATGTATCCTTCTGGCTTGGGAGCAATGAACTGTCCACTGGCAGCTCTCCCAGCAGGAATGGAAATCCTATGCCTCAGATGAAGTTTCCGCTACAAAAAATAATAATAATATAAATAAGTCACTACCCTGGTGTTTCCCATCTGTGTGCCTGCCTTTTATGGCCTGGACTCTTGACTCTCATCGGAGTTGCTGATGAAAAGCTACTGACAGAGCCCGGGGGTGTCTCGAGGATTTCTATACGAGGGGCCTTAGGTGGCATTGTGGTCAAGGGGGGCCCTGTTCATTGAGCACACTGGTTATTTGGGAGATGCTGATGGAGCCTGCAAGAGCGTTAAACCCCCTTCTATCATCCCCACCGTCCTTGGCAGTGCCTCTCAAACTGAGCCTGTGTTTGTGAATGAAGCCAGCGCAGGGGGTAAGGAGAGCCGCATCCTGGGTCCAGCTCTAATCAGCAGAGGGACTTTGCACCATCGCCAAGATTCTCATCCATAAAGAGATTGGGGCTGGACCACCTCTCTAAAACCCTTCACAGTGATTCTAGGCCTCGGAGGAAGGAAACAAGACTGGAGATACAGTCCCCAACCCAAAAAAGCTAATGATAGTGAGTGAGAATATACCTCCAAAAGGCAAAACTGCATGAAACTACAAATGGTCAAAGCATGGAGAGCTCATGCTTCTCATCCACCAGCATCTAATCTCACCACTTCTGGTGACAGCCCCTAATTTCCATGTGGGAAGGTCACAAGGTTCTGCTTCCAGGGATGGAACCCATAACGTAAAATACTCAAGTCTAGCTGCTTCTCTTGGGTCCCAGCCACTGTTGTCTGTCCCTGCTTCCCCCAGCCCTCTCCACACAGCAGCAAAGGCCTCTTTTTGTTATGACCTGTTTTATATGTGTGTCTTTTTAGAGTTGTGACAGAATTACAACACGTTGGTTTGATACATTTACATACTGCGATCATGACTGCAGTGGCCTTAGTGAACACCCTCGTCCTGTCACACATTTATTATTTCTTTTTTGTGCTGATTGGGGTTCCGAGCTAGTCTCTTAGTAACTTTGAAGTTAATAATCAGTCTCATTGACCATGATCACTAGGTTGTACATTAGATCTCCAGAACTTATTTACCTACTAGTTGTATATTTGGACCCTTAGAAAACATCTCTCTAATTCCCCCATCCCCCAGTCCCTGGTAATCATCATTCTAATCCATTTTTTACAAGTTCAGATTTTAAAAAATTTCACCTGTGCGTTCATGCAGTATACCTTTCTCTGTCTGACTTATCTCACTCAGCATAATGCCTTCAAGCTCCATCCATGTTACTGCAAATGGCAGCATTTCCTTCTTTCTCATAGTTGAATAATATTCAGTTGTATACATACCATGTTTTTTTATTCATTCATCCATTGACAGACCTTCAGATAGTGTCCATGCCTTGGCTATCATGAATAATACTGCAATGAATATGGGGAGGGTACACGAATCCCTTCAAGATACTGATTTTACTTACATACCCAGAAGTGGAATTGCTGGATCATATGGTAGTTCAATTTTTAACTTTCTGAAGAACCTCCAAATTGTTTTCCATCATAGCTGCAACAATTTACATTCCCACTGACCATGCACAAGGGTTCCCTTTTCTCTACTTCTTTGCCAACAACATTATCTCTTTTTGATGATAGTCATTCCGACAGGTGTGGATTTGGTTTGCATTTCTGTGATGCTCAGTAATGTCGAGCACCTTTTCATATACCTGTTGGTCATTTGTATGTGGACATATTTTTCCAACATAACTCATGTTGTGTCTCTTCCCTTCTGGAAAGAATCCAGACTCCCCATCATGGTCAGAATAAAGTTCTGTCTCCTTCCCTCAGCCTGCAGAGCCCAGTATAGCATGGCTCTGCGCCTTCTCCCCTCCTCTCCCACTGCACTCGCTCTCCATGCCGCTCTGGCCACACCAGCCTTTGTGGCTCTTCCTTAATAAGCCTGGCTTAATCTGCCTCAGAGCCTTTGCACCTCCTCCCTCTGCCCAGCATGTTCTGTACCCAGATCTTCCTCACACAGTCTCTATTCTCATTTCATTCAGATCTCTGTTCAAATGCCACTGCCTAACAGAGGCATTCCCTGACCATCTTATCTAAAGCAGCACTCCACCCTGACCCACATCACACTCTACCCTCTTAATCTGCTTTGGTTTGTTGGTTTATTTGTTTGTTTGTTTGTTTGTTTTTTAATAGCTCTCATCATTTCCTAATTTTGTGTCCTTTTATACAATGTATTTGTTTTCTCTCCCTCTTACTGGAAAGAAAGTCCCAACAAGGTAGGGGTCTGATCTGTCTCATCCCTACTAAGTCCCCAGAATATACAATAGTGCTGGCACATAGTAGTTGTTCAGTCAACACTTGGTGAACAGGTGAGAAAGCCAGTGAAGCTGGTCCATGCACTCAGTGTCCTGGCCACAGTGGTTGGTTCAGGGATGGGCAGGTGACTTAACCTGGTCTGAGCAGACTGAATCTCCAAGTGGATGCTAGGATGCCAAGCCGGAGGCGCACGTTTCTCTCTGCTGCCCTAGATGTTGCCATGGTGAGAGTCTACGGCTAGAGCTGCCAGATGTATCCAGGGACAGGGTCTACCCAGGGGAAGAAAGACCAAGGGGCAAACCTGGTGGTAGCCTTAGAGCTCTGAAGGCTGCTCCCTGAAACCAAAACTTTCTAAGGACTTTCCAGCCATCAGCAATACATTTCTGGTGTAGTGCGTAGTTAATCCTCACACAACACCAAAGTAGCTCTGTTTCCCCACATTTCCCAGATGACAGAATCAGGAAAAAGCTTGAGTGACTTAGCCAAGGTCACACAGTCAGATTAGGGCTTAGCTTCAGATCTTCTGACCAGGATGCCACGTTGGGTGTTCTCCCCTTTGCCTCAGAGGGCCCTTCTCGATGGAAGGCACAGCCCTACTGACATGACAGAGCCTAAACAGGGATGGGGGGATTAGCCTCAAAGTGGAACATCCTGCTGTTGGCTCATTCTGTTTATACAGGGCTTTTCTTCAAAGTGCTCCACCTGCTTTTGCAAATAACTATTACAAAGCTTTTCTGCAGCAAGTCTAGAGGAGAGAAGTCAAACAATGGCAACAGCGGTTCTCCAGCCTTAGAAACCAATGAGTGCCCACCCTTATCTGCTGACAGGGTACGGGATTAACAGCACAGGCCTCCGTGATTTGTCTGGTGAAGTAACACAGCACCTCACAGATGTTTAATCCTCATTATCAGCCCCACCAACAGCGTATGAGATTACAAAACTCTTTATGTTAAAGACAGGCAAATGCCTGGCCCTCAGCCCCTGCAGGCTCCTCTCTCATGAAATCCACTGAGGAGGGCTTTGCTGGGCTGTTCTCACAGTCTTCGGCGCCTGGCTGGCCCTGCCCCAGGAAGAGCTTCATTTCTCAGAGCTGGGCTCACACTATGTGAATCCCAAGCCCATCTACCTCCCAGGCCTGGGGTCTGTCCAGAAGCTGCCTGCTGACTGCCAGAATGGCTGCCCTTAAGAAGGAGCCTGCAGGGAAATCTCTCAGCCGTGTGCTCTCATGTACGCCAAAGGCTGCCAAACAGTGTCCAGTGAGGTGTGTGCTTGAGATGGTGCCTGGGCTCCCCCACCAAGCCCCCAGCCTCTTAGTGAGGGATAGGATCCATGGAAGACGTTTCCATTCATCCATGGCAGCCTGTTCATGGCCCACCAGGAACCTCTCTGCAGCCTGGGTTAATGAGCTACTATGGCTCCCACTTTCCCTCCCATTGAGGCCAGTGTGTTCCTTCCCATGCAACCTGCTCTGCCACTCAGACCAGGGCACACCTCAACACAGATATTTAAGGAACCCTCACCTAGATGATGGCACCCATCCCAGCATATGATCCTGCAGAAGGAAGGCTGGGAAACTTCGCAATGTGGAGTCCAAATTCAGCTAGTAAAAATAAGATCATTTTCATCTGGACCCAACTATTGACTTACTGAGGCAGTTCTCAGAAAACTAGAATCAGGACAGAGAAATACCAGTTTTTGTCTGCCTTTGGACAAAACCTGCTAAGCTTATACTAAATGACCATCTGGCTCCAGACCCCGCAGGGTCCGATGATTCCCAAAAACCCTTAGTTTTCCGGCAGAGAAGTGCACAGGAATCAGGAAGGGGACTGAGCTCTATCCTCAGAGATTTGGGTTCAAGATGTCTGGGACAG
This sequence comes from Enhydra lutris kenyoni, assembly GCF_002288905.1. Lineage (NCBI taxonomy): Eukaryota > Metazoa > Chordata > Mammalia > Carnivora > Mustelidae > Enhydra > Enhydra lutris. The sequence goes on from NW_019154085.1 coordinate 56,388,527, forward strand.
GATCATTACACATGGTTCCGCACTCCCATACCCCAAAGCCTTAAATTTCAGAGACATAAAGAAAAGATAGAGGGAAACTTGAGAGGCAGTCTCTGTCGGGAGGACAGTCTCTCCTGGCAGTGGACCGTCAGTGAGCGGGTTTTAGGTAAAGATCCGCAGATGTCCCGTGCTCAGTGCCAAATGGAGCAAGGAACTGGCCCCTCTCCCACCTTCTTTATTCTCTCCTTCACTGGAGAGACATCACTAGACATCAGGAATCACTAGACTCAAATTCTTCCTAATTTGTCTCTAAGACAGTCAGGTTCTTGCCATCTGGGGAACAAAGGCAACTCCTGCTTTCCATCGGGTACAACTCATTGGGCAGGAGGCCAGGCATCTGGCCCCAGGCCAGGACCTCAGCAGGAGCCTGGCAAGTAGCAGCCACCCCAAAGCCAGAGGGACTCAACTCTCCTAAAGGGATGCTTCTCTTGATCCTGATGGGGACAGGGGCAAAGTGGATGTCTTTAGGAATAGCCTGGCCATAGTTCAGCAGGAAGCAAGCCATGTATTTATTCGTGGCGAAGATCACATTTCACTGTTGGCTTAGCTGGTCTCCAAGCAAGCGGTGGCTGTCGCCACTCTAGAAGGTGGTTTGTGGTAGCTTTCTCTGCAGCTGTACTAGGACGTGTGTTGCCGTAACGCTGTGTCTACCATCAACAAGAACAGCAAGCACTTTCTAAGTCTGATTCTAAACACATCATGTTATTAATTTATTAATCCTCATTATAACTTTGTTAGGTGGGTACTAAAATCATCCCACTTACTTTTTTCTTTTTTCTTTTTTTTAAAGATTTTATTTATTTATCTGACAGACTGTGAGAGAGGGAGCACAAGCAGGGGTAGTGGGAGAGGGAGAAGCAGGCTTCCCGCAGGGAGAAGCAGGGAGCCCAACGCAGGCTCCATCCCAGGAGCCTGGGATCATGACCTGAGCTGAAGACAGACACTTAATGACTGAGCTACCCAGGCACCCCAAATTCACCCCACTTTACAGATAACTGAAGCACAGATAAGTCACGTAACTTGTCTGAGATCATGTGGCAAATGGGTGGAGGAGCTGGGAAGTGAACCCAGGTGTTCTGAACTTCAGAGTTCTCCATTGTTTGGGTGTGAGGATGGGTACCAGGTAGGTCTGCAATTCTGTACGTCAACATTCAGGGACCCTTCCTATCCAGAGGGACTGGTGACAAAGGTACCATCTGCCCAGTAAGATGATGGAGTTGGTGTAGTCCGAGCACCTAGGGTCGAGGTTTTTGTAACTAATGTCACAGATAAGTGATTGGATGGCATAAAACACCATCAGAATGTTCCAGACAGGTGTTTCTGGTGAAGCAAAGAAGGAGAACAGGACATCAGCCATGGACACCTAAAGGGTAGGGGAACCCCAGCTTCTGCTTTCCCCAAACACAAGTTCCAATATCAGCAAAGTAAAATCAGAACCACGCTCCAAAGAGCATGCCTTGGCCCACCAGATTTAGACCCTATCCAAGGTGGCTGTTGTGATCCTAGAGGATCTATGGTTCCCTCCATCCTCTCTCCTCAGTCAGGCATCAGAACCACAGAGGAGAAACCAAACAGAGCCTGCCTCCTATAGCTGTAGCTGGCATTGTCTGTGTGTAATTCATAAGCCACCTACCTTCTCTTCCTGTGTATCTGCCCATGAGATCCCTTCCCTGCAGACCTTAGTAAGGGAAATTAGCTGGATGCATTGTTAGGAGTCCTTACTCCTGCCGTATCCCGTGGGTGAGTGGGAGACGCTGAATGGTTTTGCTGGAACAAAAGAGCAAAGACTCGTGGATGGAACAGAGGATAGCTAGAAGCAGAGAGAGCAGGGAGCCAGAGTTCAGATTGTCCAGACTGGGGGCAGAGACTGAGCGGATGGGGGCACAGCTGCTCCCTTGGGTGATTTCCGGGCAGTTGGTAAGAGAGCAGCTTGGTCCATGGGGTGCCGCAGACTGGAAGTAGGAGAATAGAAACTTCTTGGGAACCAGAGCAAGAAGCACTTGAGATGGAAATAGGAATCCATAACTTGAGGACAGAACTCCCAAAGTTCTGACAGAACTCCTAGACTTAGACAAAGCCGTAGACCAGAAAACCCTCTGACTTTAACTGTGAATCCATGAGGACTAGCCCTCGGGGGCGAACACACGCCCCAACGGGCATTTATTGAGGAAGAAGACGTGAAAGAAAAATGGAAGGCAACCTTTCTGAGACCCCCATCTCAGATGGAGGTACCCTTGGGATGCTCCCATAATCTGGAATAGGAATCGGAAGACCACCCAGAGGCTGGGAGATGCAACACATCTGAGCCTTCATGTCCTCCCATTAATTTGCTTTTAGTGAATTACCACCTTTGTAAGTGGCCTCATGCTGTTCCTCTAGGTGACCCAGATGCCACAGTACTATCCAGGGGATTGTTTCTGCAATGATAGAAATGTGGTTTGTGTGTGTGTGCTGTCCAATACAGTAGCCACTGGTCAGAAGTGACTATTGAGCACTTAAAATGTGGCTAGTACCACTTAAGAATTGAATTTTCCATTTTAGTTCTTCTAATTTTAACTTAAACAGCCACATGTGGCTGGTGGCTATCATAATAGATAACACAGCTCTACACTGTAGCTTCATAGAGGCCGAGACAGAAGTTTCTGCTTCCTCCTCATATTGCCACAGCCTGGAGTTAAGCGTGGGGCCCTTGGCAGGCCCTTTGTAAATGAGGCTGACCGAGTGCCTGAGTGATCCCCGTTTGCAGAGAATCATGAATAGACCCGTTCAGCAAAGGTGACATAACTGACCCCTCACTGCTGTGCAGTATAATGGAGAAAAATGGAATTAATCCAGGCACTGAGAGTGAAGTGCTGCTCGCTCCGTTCTCTGCAGCAATGGATTGCTTCATTATCCAGCTCATTATCAAGCCTGTCGCTGCCTGGGTTTGCATGTGTGCCTGTTAATTGTTTGTGTAAATAAGAATGGCCCTGGAAGGGTGATGGAGCCGCCCGTCCTCATCTTCCTGGCTCCTGGCCCTTCCTTCTGCGTCTCTTGTCCTGGTCTCCTGCTCATTTGGGCACCTGCTGAGAGCAATCGGGCTTGAAAAGGGGAGGGGGGAAACCCACTAGAGGAACTGAGCAGACCTAATACATTCTTGCTTGACAGGTGAGAGAATCACCCCTTCTACCATCGTGTTCAGGAAACACTACCACTGACACTCTCTTGGGAATAACAATAGCCCCGGTGAATGAGGCCGTTTTTCCTCAGAGCTGAACGTTTCCGTGGGTGCACATTACCTCTCTCTCTCTCTCTTTCTCTCTCCTCTAGGAAAAGCCAGAGTTGACGGCTCCATGGGCCTCTAGTAGATTCCATCCCTTTCTTCTTATTGTCTTCAAGATGATCAAAGCTCTACCATCTTTAAATTGGACCCAAGGGATTCAATTTAGGAGTTATCTTTGAGCTGGGGTGGGATAGCTTGTTTACAGAATCTCCCCCACTTCAGCTCTGAGCCTTGAAGCTTCATTTGCAAATGAAAGCTCTTCTCTGGGTCTTTATTACGGTGTGTGCGCCACCTAGAGGCCACTGTCTTAAATTCAGCCTCACTTCCGGCCGCCAACCTGTTGGGTCTTTTTCCTTTCTCATTTTTTCACATGGAGCAAAAAACCTCAGAACACCTCTCTTTGTTGAATAGACCCCATTCCGCTTCTACCGCCTCAAAATTGGCTTTCTGTGATCCCAAACCCTCCCCTTACAGTGCTCGCGGCCTGAGGGAGGCTCGCACAACCGAGGAGACTTTCCAATACTTTCTAGCCTCTGTCAAAAGAACAGAACTTTTCAGGCTATCTTAAGACTTAAGGAAGATGCTTGAAAGAGACCAAAGGAGACTTCTTGCCTATGTCCCAAACATACAGGCCCTCTGTTGGTGCTGCAGTGTGGCTGGGTTCTTTGGGGCGGTGGGGGGAGGAAGGGCGGGTCGCGCAGTGGCCAGAACCGAATATCCAGTCCATCTTGTCCTTCCTCCACTGACTGCATCTGTGCCACACAACCACACGTGAGTGTCCCTGGGGACGGACACCATGTTAGGGGAACCGATACCACATATTTTATTGGTGCCATTGTGGTTTGTTTTATTGTGGTAAATTATGCATAATGCAAGATTTGTCTTTTTTAACCATGTTGAAGTATACGGTGCAGGACATACATGCACAATACTCTACAACCATCACCACGTTTTATTTCCAGAGCTTTTTTGTCATGGCCAACAAAAATTCCATCCCGTTAAATAGCAACTCCCCATTTCTGCCTGTAGCCCCTGGTCACCTCGATCCTACTTTCCATCTCTATGATAATTTGCCTATTCTGGGTCATGGAATCATATAATTTTTGTCCTTTTGTGTCTGGCTGAGCCAAATATTTTTAGCTGTGGCTGTTTGACTTGGGCTAGAGAGGCCTTTCTTTTCTGTTTTCTCTCGAGTGGAGATGGGAAAGAAGTCAGCAAAATGAACTTAAACCTTGCCCTTGAGCCACTGCCAACCCTGGCTGAGCTGTCCGGCTGGGTGTGCCCCTGAAAAGTGCTGTGGAATTGAGGAAAGGAGGAGCCGCCAGCTCAGATCTCTCCAAACAAACAAGGAAGGGGCCATTGTTTGGGGGCTTAGACGAATCAGGACTTGGCTAGCATTTCCTGGCCTGGTTTAAAAGGGATCCTGAGCAGGCTGTCACCGTGAAGTCTGACAAGAGGGGTTGCCACTGCAGAGAATCTGACCCCAGAGGTTTGGGCCAGACAGGCAAGAGGCAGCCCTGAGTGTCTGCACATGTGTGAGGGGTGGTTTCCAGGTTTCTGCTTGGGGATAGCCTGAGGATTGGAGGGGATGCTGTCCACACTTCTTCCTCCGTTCTGTAGAGCACGGGTTGTGTACTTTACGCTCACCTTCTTATTGCACGAACAGAGTGGGCCCTCTTAACAGAAATGGCTATTGTTGTATGTGTAGGTTTCAGTTATTTTTCTATTATGAGACTATAATTCTGAAAAGTTCACTTCCCAGGGAGAGGGGGATCACAGCACCGGAGTGAGTCATCAGGATAGTAACAACTAACATTTATATAGCATTTAATGGTTTATAAAGCTCTTTTCACAGACATGATCTCATTCCTCATCTCAAGAACATAAGAAGGTAGGGAGAGTTTATAAGTAGCACCAGGAAGGGATGCCTCATGTCTTGGTTTCAAGAAAGTGGTGATCATCTCAGATGTATAAATGGGCTTCAAGCCCAAGATATCTCCTTGGCTGAAAACAGAGACTGTGTAGGAGATTCCCCTCAGGAATAAGAAAACTATATCAGAAAAACACATGTTTGGCGAGGAATTTTAGGAAATTTGAGATGTGTAGGATACAAGCTCCTAAAGCTGACCTCTAAGTCAAGGTGTTTTAGTCAGTAAGTGGGAAATGTTGAGTTAAAGAACATTAATTTAGTTTTTTGCAAGACTTTTCAGAGGTTTTATGTTATGTGCATTGTGCCCTCCCAAAGGAGGGCTAGAGTATATGTTTCTCACGTGAATTTGGTAATGGAATAGTTATGATAGCTTGAGACTAATATCCTTAAGATATAGTTTCGGAAAATGAAACTAGGTGAAACTAGGACCAGCAAAAGATAGAAACAAAGTGTTTTCCAGAGAGATGAAGGAGGCTGAAGATTTAAGCAGAATGGCCTGAAGCCCAGAGATGGAGAAAAGAATGGGAGGGATTTATTTCTGGAGTGAGTACAGATCAGGTGTGAAGGCAGAACGTCTGTAGAACTTCCCATGGCTGTCTGGCCCATTTGAGTGTGGTCAGTGCAGCATCTGCCCTTCTGTCCCTACCAGGCTGGCAGCAGTGGGATGAGGGAAAGCCCACATCACCTCAGGTCATGAGGAGTCCCTCACACTGGTCCAACCCCCTTCACATGGGAATTCAGGGATACCTCACAACATTTACTCCTATGGAGACTGAACTGAAAAGGAGCCATCAACACAGGCTTGGAACCCTCAGTCATGCTCTTTGGATGGCACATGTATTTGCATGGAGTTTAATTTTGATCGCACATAAACATAGAGGTTGTTGAAATTTTGCTTTCCTGGTCTCTTAAATCAGAGTCATAATAATATCTGCAACTTGGGGCCCTTTTATGTGTCAAACACTGCGCTGAGCTTTCATTCTCCATCACAGTTTTTACCTGACGCTCAAAAAAATCCTCTGGGAGAGGCTTGATTACTTTCTTCATTTCACAGATGAGGAAACTGTGTCTTAGAAATGTTGGGTGTCTTCTTGATCCGTTGATCATACAGCCTGTAGGTTATAGAGCCCGGATGTTAACCCAGGTAACCTCAAGGCTCCATGTTTAACCATAAAGTTTTACTGCCTCCGCATGTGTAGATAAGGTTGTTCTTTGCTCCACCCTCTTATTCATTCTCCCCGTCTCCCTTTTCTGAAGAATCTGTTTTAGTCTAGAAGGCCAAAACTACCTTCCCCAGCTCCCTTTGAGCCTGGTATGTTCAATGAGATAGAAGAAAAGTTGTATGGTGTAGCTTCTGGAATGGTTGCTTAAAAGGCTACACTGTTGCAAGACATACTCTGTTCTACTCTTGAGGCTTCCTCTTGCCTAAAACTTGCAGGTGTTAAGTGGAGTTACAGCAGCCGTTTTGGACCATAAGTTTCCCAGGGATGGACATCACTTGCTTAGGATAATGAGGCAGGAAGGCAGAAGCTCCTACTCATCATGGGATGGAATCAACACACCTACTCTGAGCTGCATAAATAAATTAGCCCCTATTGTATTTAAACTACTCTTATTTGGGTTTTCTGCTCTTTGAAGATGAAACTAATCCTAACAGATACAGCAAACTGTATTTCAAATTGTGCTTCCTGGTCTTAATTTCTAACTGCTTGCCCCATCAATGAACAGTTTCCTCCATTAAGCCACGTTTCCCTTCTACGCCCCATTCCCCAGAGAAGCGTGTTCCCTCCCTGTCTGAATCAAGTCCTAAGTCCCAGTGACCTTTTCCATATCCACCCAGCCTCTCCCTTTCTAAATCTAGCAATTAATACTGTAATCACACATCTGGGCCTTGTATTCTTTTCAGCACCAATGAAAATAGTATTAGGAATGTTTTATACTAACAACTGTTTGGGGAGAAGCATGGTTTGGTGTAAAAAGCACTGACCTGGTAAAAAAATAAGGGGGTGGCTCTGCCCTTTGCAAGCTGCAAGGTTGTAAGGAAGGAACTGGTAGGTGATCACTTCCTCGACATGAGCTGAGACCCCCTGACTCAGCCAGTAATGACTTTTCCAGTTTATGGGAAGCAGATGGGATTTTAATGGACTGTGACGGTTGTCTGTTTTCTTTAAGCAACATACACTGAGATCTATGCGCCCCTTCCAGGAGATAGCATGCATAGTCACAAAAAGGAAGGTAACATTTGCAAATTCCTACTTAAACCTTTTCCTTTGGAAATCATGCTCCTTTGCTTTTTTATTTCCTCCAAAAAAAAAAAAAAGAGACCCAGCCCTTCTGTTTTGAGGTAAGAGTTGTGATTGGCTAGCAACCCAATGCCACTTTTTCTTTTTCTTTCTTTTTTTTTTTTGGACAGAGCAGTGGAGGACTCCTGGATGGCTGGCAACATTCTCCCTTCCAGTGAAAGTGCTTATTATGAGTTTTCACATCATAATTTGTAAAAGCTACACATTTGTTTTATGCGATTTTCTGTATTTGTGTTACATTTAACATAAAAGGATAAAAAGGGGGAGGGAGGACAGGGCACACTTTGCCACTGGAACTGTTTCCTAGCTGTGTTCATCTGTAGACAGTTGCAGGATTATCTCTCCCCATTGCTTAGGAAGCAGTGCCAGCCCCAGAAAATGGAAGAACCCTGTTTCTGTAGAGATCTAATGATTGCTCACATTTCTGGAGTACCTACTCCAACTAATTCCAGTTGAAAGACTGTTATATGTATTTCCTCTCCTAGTCCTTAGAGCAACCCCGTGAGACCAATACTTTGATTACCCCCTTCTCACAGATGAGGATACTGAGGCACAGAGGTTGAGGAACTTGTAATTATAAGTGCCCGGGTCAGAATTTGAATGTAGGTACTCTGAATTTTCCTTACCACCTACTTAGGGGCAGTGGGGAAGGGTGGGGAGCAAGACCATCATGGCTACTCTCTATCTCTGGGTATCTTGCATTTCTATTTCATTAGTAAAATGTGGTCTTGCCAGAGAGGGAAGGCAGTCCTCATCTCGGCAGGCCCTTCAACAGTTGGCTTGAGCCAGTTCGGTTGTGCCAGCAAGAAGGCACAAGCTCCTTTCCCTTCTGAGTGTGACATGCTCTAGTGACTGACCGTCCCAGTGTGCCCCAGACCAAGAGGTTTCTTATGTATGGGGATTTTGATGCTAAAACTTGGAGAGTTTCAGGGAAACTGGGAGAGTTGGTCACCTTTAATGGGCCCCTGCATTCAGATCATGTTGGAATGATCTCCCTCAAAGCACAGCTCAGGTGATAGCTGGGGCATTATGATGTGCCTGTGAGCCACAGACTCCCATCAGGGAGCACATGGAGAAACAGAGAGATCCGAGCACTCAGAGCCTGGGCAGGCAAGGGGCTAGTCCGATTGAGTCAACTTCCTATTGCAGAAGCCTGAATTAATCCTGACAGTTAGAGAAAACAAATATCAGTGATAGCATAGGAATGGTTTGAATGAGAAAAAAATTTACATATTTGTATACTGGGCCATAAATCCGCCCTTGGACTCACCATCAGTCTAGACCACGTTTAATTCTGTCAGTCACTCTGAGGTAGCACTGTATTTTTACAGACAAGGTTTCGTGCACACTGCTATAATCCTTTCCTGTGGACTGGGGCTCAGGGCAGCCACAAATGTCACACGCACCTCTGAAGCTGACTTAGAGTCGTTAATACTGTTTGGCTCATTGTCAGAGAGGATGTGAGTCAGTAGAGGCCACACGACTTGCCACCAGCTTCCTTTTCCTCTGGCTGCATAATGATCAGGAGAGGCAGATGTGGAATTGTAGAGTCTCAGAGGTGGAAGGGACACGGAAGAGATGTGTGCCCAGCAGCCTGTGGGGAGGGGGGTGGTGCTCAATGGGTAGTGGGGGCAGGCAGCGGGGATGGGGGGCAGCAAGCGCGAACATTAAAAATGACCACCATGTGACTTAGTCTCATTCATATTCCTTACTATATTTCCTTCAATATTCCTTCAACAAATAGTCAGGAAGCACTTGCTGAGTATTTACTCTTGGGATTGAGGACCAGCAGTATCATAGACAAAGTCTATGTCTTTGTGGAGTTACATTCTGGTGGGGAGCTAACCTTCTGGAGGAGCCTACGTTCTAATACCTGGGTCTCACAGTCGTGCTGCCTTTATTGATGTTCATTATAAACTTTATACCCAGAATATCAGCGTGTTATCCTTTTTTCCCCATGATTTGATTGATTGATTGATTGATTGATTGATTTCACAGACAGAGATCACAAGTAAGCAGAGAGGCAGGCAGAGAGAGGAAGGGAAGCAGGCTCCCTGCTGAGCAGAGAGCTCAATGCTGGGCTGGATCCCAGGACCCTGAGATCATGACCTGAGCTGAAGGCAGAGGCTTAACCCACTGAGCTACCCGGGCGCCCCTCAGCATATTACCTTTAAGGATCTGTTGAAAAGGAACCATTTTGAAGAATGTGCTTAAGAAGAGGGACTGGTATGTCTATTTCCTTCCTATCTTCCTACTTCTTGCTCAGTGAATATCTCTAAGGCAATCCTAGAGCCACCAAGGACAGCTGTACAGGTTGTACACTGCACAATGTCCTAGGGCACTATACACTTAGATTACAACAGGTCCCCCTGGACTTGCACAACCACCACCTACCCAATGTAGATATCCTACCATCACACCCTGCCAAAGAATGAAGCCTTTAAACTCATCCACAAAAGAGAGTTTACATTCTTGAGTTCTGGTCCTGAAATCTTGACCTGTTTCATAGTTTTTTCTAAAATGCAAACTGGTCCTATTACGTCATTCAAACCCCTTTAAGGCAGTGACATTCAAATTTTGGAGAAATACATCTTAAATTATGACCCAGCCCACATACACTCATATACACATACATATAACTAAAACCTTACCCTCAACTACTTAACACTGCCTTCTCTTTTCTGTTGAGGAAAATGGTGGTTGAGAGGATGACTGTGGAGCCAGACTTTTCCATTTCAGTTCCCCACTTACTAGCCATGTGACCATATCCGGTGGCTCTGGCTACCATACAGAGCACAACCAACTAGGTGGCTTAGAACAACAGAAACTTATTCTATTATAGTTCTGAAGGCTAGGAGTCCAGCATCAAGTTGTGGCCAGGGTGGGTTCCTTGGGAGAGTTGTGAGGGAAAAGCTGTTCTGGGCCTCCTTCCCAGCTTCCAATGACAGCCTACAGTCCCTGGCATTCTTGGGCTTGTGGATATCTCACTCTGATCTCTGCCTCCATCTTGCCATGGTGCTCTTCCTGGGTCTCCGTCTTCACATGGCCATCTTCTTAAAAGGATACCAGTCATATCAGAGAAGGGGACCACCCTAATCCAGTACAACCTTCCTCTTAACCAATGGCATCTGCAACCACCCTACTTCCAAATAAGGTTGCTTTCTGAGGGCATGAGGGTTAGCACTTCAGCATGTCTATTTTTGGAGAAACACAATTCAACCCAAAACAGACCTTAGGCATGTGCTTCAGGTTCCTCATCAGCAAAATGGGAAAAACAGCAGTACCAGCCTCAACTTGTCATGGAGTTAATAGTGAATACAAAAACTCTCAGAACAACGCCTTGAATGTCATCATTACCGTTTAAGAATTTACCATTACTACTTTATTTTTATACAGTCATTATAAACCACTGTATTGATTTCATACCCACATTTTGAAGATCATTGCTATAAATGTATCTGATCCAATGTTGTCAGAAAAGAATTCCAGCTCTCCCCACCTCCCCCGCAGCACACATGGCTTCCAAGACCTTCATGATGGGCCCCTGCTAACCACTCAGCTTCCTTCATCCCAGTCTCCCTTTCCATGATGAACTTCTTTCAGTTACCTGAGCATATCATAACCACTCTTGCTCCCAGGGCTTCACACAAGCTCTCATTCTATTCCTATGCCTAATCATCTGGAAAACTTCTCCTTTATCTCTCACCTCTCCATCAAAGAGCATCTTCTCTAGGAAGTCTGCCCGACCACCAATTATGGGCTACTCCTCATGGTTCTCCCCACACGGCACTTACACATTATATTGTCAATGCCAGTTTACCTGAACTAACAAGCTCCCCTGGAATGGCATCAGACTTAATTAACTTCTATACGCTCAACGTTAACTACAGTGCCTGGAAAACACCTTAATGGCCTGCCAAGAGTATTTCTTTCTTTCTTTCTTTCTTTTTTTTTAAGATTTTTTTATTTATTTGTCTGAGAGAGAGAGAGCCACAAGCAGGGGGAGCAGCAGGCAGAGAAGGCAGAGCAGGCAGAGGGAGAAGCAGGCTCCCCACTGAGCAAGGAGCCTGATGTGGGACTCAATCCTAGGACCCTGGGATCATGACCTGAGCCAAAGGCAGACGTTTAACTGACTTTGCCACCTAGGTGTCCCCCAATAGTCATTTCTTACTTACCTCCCCACTTTTGTTAAACCTAACTGAACCCTATTTTATTCTGATATCAGTGACTCCCACAGACGAAGAGAACTCTTTGCATGAATCATGACTGATCTGTCCCAAGGATGGAAACCCGTTCATCGTGGCTGGAACTGATTTAGGAACAGACAAAGGACACTTCTAGTCCACGAGACATGAAGGCAGGTCTGCTGCCTGGGAAACAGGTCCAAGAAGATTCTGAAGAGTTGCGTGAGAAGGAGCCCATGCCTGTCTCTAGGTGACTGGAGTGGCAGCCATCCTGCAGTCATGACAAGAGAGACAACAGGACAAATGTGAATCTGCTGAGGATGGCAGAGCCAAATGGTAGACGGAATCCATCTGAGCCCTTGGTGATTTTGCTAAGACTCTGCATTAACCATTCTACCTCTGGACTTCCTGAATGAGATCATACCTTTTCCTTATTATTTACTGCCATTTAGGTGAGGTTTTCTGTCACTTGCTGCTGAAAGCAACCTGACAGATACAGGTCCTCAGTAAGTATTCTTGAATGAATAAATGATTACAAGCTACACATGCTAAAGAGGGAGAAGAGAGAAAACAACTAGGAAGTGGCCCATCCAGCAAGAGCAGGCAGGAGAGGGCTCACTTACGTACAGTACGTTACTTATTCTTCAGAGCGGACCATAACCACGGTAGCCTTACTTGTACTGGAGACAAGAAACTGAAGCTGAGAAAAAACATGTATCTTACCCAAGGTTCCAGAGTTAGTAAGTGCTGGAACTGGGAATTAATTACTGTTTTATGAGGACTTCGTTCAGCATCTTGAGACTTTTCATTTATAATATAGGACTTCTTCTATTTTTTTTTAAGATTTTATTTATTTATTTATTTATTTATTTGACAGGGAGAGAGATGATCATAAGTAGGCAGAGAGGCAGGCAGGGGTGGGGGGGAAGCAGGCTCCCCCCAGCCCAGCAGAGAGCCCGATGTGGGGCTCAAATCCAGGACCCTGAGATCACAACCTGAGCCCAAGGGAGAAGCCCAACCCAGTGAGCCACCCAGGTGCCCCAAACACAGGACTTCTTAAATTCCTTTTTTTTTTTTCCCCATTTACACTTCCATTGAATTTTTGCTGTTAGTTTAGAAGTTAAGTCTTTTAGGAGCGCCTGGGTGACTCAGTCAGTTAAACACCGACTCTTGATTTCGGCTCAGGTCATGATTTCAGGGTCTTGAGATCAACCCCCACCTTGGGCTCCTCACTCAGCCTGGAGTCTTGAGGATTTTCTCTCTCCCTCTGCCTGTCTGCCCTCTCTTTCTCACAAACATGATAATGCATAAATCTTTTTTTTTTTTTAAGTATTCTAATTTTGACCTTATCCTGGTCACTCCTAACTTTTGATTCAAACTCATGATCTTATTTACTCCTACTAACTTCTCAAGCCCATCACTATCTCTGTCTCTCCCCATCCCTAGCAAGTAGGGTGCATCTCCCCTCCTCTGAGAGATAGGTCCAAGGGGCTTTCCAAGGGACACTCCCGTGTCACTTAGTCTGCTTAACTCCTCTCCTACCCCCCATCGAGTTAGTGCTGGAGTTTCTCCAGGGTTGCCAACAGCCCACACTAGTTTGCCATCTTGGCAGGAAGCCCAGGTGTGGGAGGTGAATCCCATACATGCCCAATTCCAAAACGCATTATTTTCACTATCCCGAGAGGCCTGCATAGACACATGTAGCCTACAAGTAGATTCTCCTAGTAATCTTAGAAACAACAAAACTCGTTCATTCAGCTATCTGCAGCCCTCTTCTCCTCCCCTTGGTGGGAATGAATGACAGGCACAAAGGACGCATTCTTTCCTCCACCCACCAGAATGTGTGCCTCTTGCAGCCAGCATTTCACAGATGAATGCCGTAGAAAATGCCTTAGCTGCATCCAGGGAATTTCAAGTGCTTTCCTCCTGTTTCTGAGGGAAAACAAACATACAAACAAACAAACAAAAACTGTCCTTTCTGCAGCAAAAGCCACCCGAATTGGCTGTGGAGAGTCCGTGTGAGCCGGAAACCATGTGCCCTCTAGTGGTCATCTGTAGGAAGTCCCACCAGATGGTCATTTCCTCAGAAAAGCAGCCGGGAGTGTGGGAGACAAAAGACAGAACACTTAAATGATAACCCTTAATGGAGGAGAGCCACTTGCTTTAGAATTTTACTTAAAATACCAAATACAAGTTATGGGAGTTAAAAATGGACATCAAGCTGTGCACAAGTCCTGGCAGGTTCTAAGGAAGCTGCCCTGGCATTGGCCTCCTGACCCTGAGACCCCATGGGCTTGGATGGCTTCCCAAAGCACGGGTGCTGAGCTGGAAGAAATCCACTCACCAGAATTCCTCCTGGGAAGGGAAGGCTGTTTCCAGTGGGAAATATTTGCTAAGAAGCTGAGACCTGTGTGGACAGAATGGTTCTGAGGAGACCTGGGAGGATTGGCTTTTTTCTAATATAGCTTGAGGAAAGGTAGATGAAAAGGACAAATGGAAAAGCTAGAAACCCAGATGAGGGAAGGCTGCCCGCCCCCCGCTGTGTGAGCTTTCCCAGGGCCCGCTCCACCACAACCCCCATCAAGCCTTGCAATGGGGCTCCACTGCCCACTAATGTGTCGGGGGGGGTGGTTGGGGGCATCTCAAAGGGCATCTGAGTTCTGCATTGGAGTTGGTGCAAAAGGGAAGACTGCAAGTGAGCACAAGAAGTGAGGCAGATGTGCAGGGGCTGGGGTTGCGGGGGCATCGGCTAGAGAAGCACAAGGAAGTAAGTCCCAGGAATTCAGATCTCTGAGCAGGAAGGAGAACCCTCCCTACCTTGTTAAGTTGGACAGGCATAAGTGGTTAAAGTAGATGTTTAGGTTTCGGTTTTCAGAGACAACTTACAAACTTACCTGCAACCCATGCCAATACATAGTAATAACAAAAGCAGTAAGACACCATCATAATGGTCCTTGCCAATTCAGAAATGAAAAATGTGACATTGGGGTTCAGGAAGAAAGCCTATGATCTTAAAACAATGTAATGAGTGGCTGAAATTTCTTTGGCTTTAGTTTTTTTTGTTGCCAAGGTGGCTGGGGGATAACAACCCAAACCCACATGAGCAACTCAAGGTCCCCCAGGCCCATGTTAGTTGGAACATGACACATGCATAGCAGATCTAGGATTCAAACCCAAGTTTTTAATCACAAATCCCATGTTCTTCTCATATCCTTTGTTGCCTGTTCCACACAGAGAGTCTGTTTTTATTATTTTTTTATGGTGAAATAACTTCTGTTGAGAAAAGCACATAGTCAAATCCTTCTCTCTGACCTAATCTATTGCTTTCTTTTGGTACTAGAAAATCAGTGTTATAACAGCCCTATAACTGCCAACCCATATGAGAAATATTTAGCCCTTCATCTGAGGATGGGACCCCATTGACCACATAAAACCAAAGTAAAGCACATGTAACTGCTCTTTCCCAAATCTTTCATGTGTGCCTGGAAACAAATTTTAGATTCCTTTCCATTGAGATTTCTTTCCTCCAAAATAATCGAGGGATCTGACTTCTTAACATATACCGTCTTACACATGGACACATTGAGAGCAGGGTGAGATCTTACTCATCTTTGCTTCCTGGGGCCTGGCACCTTTTGGGCACCTTTCAGTAAACGGGCAGTGGGAAAATGCTCAGAAGTGGACAGCAAGAAGAGGAAGTATACTCCTCCAATTTTTCGGCAGGAGACAACAAATGAAAAGAAAGGGCTAGGTCAGGCCAGGGGACACATTCACCTCATCATTAGTCTAGAGCACTGCATGCCAGAGTCAGAGTTTCCCCAGAGTCTTATAGTAATTGCATAATGATTCATTCAATAACCTCCAAATGCAATTTCCATCCCCCGGACTGACTTGTGCAGGCAGGATAAAGAGAAGACAATTTGAAGTCATTTGCTTTGTTGCCCCAATAAAAGAAAGACTTGGATTTACACAGCCTCTCTTCTCCAAGAGCTCAGCATGCTTGCCCATCTGGTGTCTCATCTGTCTTGGTTTCATCCTTGTGAAAATCAACAAAGGGTGTGGTGCTGGTGGTGGTAGGTAGGACCAGGTCAGGTGAGACCGTAGGTAGGCTCCTTCCTGCTCACCACAAGGGGGAGCCCACGAGCCCCCTAGTCACACATTTCTTGCCAGAGTCTCCTATTGCCTATTTAAGTGGCCAGCATTGTGCTGCGGGCACCAGAACATCTCCACCCACAAGCAATCCCAGCCTGCCAAGGCTAACAATGGAGAGAGACAAGTGAAGGCAGAACTGCAATACAGAATTACGATATCGTGTGATAAGAGCAAGGCTGCAGGGATGGATTAGGTATGCGTGTGGGGAGTCTGGGATGGGCACAAAAGGGAGGGAGGGAGTTATTGAAGGGTTTAGAAAGTAAAGTTTGTAAGTGAAATAACTGAAAAGACAGTATTAAATTCTTTTTAATTAAGTTAATTAAATAAGAATTTCCATTCACCAAAGTGGCTGTGGCTTATATGTTTTCTACGCTTGATTGACGAATCTGGCTGAAAGGACTCAGCATGGAGCACAGGGTGTGGCGCATAAACAATGAATCTTGGAACACTGAAAAAAATGAAATTTTTTTAGAAAGGAAAGAAAAGCTAGACATGAAAGGTAATTTACTGTATATAATTCCATTTACACAAAATATCCAGGATATGCAAATCCATACAGACAGAATGCAGATGGGTCATTGTCCAGGGCTGGAGAGAGTATTGAATGGGGAGTGACTGCTTAATGAATATATATTATTTTGAAATAATAGAAATGTTTTGGAGCTAGACAGAGGTGGCGGTTGCTTAACACCGTGAGTGTACTAGGTGACATGAAATTGTTTATAATGGTTTGTTTTATGTTATCTAAATTTCACCTCAATAAACCTGTTTTTATTTGTTTTTTAAGATTTTATTTATTTATTTGACAGACAGAGATCACAAGTAGGCAGAGAGGCAGGCAGAGACGGGGGTGGGGGAAGCAGTCTCCCCACTAAGCAGAGAGCCTAATGCGGGGCTCGATCCCAGGACCCTGGGATCATGGCCCGAGTGGAAGGCAGAGGCTTTGACCCACTGAGCCACGTAGGCGCCCCAATAAATTTGTTTTTAAAAAGTAAGTCTTGGGCGCCTGGGTGGCTCAGTCCTTAGGTGTCTGCCTTCGGCTCCGGTCATGATCCTGGGGTCCTGGGATCCCTGCTCGGCAGGAAGCCTGCTTCTCCCTCTCCCACTCCCCCAGCTTGTGTTCCCTCTCTTGCTGTCTCTGTCAAATAAATAAAATCAAATCTTTAAAAAAAAAAGTAAATCTTGTGAGGTGCCTGGGTGGCTCAGTTGGTCAAGAGTCTGCCTTTGGCTCAGGTCATGATCCTGGCATCCTGAAATTGAGTTCCGAGTTGTGTTCTCTGCTCAGCAGTGAGTCTGCTTCTCCCTATGCTTCTGTGCTCCCTCTCTCCCTCTGTGCTCTCTTGCTCTCTCTCTCTCTCTCTCTCACTCTTGCTTTGTCTCAAGTAAATAAGTAAAATCTTAAAAAATAGTAATAATAAATCTTGAGCCAAGAGGTGACTGGGAAGGGGAGGACAGTGGGATCCTGACAGATGGCCTGGAGGAGGGCATGGAAGCCACATGGAGCATCATGTACAAGAGGAAAGCACAAAACAGCACAGGCGGTGTGTCTGGAGCGGCCAGAGTCATCCCCTGTGAGGTACACAGGGGGAGTTGGTCTTGAAGAGGGCTCCACCAGGGAGCAGGAAAGTAGACAGCAAATAGTTCAGAGATAAATTTCCTTAAGTTTCTGTGTTCTGTCACAGTGTCCTGTTATATTTCCAAATACTAAGACAACTGACCAAGTGAGATAGGAGCTGGGCCAACCAGGGGCCATCACAGCACCAGACATAGCAGAACAGGGCTCACCTGAGGCCAAGGCCAAGATTTGTCCCAGAAGCTATCACTTCTAGATCTCCATCCAACCACCCCTTGAACAAATGCATGATCAACACCCTAGACATGTACCCCATACCACAGTCCCCTCTGCTGGGGCTTTCTCACACTGCTAAGTTACCCTCTGGGGCAGAGGCTCTTAACCCTTATTGTCTTATGGGCCCCTCTGTGCTTCCTTGTTAACAGAAATTGAGAACATAATCTACTGATGACTAATAATTACACTGTCAGGATGAGCATACACGGTATTCTGAGATACCTGCAATGAGTCTAACGTGACATAAAAATATCCATGATTTCTTCTGTTGAAGGAGTCACTATGCTAACCCTGTGGTTGTTGCTTCTACTCATGATTGAGGGGAATACTAAATTTCAGTTAGACGCTAATGAAAATAAAGCTTACAAACCCCCGAGTGACAACCCAGAAGGTAGGAGGCAGAAGTTAAAACTCTCATTCTTCAAAGCGACTGGTTGTCACTGGGGTTTAACAAAAAGAACTGAAAAATATGCATGGCCAAATTCGCCGAGGTTGGTCCTCTCAGCTGGGTTGGAGACAGCAGGCAAAGGTAGATGGGCCGAGCTGAAGGAGAGCAGTGGCAGGGCCCCGGGGGACAGGGAGACTGTAAAGGTCACAGTCAGCAGGAGGGAGACATCTAGGTGGCACTTAGGTTTCCTACCTGCTCAGCTGGCTGGGAATGTGATGGTGTCTGCAGTTTTCTTTCTGGAGAACTGGCCAAGCAAGTCCTGCTCAGTAAGGTTTGTGAACCACCAACTAAGCAGAGTGTTAGGAATGACATTTTTGCTCAGGCAAGTGTGTGTGTGTTTGGGGCGGGGGGGCGGGATGGAACATATATAGAAAAAAAGCTCCCCAGAAATTGCTCTTACCAAGCACATCGTAAAGCAAGGAGAAAACGCAACTCAGAGCCATATGCTTCTTAATAATACAAACCATAATGCAAACTCACCCCCTATTTTACAAAGCCTCATTCCCTGTAGTGACCATGAGGGTTGCCTGGATGGAATGGCCATTGAATGTGTGTGCACCCCCGCCCCCCGTTCTCCCCTCTGACCCTTCCATACTCTGTGCCAAAATGCCATCCCTCTTCAGCTTGCCCCCCCCAAGGCCCAATATGGGCTGCCTCTGATGACCTCCCCCCACAGCCTCTTCCTTAGTTATTTCTGCCACCCTCACTTGACACCCAGCAGGGCTGGGCCACCCACTTAGCAGTTGCCCTGATGGGACAGGCTCCCTCACCTCCAGACCCTTCTCCACCACTCTGGCCACTCAAGGATCTGTCTCCATCACCAGGCGAGGATGGGTTCCATGCCTTGTTTCCGTCAGTGGAGCCTCAGCACCAGGACAGAGCCAGGCCACATTTGTTGAGTAAATTGACATTTAATTGTCAAATTAACACTCACCAAATACAACAGAAGGTAGCTGTTTGGGTCTTACATCTGTCTGTTCAAGCTGCTATGACAAAATGTCCTAGACTCTGTGGCTTCAACAAACAAACTTATTTTCTCACTATTCTGGAGGCTAAAAGTCCAAGATCAAGGTGTCAGCTGGTTTGGTTTCTCCAGAGGCTTCTCTTCTTGGCTTACAGATGGCCACCTCCCACTGTGTCCTCATCGGCCTATCCTCTGTGTATGCATAACCCTGATATTGCTTCCTCTTTTTTTTTTTTTTTTGGACAAGATGAGAGAGAGCTGGGCGTTGAGCCTGACACAGAGCTCCATCTCATGACCCTGAGACCATGACCTGAGCCAAAATCAAAAGTCGGATATTTAACCGAATGAGCCACCCAGATGCCCTTTTCCCTCTTCTTACAAAGGCACCAGTCCTAATGGGTTAGGGCCCTACACTAACATCCTCATTTGAACTTAGTCACCTTTTAAAGACCTTTCTTCCAAATACAGTGACATTCTGAGGGGAGACACAGTTCAGCCCATTAGCAGGTCTGGAACAATTCATTGCGCAGGGTAGATGGCGCCCTACAGCAATGAATGGGTTCGCACCCCACTGCTGCCCCTTCTTCCTGTGCTGCCATTTAAATATCTTAATGAATATAAAGCCCAGTGAATTGAGACTGAGCCCACATGAGCACAGGCCCTTTTTCTAGGGTAGTAACTTTCTTTGCAAACTTCTCCAGAGCAGGGCTGGAGCTAAATGGGTACTTAGAAAACATTCCATAGTCACACTTTCTCAAAATTGAAAAAAGCCTCTTATAAAACTTTCGGATCCATTTCAAAATAACCGAACAACTAATAATCACCAAATTAGAGACACTTTTGTCTTAATATTTATTGGAGACCTCCTCAAAGAGCAATATTCAAAGAATCTTAGAGAATCAACCACAGGGTTTGGTCCTTCCAGATCCCCAAAATGTGTCTCTGTGCTCTGAGCTGCCCTGCGGCTGCTGACCCACCTCCAGCTAATTTCCCCAGGGGCTGCTGGTCAGGCAGACACTGCTCGTGCTGCAGGACGCATTCAACTCCACATTTTGGTTTCTGTTGTTGTTACTGTTTATTTATTTATTAGAGAGCGAGAGAGATAGAGAGAGCATGAGTAGGAAGGAGGGGGAGAAGCAGGCTCCCTGCTGAGCAAGGAGCCTGATGTGGGACTTGATTCTATGACCCGAGCCAAAGGCAGGTCCTTAACCGAATGAACCACCCAGGCATCCCCAGTATAAACTTACTAGTAGTTTGAAGTAGAAACAGATTATTTTTTAAAGATTTATTTATTTATTTATTTGAGAGGGAGGGAGAGAGAGCATGCATGGGGGGAGAAGGAGAAGCAGGCTTCCTGCTGAGCAGGGAGCCCAGGACACCAGGATCATGATCTGAGCTGAAGGAAGATGCCCAACCGACTGAGCCATGAGGCCCCTTCAACTGTACATTTTCTTTGGACTGAATTCTGTCCCTTACCTCCAAAACTCAAATGTTGAAGCCCTGATCTCCCGCCCCCCTCCCCACCTCCACTGCCCAAGACTATATTTGGAGATAAAACCTTTAAAGAGGTAAATAAGGTTAAGTGAAATTATAAGGGCAGGGTCCTAATCCAATAGGACTGGTATCCTTATTTTTAAAAAAAGAAGAAGAGACACGAGAGCTCTTGCTTCCTCTGTGTACACACAGAGGAAAGGCCATGGGAGGACACAGGGAGAAGGTTCCCCTTTGCAAGCCAGCAAAGAAGTCCTCACCAGAAAGCAACCATGGGCTTGGATTTCTAGGTTCCAGAACTGTAAGAAAATAGATTTCTGTTGTTTATGTCACCCACTCTATGGTATTTTACCGCATCCCAAGCAGACTAATACAAGCTTGTAAGAAATGCAGAATCCCAGGTCCCACCCCAAACCAACTAATGAGAACCTGGATTTTAAAAAGGTTCATTCCTGTTCACATTTTTGCAGTTTGAGCTGCGCTGCCTTAGAACACCTACTGTGTTAAAGCTCTGTTCTGCTTTTCATGCAGTGGGCCCTTCATGAACCTCAGCTATACTGAGAGCTAACAGACAAATTAGATGAAACCTTTTTTTTTTTTTTTTAATGACAAACACATGCAACTGGCGTGGACATCTGATGCCTTTGTCTGCCTAGCACTCCTCTTCCTGCTGGAGAATTTGTCACATAGTTCCCACAGGGATATAACCAAACAGGTCCAAGCAGACTTCCTTATGATTTGCTGTGTGGATGCCGCAAGAGAGAAGATTTCGTTTGGATCATAAACTGCAAGGACATAGGTATAAAGCTGCCAGGCTTCAGCAGGAAAAAAATAAAACTAACCTGCAAAGAAAACCAGACATGAGAGTTGGTGAGAGAGAGCCCTGACAGCACTGTGTGGGCTCCCCAAATCCAGCTGGACCCTTGGCTTAACCAGTTCTATAAACCAACTTATGCTTACAGGGAGATGGCTTTCTGTCATGTGCAATCAATATATTTAGGTATTAGCACACTTCTCACAAACCTTGTATGCAACATTCCTTCCAGAGGTGAACCAATCTGGTACCCACATAGTAAGTATTACATGCCAGGCATCAAGCCAGGTGCCAGGGATACTAACATGAAGGTGTGGCCCCTGAATTCAAGTGGCTGACAGGCTGGGAGCTGGGGCTAGTGGAGTGTCAAAGATGCGAGCAAATCATGCAGTAAAGATGATAAGTGCCATCACAGAGCTATGAGCAAAGCCTTATGGGAAGATAGAGGAGGGAAGGAGAATCTTGAGAGGACAGGGAACAAGCAAAGGCTTAACAAAGGAGTTAGCATTGAACAGAATCGTAAAGTGGGACTTTCCCAGGAGTTTGGTCCGGAGAATGATGTTCCAAGCTGAGGAACTGGCATGTGCAGGAACAAGAATCTGTGGAACATACGATGTGGGGTGGAGGTGGGGTGCTGGGATGAGCCCACAGAGGGCGTGGTTGAGGGGGGGAGGTCCAGCCGAGGAGTTGGGTTAAATCTGTAGGCAGCAAGGAGCAAATGTGGGGTTTTGAACAGAGAGGAGTTTTGGGCAGATTTGTAATTTATCAAGATCCCTCTGGAAGTTAAATGGGATCATTCAGCAATGAGCCCCTGGCTGGCAGAAACATCATGGTACATGGTAAGATATTTTTTTAATCATTTTTTTTATTTTGGGGGCACCAGGGTGGCTCAGTGGGTTAAGACCTCTGCCTTCGGCTCGGGCTGTGATTCCAGGGTCCTGGGATGGAGCCCCGCATCAGGCTTTCTGCTCAGTGGGGAGCCTGCTTCTTCCTCTCTCTCTCTCTGCCTGCCTCTCTGCCTACTTGTGATCTGTCAAATAAATAAACAAAATCTTTAAAAAAAAAAAAAGAAAAACAAATAATTATTTTTTATAAACATATAATGTATTATTAGCCCCAGGGGTACAGATCTGTGAATCGCCAGGTTTAAACACTTTACAGCACTCACCATAGCACATACCCTCCCCAATGTCCATAACCCCACCACCCCTTCCCTACCCCCCTCCCCCAGCAACCCTCAGATTGTTTTGTGAGATTAAGAGTCTCTTATGGTTTGTCTCCCTCCCAATCCCATCTTGTTTCATTTATTCTTTTCCTACCCCCCAAACCCCCCACGTTGCATCTCCACTTCCTCCTATCAGGGAGATCATATGATAGTTGTCTTTCTCCGATTGACTATTTCGCTAAGCATAATACCCTCTAGTTCCATCCACATCGTCACAAATGGCAAGATTTCATTTCTTTTGATGGCTGCATAATATTCCATTATATATATACAGGTACATGGTAATATTTAATAGTATTTATTGAATTGGGAGACAGTGATTGTCTTAGTGTAGGCAGTAGCAGTGGGACTAGGAAAAAGGGAGCAATGTTGAGAGATGTTGAGCTAGACTCTATAGGACTTACCAAAACAATTTGGAAAGAATTACAAATAATTTAGCAGTTTCTCTCTTGGGTGACCAGATAGGTAGAAATAAGAAATAGGTATAAATAAATAAATAAATAAATAAATAAATAAATTTTTTTTTTTTCAGGTAAAGATAATAACCTCAATTTGAACATATTAGATGTGAGTGGCCTAGGAATCCAGGGTGAACATTGTGGAAGGAAGTTGGCCCAACAGACTAGGAGCTCAAGGAGTTCACAGCAAAGGACAGTAGGGCCTAGAAGTCATCATCACAGAGATGCGGTTCAGAAGAGAGGGTGTTAGTTGAGAGAATTAACCTCTGAATTGCCAGAAGTCACTTAAATTTTGACCCTCCAAAGGAATGTGTCATACTCCAAGTTCTTTCATAATTCACATGCAATGACAAAGCTCCCACATCCCCACACTCCCAAATTCCTCCGCAGTACAGGTAGGGATAAAACAACCAGGATTCTAGTGATTTGACTCTCTTGGCATGTCTGGACCACTAGCTGTCCATAAGCTTCTGGAGATTCTGGCTGGCAGCTGATGTGGGACCATTCATAAGGAGAAATGGTACCAGCATCCCCTGAACCAGACAATGTTTGAAGCTCTTCTGCCAACCCCAGGAAAACCATGGAACCAGGAGTTCTTCTAGACTTTTCTTTTTCCTGCCAAACTGGCCATGTGCTCAGTCTCCCTCTCCAGGAGTCCCTGCCTACCCCTCCATAAGCACCTAACAAGATGCCAGCATCCTTGTGGTGGGCACACACATGAGTGATGGCGGCTGGCGGTCATGGCCAGGGAGCCAACAGCCCAGGGCCTGTGATTCTTAGCTAAGTGGTCTGAACCTATGAGAAAGCTGATTACTTTTCTTATTACAACTTTTTCTTTAAAAACAAAAGAAAGAAAAGCAAATTAACATAGATATTTCTGCCCTAAAAAACACATCATGTAACAGTATTATAGTATGACCTTTTAAGCATTTTTTTAAAGCACATGCATGTGTTTGTATTTAGAATATACCCAAAAGGATCACACCCAACACTGGGAAGATAGGATGAGGAGATGAGGAAGGGGGGATTGGGAGCTTTTATTTTTTTACCCTTCTGCACAGTTGGTTTAAATGTAAAACCTTGTTAATTTTCAAATAAAACTTTCCTCAAAAATCAGTGAACATTTTAATCAATCATAGAGGGACAACCAAAAGGTAATAGATTTCCCAGGTCTGTTCAGGGACATGCATCACTGAACACCGTAGTTTCAAGCAGATGTTCTTAACCAAGTCAGTACAAGTCTCTGATGACTGCCTGAACAAGAAGGTGGCCTCCTGTCTCTAAAGTCCCTCCCTCCCCCCTTTCATCCCTCCCAGGTCAGGTAAGAACTTGTCTGGAGAATGTGTGTAGGAGAAGGGAGTTACCACAGTGGTAAATAGGGGAGTCACTGGCTACAAAGACTCCGTGAAACAAGGCCAGGCACTGGATTACCTACTACAAATTCATGGGGAACTTGAGACTCTTTGCCCAGACTAACACAAGTTTATCATACTCTATCTAAGTTAACAGGAAATTCATTTGAGGTCAATGGTCAAGTCTAAAGCTGGCTTGTCCTTGGGTTGAAGGCAGGTGGAAACATGTCCTGAGCTGACTTCTTTCCCTCAGCAAGAGCTGGATTGCTGACTGGTTGAGGTTCACCTCCCTGTCACCCTAGGGAAAGGCCATGAGGAGCATAAATCATGAAAGCCTCCTCAGAATAATTAGAAGAAACCATGAAGAATCAGGATTAACTGGCTCAGAAAACATTTCATAAGGGCAGAGATGAAGAATTCCCATTTGGGGAATTTAATTAAGACGTTAAATAAAATTAAAGATAAAAATCAATTTGGAAAACGATAGACCCTCGATTACATTTCTGACACTTTTTAAATATCAGGAAATTGAAAATGCCAACATCAATGATCAGAAGCCCAAACAGGAAAGGTGGTTCCTTAACGTCCTATGACATGACCAGTAACTCCTCTGCGGGCACCCGGCCTGCCCTAGGAGGAGGAGACTGGGAGGGAGGAAGCCTGCTGAGCTTCCTGTCCACCCACCCACTTCCCCATCACCTCCACCCTCCACCACCCCCATCAAAGGACAAGTCTGACCACTCCCACCACTACCACCCTACAGGTCTTCATCCTCCACTTTTTGTAAACTGTCTTATTTTCGTGTTCATATTTGCTTAAAATCAGCAAATTCCTAGGCCAGGTTTAGGTAATAGAAGGGCTTTATAAGCAGTTTATGTTGTCTAGACCTTAGGTCTGCTGAAAGCACAGTCTGAAGCAAAGTAGAAAACAACATTTTCCTCAAGAGAGTTTAGAAATTCTAACCCAGTGATGCTTCTTTCTCTGAGAGCAGGGCTGAGTTATATGTGGCCCTGAGGCCACATGGAGAGACTACCAAAAATAAGACCAACAAATCCACAGTACAGATATCACAATTCAAATCACCTGCACTTAGATAAACTTTGTAAGATAGATGTGCCATCAAAAATAAGATCACTGCCCTTGGTTAGCCAGCTGCTGGCTCTACTAACTCATGTCATGTAGCATTTCAGATATTTGTACACTCAAGTTCACAGCAGCGTCATCCTGTAATAGCAGAAAGGTAAACACAATCTAAGTTGTTCACCAATGGTTGAATGAGTGAACAAAATACCTACACACACACACACACACACACAGAGGAATATTATTCAGCCTTTAAAAAGGAAGAGAATTCTGACTCATACTATGATATGGACAACCCCTGAAGACATACTAAGTGAAACAAATCAGTCACAAAAGGATATATATATTTATGATTCTACTTAGGTACCTAAGGTAGTCAAAGGCACATAGGCAGAAAGGAGAATTGTGGTTACCAAGGCCTAGGGGGAGGAGGGAATGGGGAGATAGTGTTAAGTGGTTATAGGGTTTTCATCTGAGAAGACGAACTAGTTCTGGAGATGGATGGTGGTGACAGTCATACAGTTAGAAAGCACTTAATGCCATTTAATGTATATTTTAAAATGGCTAATATGATACATTTTATGTTATGTATATTTTACCAGAATAATTTTTTAAAGGCTGTCACTAGGCCACAGAGAGACTTTGCATTAATTCCAATATATATAGATCCGTGTTCAAGTGGATCCTTTTCTACTTCTGGAAGTTGGTTGATTTTTCTGGTTGTGATTTCAAAAGTTGTTGGTATCGTCAGCCTTATAGTCTCATCTGGCTCACAATCTTCCATCCTGAGCCTTATACTCTCCTTCTCTCAGCAGCTGGTCCCTCCCTGGTCTCCCTCAGTCCCAACCAGTACCTATGGCAGTTTCTGCTCAATTAGCCCAAGCACAGCCATCTTTGGCTGACCTTGTCCCTCCATGTTTTAACCCTACAGGTCGAGCCTGACTTCTCCTTCTACAACACCCAACACTATCATCATCTAAAACCCCTTCAGAGTACCAACATGCTCTGTACAGAACAAATAAAGGGCACATTTCCTGTGTCCCGGCAGATAGCATTCTAAGGATGACAATGAGCTTAAGAGGGTAGAATTTATTCCCCAACTTGTGCTTTTAAAAATCCTTGGTGGGGGGTGCCTGGGTGGCTCAGTGGGTTAAAGCCTCTACCTTCGGCTCGGGTCATGATCCCAGGGTCCTGGGATTGAGCCCCGCATTGGGCTCTCTGCTAGGTGGGAAGCCTGCTTCTTCCTCTCTCTCTGCCTGCCTCTCTGCCTACTTGTGATCTCTGTCTGTCAAATAAAATAAAATAAAATCTTTAAAAATCCTTGGTGGAAGGGGTGCCTGGGTGGCTCAGTTTGTTGGGTATCCAACTCTTGATTTCAGCTCTGTTTATGATCTCAGGGTCATAGAATTGAGCCCCATATTAGGCTCCATGAAGAACATGGAACCTGCTTGGGATTCTCTCTCTCCCTCTCTTTCTTCCCCTCCCACCACTCACTCACTCACAATTGTGTGCTTGTGTGCTCTCTCGCTCTCTCAAAAAAAGGAAAATCTTAGTGAAAGGAATCTGGCCCATATAGTCAAGAGATAATCATTTCTTCTCATTGTATCTCTTCTCTCTCTTCAATCTATTTCTTCCTTTCTTCTAAACACACACACACACACACACACACACACACACACACACACACCAAGATGAAACACAACTCAACTCAACTCATCCCAAGTGGAGTTTCATTCCTTTCCCTGAAACATTAGAGTCTGGAATTTCAGCTGCTACCCCAAGAAAGCTTATCAGAAAGTTCTTTTCAAACAAGTATTCATTCTAAATATATTTTAGTGAATAAAAGAATTTTGATCTAGTTATACATATGTGTATACGCCTCCTACACTTTAGTTTTTAGAGTTGACCATGCCCTTTCATGAGCATGATCAGATTTGATCTTGCCAAGAACCTTGGGAGGTTGGTAGGTTCATTAAGCCACCATGTAATAAATGAGAAAATTGAGGCCCAGAGAGGTTGTGTGTGGCCCAAAATTATAAGTGATCAATCAAGAAAACCAAGATTTACTCCAAAATATCTTCAAGTCTATTGCTTGTACTACTACATTGTGTGGGTCAAAGCAATTAGCCAAACACCATTGGTAACCAGTTTTGGCTTTCTACTGCATCCAAAATCTGGAGCTGACTCTAGAGTGCCCAAACGGAGTCCCTTCCCTCAACAGATGGTTCAGTGAGAAAAGAAGAATTTTTTTCAATAGGAAGTGGCTAATGCCAATCACCAAATACACCCAATAGGCAATAAATGCTTCAGATGCCATGTCCTACAACTCCTGGCACAGGAGCAGGCAGGACCTACATGTTATAAGACTAACACCCTGGCAGGACCAGTGAAAAGAGTTTGAAAGACCAAGACCCCCTAGAAAAGATGAGCTCCTATGAGTGATCTGAACTCCTCCCTGCTTCTAGGCACTGACTGCATTGGTCTGCCCTTTGTTTTGTCTGGCACAGCTGCCCTTGGGTCTTCTTTACCCTTTTCTGCAATAGACCCCAACAATCTCCTCTTCTCTTCCACATCTTGCCACAAGCTCAGGTGTGCTGACAAACCTGGCCTAGAGCTACAGACATCCTTGCTGTGGATCCTGCCCACTAGGCCACATGCCCAGCCTGCCATCCATGATCGCTCGTCTTCCTCTGGAGCTATTGCTCACTCTTTCCTGGAATAATAGTGCCCCACCTGTCCCTGATATTTCAGAGAGTGAAATCCTTAGACAAAGATAATTCAAAAACTACATTATTCAATAAGCATTTATTAAGCACCTAGTAGGTGCAAAACACTTAGGATCTTGAGTTTGAGCTATCAGTAACCATCAATCACATTAATAATTAACTAAACAGACATTTATGTCTATGATTTACCCTATTGTAGGTGGAGTAGGTGGCCAGTGTGAACTGTCTAAGGCTCACCCAAGTTATCTTTCTGTCAGACTGCCCAATTTAGAACTTGCAGGGAAATCTGGGAAGCCAGACACATCCAGCTGCCACCACTAAAGAGACTCTTGTTGACTCGGTATTTCTGGACCCATTAGCATTATTGTGATATTAGCTGATGGAAGGTCTCAGAGAGACACTCACATGGTACATGGGGCAGAGAAAAAAGAAACCGAAGCATAAAGCATTAACCAAAGAAAGCTGGCATAAGGAGCAAACGATTCTGAGTGACCTTGGGCAACCAAAGGTTTAATGCAGACCATCAGGGGAGGAGGTATCTAAAAGGCAAAAGAGAGTAGGAGAGGCACCAGACAGGGAGCGGCCTTCCCCATGGTTTGGCCCTGAGCCAGCCCTGAGAATAGCTAATGGAAGTCTTTGGAAACAGGGACACCACCCCTCAGTGCCTCCCAACCTAGCCTCAGGCTGGAAGAGAACAAATAGAGTGCCAACACTGAAATGCTAGTATGCTCCATTTTGTGTGACTCCCAAAACTACTGAGTCCTCTTCTTTGGAGGCTTTCAACCTAATGCTCCTCTTAGGCCTTTACCCTGTAAAGAGGACAAGACTGTCACATTCAAGATTCACAGCCCCTTGGAATCTTCTGAATAGAATGGGATCCTGCTCTGGTTTTCCAATCCATCCAATTCACTGGCCAAATTATTTTGTGCGTAACATTAGGTCTGTGACCAGCCTTTGGTGGTCTGCCATATTGTTAATGTGCCAGAAAACAGTAGAGATTAAAGCTTAATGGAGCAAAGGGAAATAATCTGTAATGAGCATTAATAAGCACTAAGTGTGAAACTATTAGTGGGATTGTTACTGGGATAAATCACCATTTTAAATAGTGTGAGATGCTTTGTGGTCCACAGAGTACAGCACTCTGTTCTTGATACTCTGTCAAACCCAGGAAAGCAATCAGTGTTTCAACTCACCGGGACATTTTCCCCCTGTAACTACTGGAAATCAAAACCATAACTATAATGGGAGTTTTAAGGGCAAAATTTTATAGCTGTTCCACACTTAACAAAATATAAATATCACGTGATATTTTGTAGCTGTTTAATTTTCTAGGATTTTTCTCATTTTTATACTTGTAAGAAATGGGGGGACTGGGACTCATTTGAAAGTTTCTTGAATCTTAAAAAAAAAAGGTTTCTTGAAATGTACAAAGTATGATTTCCCCCTTTTTGGGCTATTTTATTATGAGGATGTGTACTGTGTCAACATGGCTTAGCTGGAACTGTGTTTTCCAGATCCCCCTTATGGTTCTGAGATAGAGTTGGCCAAAAGAGGCATTTGGGCAAGGTTTGGAGGGTGGAATTATACCAGTATCCATTATTCTCTGGAGGAGAAAGACACAGCAGTATGGACAAGTTCCAGCCTATCCTCACTCTCTCCTACTCTGTGTCCAGCTCTTCTCAACGGCCAACACTACTGACCACACACTCCCCAGGGCCCCCTCTAGGAGCTTAGCTGCAGACCTTCAGAAGCCATAGTTGCACACAGATGACCTCTTTCATGGTCCTATTCTGGCAACCACATATATCTGGTTTCCCACATAGATGCCCCTGCAATTTGCCCACCATGTCTACCATCGAGGGGGCAGTTAAGTGACTTTTCTCCAGCGCCTCCTTTCAGGATCTTACTTCGCCTCCTCTCCCACCATTGTACACTGAATTCCTTCTTCCATAATTCTGCATCCCTGATTAAACCCTCACTGAGTCCCTTGCCTCACTGTGTTGGAAGCAGTCAACCAGCCAAAGAGATTTCACACCAGAGTGAAGAGTTGGCTCCATGCTCCTCATTCCTGCAGAAAGATGTACAATACTAAACTTAATATATCTATTAATAATTCTCACTAGAAATAAAGATGTACCCTGTAAGGCAATATGCTATGTATACCTTCTTTCTTGAGCTCTAAAACGAGAGCCTGGCGTTGTAAAAGGGCTAAGAAGTTATTAGTTTTTAAAGATATTTATTTATTTATTTATTTATGAGAGAGCGCCAGCAAGAGCGAGCATGAGTGGGGGAGGGGCAGAAGGAGCAGCAAACTCCCTGCTCAGTAGGGAGCCCCATGTCAGGCTCCGTGCGGGGCTCAATCACAGGACCTTGGGATCATGAATTGAGCCAAAGGCAGCCACATAACTGACGGAGCTTCCTGGGCACCCCCGGAAGTTATTAGTTTTTAATTGTCCTTTTGGATCTCAAAGATAGTTAAATAGGACGGGTATCAGTTTTCAGCAAATGTTGATGCCCCAGTTTTACCTGCTAGTTCTCAGCAGTGCACAAAGAAAAAGGAAATTGGAAGCCATGGGATTAGGCTCTGTTTAAATGGTAAGAGTCCCATCTTTAGTCTTGAGCTGTGCACAGCAACAACAGAGCCATCATAAATATTTTTCCACCTTCTGAAAGTATATTACACAAGAGATCTCCCAAACACGAAGACTTCCTTTATTATTCACATATTTCATCCTTTTACATACCGCCAAGGGTCTCATCTCCACCTCTGCCAAATGCAGCTTCTCCTGATTATCTCGTGAATTCCTCCATGAACTGCTGGCAATTCTTGTCTGCCTCCTTGCTTTCTCCGCACTTTTTTAGGGGCCCAAGAGACAATCCTAAGCCCCAAATTCCTCATCTGTTGTAACCTGAGAATATTCTACCATGTGGCAGTAAGTGTGGCAAGAGGACTCATACACAGCATTACATACATTACCAGGATGTCACACACAAAGGAAAATGGCAACTTAAGGAAACCTGGTATGTCACCAGAGAGGCATCTGCCCATGGTAGAGCTATGTGTGCTGTCCAGTGGATGAGATAAAGAGCTAGAATAAAAAAGATACCGGACAAGCAACAGGAAATCTGGGAGAACTGGGTTTTATGTAGTCCTGACCCTACAGTCACTTGCTGGGTGGCTGTGGGCAAATCACACACATCTGTTGGGGGGAAAAGTACTAATTACCCCAATATACATTTGTAATTGCATATAATTGGCAATGGCAAATGTATCTGAGCATGTGACAGCCAGGAATAAAGACTGCATTTCCCAGCCTTCTTTGCAGCTAGATGTAGCCCTGTGATTAAGTTCTAGCCAGTAGGGTATGAGGCAAGACTGCATAGAAGTTTTCAGAAATTTCCTCACAAGACAACAGAGGGATGCATGGGTGGGTCAGTCCGTTAAGCGTCTGCCTTCAGCTCAGGTCATGATCCCAGGGTCCTGGGATGGAGCCCTGCATCAGGCTCCCTCTCTTACCTGGGATGCCCAATAAATAAAAGCTAAAAAAAAAAAAAAAAAAAAACAGAGACATGTGCCCTTTGCTTTTTCCCCTATAGAATCCTAAATTAGGCCACAATCTCAAGAGCCACACCCTAGTGACTGTGAAGTTGAAAGCTAAAGGTACCCTCAGTTGCCAATGACTGAGAAGCCCCCACACTAGACTTTTATGTGATAGAAAAATAAATATCTCTACTGTTTAAGTGCTTGTTTTTCATATCTGTTTCAGTTACATCTAATCCTAACCAATATATGTGTTGCTGTGTTCTCAATTGTATTTAGACACCATTAAAATTAATAAGATAAATGTCCAATTGAAAGATATATTACATTAGCAATATTTTGAAAATATGTATTTTTTTATCAGTCAAAAAAAAAGCTGCTATTGCAGCTTTTCTGGAGATTTTTTTATTTAAAAAAACCTTTATTCAAGGGGTGCCTGAAAAAAAAGAAATTTAAAAAAAGGGGTGCCCGGGTGGCTCAGTTGGTTAACCGTTGGCCTTCAGCTCAGGTCATGACCCCAGGGTCCTAGGATAGAGCCCCACATCGGACTCCCTGCTCAGTGGGAAGCCTGCTTCTCCCTCTCCCTCCGCAGCTCCCCCTGCTTGTGCTCTCTTTCTCTCTCTCTCCGTTAAATAAATAAATAAAATCTTTAAAAAATAATAAGTAAATAAATAAGTTTTTATTCTTAAAAATATTGTACACTTTGGGAGTTGGGCAGAAGTTGGAAGTGAATAGAGGAAAGTAGGAAGCAGGAGTAAAAAATAAGTCAAAAGCTTGCCTTTTTCCACTTCACATTTCCACCTAGTTTATCTCTTGGCATAATGGGAGAAAGAATAATAGAAGCAGCTGGAGGAAAATAGCCAAAGGCTCCACCAAAGCTCAGCATCAACAATACTGCTGAGATCTGTCAGCCAGTGCCCCAAGTGGCCAGCTTAGCTGGGCCTCTTAACCACGTTTCTCTAGGACTCCTGGCATGAGCTGTTCATGTCTTCAGTGATGCAGGGGTATCTGTGTTACCTGCCCCTTCCCTTGCCATCCTTTGTCACTCTATGTCTGCACTTGAGCTAGAACCTTGACAGCACTCTCAGCCCAGATTCTCTCTAGAACACTGGCCCTTTTTGTCTTCCCTGCTGTTTGTCCTCATTTCATCCATTTCAGCTCTCACGGCCTGAAGATGCCCTTTCTCCCACCAATCCTGGCTCTCTGGGAAGATGCAAAATTGTAGGGGCCTACTTAGCCAGAGCGACTCCATCTCGGTTAAAGAGCCATTTTGTTGTTTATGCAGTAAAACTTAAACTGACCCTGCCTCCCACCCCCAGGGGAACTTACTTAAAAGCAAGTCTGGGAAACCAGTAAAATATGGTCGACCAGTCCCTGATAACAGAGCCCAAATACAAGGACGGGTCAGGTCAGGTGGAGATAACAGAGCCCAGAATGCAAGGACGAGTCAGGCCAGGTGGAGACATCCAATCAGTAAAGCACACATACTATCTCCCTAATCACCAAAGAATATAAACCCCACCTTTTGAGCGCCAAACTAGGGCGCCAATTCTGACCAGAGTGATAGGCTAGTTCAAACAGCTACTATAGGGTAAATTGTAATTCAACTGGCCACCCATGTGTGACCTAGCATGACTATGCAACTTTCTCTGTATATTACAGTCTCATTGGCCAGGCTCAACCACATGGCCTTTGCTCTACAAAAGCTAGTCTGTGAGGCTGGGGGTGGTCACTCTCTCCATAAGAGACGGCCCCGGCCTGTCAGTTTGGTTCTCGGTGCTGGCACGAAATAAAGCTTTGCTTGACCTGCGCTTTGTATCAGTCTCGCTCCTTTGATCACGGACCCCATCAAAATAAGATGCACTGCTCAGCCATCTCTTCAGGTGTATTACATGCTTCTTGATCCCATGTCAGCTGAGAGGCAGAACGCAGATCATTCACCGATTATCACAGGAACCCCATTACTCCAAGCTCTTTGACTTTGTTTCTCTGGTCTTTCCTGATGCTCTGTAGGTCCCACAGAGAGGTCAAATGAAGCAGCACATTAGATACGTCTATTCTCCCCGGGCTCTCTCTGGCCTTCCCCTGCCGCCCCCGCCCCCAACATTGTTATCAGAGCAGTTTTCTTTTCAAGAGGTTCCTAGATAGCTCCCAGCCCCTCTGCCTTCCCACCTTCATTCTCCCTCCCTACTTCCTATGCCATTTTCTGTGCAGAGCATTTGAGCTTTGCTCAGCTTTGAACCCATTTTTGCAGAGCCCATCTCTGCAGATTCAAGTTCTCCAAGGTGCTCAACCAAAAGCCTGGCAATTGACAGAAACCTTCTTTGGAAGCCAGTGTATCCATTCTCTCTTGTTGGCTGACTTCGCCCCTTGGGGCCTCACCCTTCCCTCCCAGTTTATCATATGTATTACTTCAAACAAAAACAATTCCCTTCTCAAGAAGAAATCTACCAGGAGCTAAGAGAATAAAATGTCTGTTTCTGCCTTATGGATCTCCCTTTAACCACTAACCTTATCTCAAGTATATTTTCAATCACTTGTTCATTTCCTGGTTTGTTAATTTCATGAGTTGATTGAAAAAATGTAGGGCTTATCCCTTTGCTTTTTTGTTTTCTTAAAATTAGTGTTTGTGATGAGCATGATCTAGAATGTTTCTGCATTTATACTTAAGAACAGGTAGGCATTGTCCCTCTAGGAAAGTACTTGCTCTTGGGTTTTAATATTTGCTGGTAAAGAAACTAAATGGACTTCTAGCAGAATGGACATTACAGACTTTATTCTGGGAAATTGAAAATAGAATCAAGTGAGTCTGACCCTTAGCTCTGGGCCTTAAATCACACCTATTGTTTCCAGCTGATCCCATTAGCCCCTATAACATAAGGAAGAAGGCATAATTTTTTTAGTAGGGCATGTAGGTAGGAAGACCATTTCTTTGTCCAGGACAGTCCTAGCATAATTATAAATAGAAGTTCTTTCCATTCTCAGGACACCTGGGTGACTCAGTGGGTTAATCATCTGCTCAGGTCATGAACCCAGGGTCCTGGGATGGAGGCCCGCATCAGGCTCCCTGCTCAGCAGGGAATCTGATTCTCCCATTACCTGCTACTCCCCCTGCTTATGCTCTCTCTCTCTCTGACAAATAAATAAAAGCTTAAATAAAACAAAAGAGTCAGTGTTAAAAAAAAAAAAGTTCTTCCATTCTCAAAAAATATCCCATTTTGGGCAATACTAGATATGGTCACCTGTGTGAGGCATTTATAGTCCGGTACTAACACAATGACTGGCCTGTAGTTAGGAGGTGGTGCCTGTAGGGCTTAAGACTACGGGCTCTTTGGTCCAACTGTCTGGATTCAAATTCTGGTTTCCCCTCCAGAGTGTTCAAATCAGTTCGGGTCCTCAGATACAAATGGCAGAAACTAACTTTTGCTGATTTAAGCAGAAAAAAAATTATAAGGAGGCAAGTGGCTCATCCAGAAATTTCCAGGGGAAGGCTGGAGAACTGTGCTCGGAGGTGAGACATTTAGGGGCACTACCCAAAAACCACATTGCAGAAGATGTCTGGTGATGGAAGCGAGCGCTATGCCCTTGAGGGCTACTGTGCCTCCCCCTCCCAGCCCCTATATGGCAACCTTGCAGGCCTAGGACCTAGGACTCCATGGCCCCTGCTTCTTCCCATTGCAGAAAGCTTACAAAGTAGAGCTCAGGGCTGACCCTTTCACCAGGTCATTTTCTCACATCTCCTACATTTTTCACTCTTACAATGCTTTTCTGAAGCCTCTTCGACCATCCACATTGGAGCTCCTAGGTCCCTGATTTTACCACCCAGGAATACTCTATTCCAGTATTTGTAAAAAAAAAAAAAAAAAAAAAAAAAAAAGTTAATGAGCAAAAAACAGGCTTTTTGGTGAAGCTCAAAACCATCACTATAGACAAAGAAGAAAAAGGCAATATAACAATCCTGTTTAATCTAAAAACATTAGAAAGATGTGCTCAGACTTTATATAAAAAAGCAGTATATGCTGACAAAAAAATCATTAATCTACACCTAAATATATCCCCACAGTGGACTCCGATATACTTTGGCTTTTTTTATGCCTTATATTGAGCAATTTTTTACAGACCTTGTCCAGCATCTCAAAATAATGCTCAACCAGGGATTTACACATGAGCCACTGACCATGCTAAATCAGCAGGTCATTATCTGAGTCCTGGGCCTTTGAGCTCTCTCGAGAAGTCATGGGCAGGGAAACACAGTCTCTGAGCCCATTCAAATTTACCCTACTGGTTTGGCAGAGATGCCCAGGCAGATGAATCCATGGCAAGACCCTGCACAGAGTCAGCATTAAATGGAGAGGCAGATGCTATTCAGGCTGGTCTCCCCAAAGCTGGCATTCCCATCCCCAATGAGCAACTGAGATACCGTCCGTGCTTGCCAAATTCCAGAATTAGAAAGCTGGGCCCAGGCTATTGTTGTCCAATGAATTTAATGGACAATGACAAGATTTGAAGGTGATTCAAATGTGTTCAGCTCTCGATCATGTTCTTGGGAGAGGTTCCAACTGCGGTAGATGGAATTTTCTCTGTTAATTACAAGCCACTAGTGAACTAGATTTGAAATTTTGCAAATAATAAGCAAGTCCAGTTCTCAATTTTCATTCCACAATTGGATACTATGGAAAAATGGTGGCAATAATTGTTCCTTCCAGATTTTTGTGTGTTGAGCCTGTGAGATACTTGTGAAATCAGAATGGAAGGGGCGGCAGGAAGCCAGGCAAAGTCTCTGATCTGGATTTTACTTCATCTGATACATAATATAGGTTTGTTGGGCTTCCTTCCTCTGAATGTTGAAATTTTACAGAAAATATATTTTGCATTGGGTATGAAAATCATGACAATGAAGGGCTATTTCTGCTAAATGAAAGGCTAAGCCCATTTTATTTTTTAATTTATTATTATTTTATTTTTTTAAAGATTTATTTTTTTATTTATTTGACTGATTGAGACAGAGAGAGCACAAGTAGGCAGAGCGGCAGGTAGAGGGAGAGGGAGAAACAGGCCCTCCACTGAGCAGGGAGCCCCATGTGGAGCTCAATCCCAGGACCCTGGGACCATGACCCAAGCTGAAGGCTGCTGCCCAACCAACTGAGTCACCTAGGTGCCCCAATTTTTTTATTTTTTTAAAGTAATTTATGTATTTGTCAGAGAGAGAGAGCACAAGCAGGGGGAGCAGCAGACAGAGAGAGAAGCAGTCTCCCCGCTGAGCAAGGAGCCCGATGCGGGACTATATCCCAGGACCCTGGAAGCACGACCTGAGCCGAAGACAGACACTTAACTCACTGAGCCACCCAGGCGTTCCTAAGCCCATTTTAAAGAACAAAACAGACTACATAGTTTATACATGAAGGCAAATGCAAAATGAATTGTGGGAAAATCTCTTTATGTAGCTAATGTCCATGAATAAATCAGAAGCTGACCCCATGAGACTTTAGCTGGCTTATAGGGAAACTTGTACAGGTTAGAAAAAGCCAGGCCTTTTTCGGTGACCGAATCCTGGGGGAACATGGCTGTGCATTATGGCAAAACAAAAAAACATGACCCAGGGTAAGGGTCCTGGTTGGACTTTAGTGCTCACCGCCCCTGAGCTGGATGCCTAGGTTCACTCCATGGCCTGCACTGAAATCAGAGAATGGAGATATAAAGGCAATGGGACTAAATGAATTGAATTATTTCCCTCCAAAAGATGTGCCTGTAAATGTGAACTTATTTGGAAAAAAAGGGGGGGGGGTCTTTGCCAAAAATCAAGTTAATATGAGTCATGAGGGTGAGCCCTAATCCAATATGACCATCCTCACAAAAAGGCAGAATTTGGATGTGGAGACAGACACACATAGAGAGAAGCCAGTGTGAAGACAAACTAAAAAAATGGTCATCTACTAGCCAAGAATGTCTGAGGCCACCAGAAGCCAGGAGTGAGGCCTGGAGCAGATCATTTTCTCTCACCTTCAGAGAGAGCATGGCCCTACGGACATTGACTTTGAACTTCTGGCCACCAAAATTGTGAGACAAGAAATGTCTGTTGTTTAACCAGTTAAGTTTGGTACTTTGTTATGGCAGCACTAACAAACTAATACAGGGAAAAACAGTAGGGCTGCACCAGAATGCAAAGCCTGGGAGTATGACCTGGACCAGAAAGTCAGAATTCCACAGAGGCCACAACTCACCCAAACTTCTCTCTCAGTACTATAGAAGCCACATAACAGAAGCAAAAACATGGTTCCCAGGAAGGGCTGAAAGCTGCAAACTTATGGGGGAGGGATGGAGGCCAGCTCTGGAAGAAGGCAGAAGGTACACAGAGGCCCAGTCAGAGTCATGGTGGTACCATCTCTTGGCCTGTGGGGATAACTGCCAGCAGACATCTTGCCAATGGCACAAGAGTAAGACAAAATGTAGGGCCTTGGGCCTGGAGAATAAGGGGGACAAGGTCTAAAGGGGAGGTTTTGGGGCTAAAGAAATCACATTCAGAGCCAAGAAGCTTGACCCATTCAAAGACAGAGAAAGATGTTTCTAATTCAAATCAAAGTAACTGGGCAAAAGGAAAACAGAAAAAAACAGTTCTTCAAAAATAAGATTATGTTCACAATATGTCCATTTACCTTCAAAAAATAAATAAGGTAAAAAACAGAAACATAAAAAAATCCCCAAAATGTGTATTAGTGCTTATTACTGGTGGGTCTAGTTTCCTTACTATGTACAGAAACCAACAGAA
Organism: Enhydra lutris kenyoni; assembly: GCF_002288905.1. Taxonomy (NCBI): domain Eukaryota; kingdom Metazoa; phylum Chordata; class Mammalia; order Carnivora; family Mustelidae; genus Enhydra; species Enhydra lutris. The sequence continues at coordinate 56,427,114 of NW_019154085.1, forward strand.
CATTTGAGGCTATTGAAGGATTTTCAGCTCTGGCCAGAGAGGGATACCCCATGCCTGTATGATTCCATCACACTAAGAATTTAATTGGTTCCTTTAGGCAAAATATCTGAATGTTTTCTATTTCCTACAGATAAACATCGAGCCATAACTTGCATTTTTGATCCAAGGGAAATACCAAGGCAGTTGTCAGTTCAGAAAATATAGTCTGATGGCCTAGGAGTGAATTTACTGAGTCTCACGTTACATTTGCAAAACAACCAGAACTGAACTGAGCCTGCAAGTAAAATGGAAATAGTGTTTCAGAACAAAAATAGAATAATGCATGAACTCTCTCCGCTCTTGATCACATCTGAGTAGAGGCAGAGGCACTGGGTTTTCATTTCTGTTTGGCATTCTTGTCTTACCCACACAAAAATGAACTAGCTAACTGAGGTATAATCATAGTGCCCCAAATGGATCCATTTTCCTAGACAGTTTCAAATCATCTCATAAGCACATTCAGTTGAAATATGCTTTCCTTGTAACCCATGAAAGGAATGTTACATTCCTCTGTCACACAAAATATGAACATTATCCACATTTCCAAATGAGCACAAGACTGCCCAGATGTTTATTCTGAATCCTACAGAAAAAAGAAAAGAAAACACACACACACACAAACAACAGTTTTCTTGTAAAGAAAACTGGCTCTGACTCTTATAAGAAAGGACCATAAATATATATTCACAACAAAAAATATCTATAAAATCTTTGGAAATACAAATCATGATGGAAATGTTCTTTTTTTTTTTTTTTTTTCCAGCTTTGTTTACCAGAGCAGCTGAGATTAACAGGTGTATCTGTGACATTTACTTCATGTGATAGAAGTGAAATGCTTCCACATGATGCCAAGTCAAAAATCTCTGAAGAGTGTTGCCTGGAACTTTAATCTTATCATCTCCTAGAGATCTTAAGGGAAGAGATCACAGTCGATTTGTTAAATACCACCAGACACTGTTTTGCCAGGTTAAAAAGACCTTTACAAAACATGTAATAACTAAATAGGGTCATGGAATCATCCAGTTGGGGGACATTTTAATTAGTAACTAGACTCAACCATGAGTCAGTTTGATCTTGGTAACAAAAATGATCAAAAATACATAATGGAGCATTTTTCCATCTGTTGTGTTATATTGTGTGAAGACCCCAAGAGGAAGATATGCACAACCCAACCAAAGAAGTGATTATATTAGAACACTTCTACTGAACAAGAATTATAGTAGTAAAGTGGCAACTGTCTGTTGAGAACCTGTTATATCCTGGGCGTGGTGTTTAGGCTTTAATGCGCACCATTTCCTTTATCTTCACAACTCTTTGAGGCAGATGTTATCATCTCCATTTTACAGTTAAGAAAACTAAGGTGCAGGGAGGTACTCACCAAACATCTCACTGTCAAGAAGGGTCTGAGATTTTACCCTACTTGTAAGTTAATGAACTAGCCTGCCAATTTCATGCATGCTGGCAGAAGACACGAAACTCCTGGGTTGGAGACTGAAAAAAATTATTTTCCTAGGGTGCCTTGGTGGCTCAGTTGGTTAAGCAGCCAACTCTTGATTTCAGCTCAGTTCATGATCTCAGAGTCATGAGACTGAACCCCAGGTTGAAGTCCGCACTCAGCGAACAGTCTGCTTGAGATTCTCTCTCTCCCTCTGCCCCTCCCCGCTAAAATAAATAAATCTTTTTAAAAATTCATTTTCCTGGAGTAGCAGACACCCTGAGCTTTGCATACACATCAGTTTCCTACTTAGAGTGACCATCCATCCCACTTGCCCAGGACTGTTTCAGTTTCTGCATTGAAAGTACCAGGTGGGGTGCCTGGGTGGCTCAGTTGGTTAAGCATCTGCCTTCGTCTCAGGTCATGATCTCAGGGTCCTGGGATGGAGCCCCATGTTGAGCTTCCTGCTGGGGGAGGCTGCTTCTCCCTCTCCCTCTGCTCCTACCTGCCCCCTTCCCTTGGGCTTGCTCTCTCACTCTCTCTGTCTCTCTCAAGTAAATAAATAAAATTTAGAAAAAGATTGGGGTGGCTCAGTGGGTTAAGCCTCTGCCTTTGGCTCGGGTCATGATCCCAGGGTCCTGGGATAGAGCCCCACATCGGGCTCTCTGCTCAGCAGGGAGCCTGCTTTCCTTCCTCCTCTCTGCTGCCTCTCTACCTACTTGTGATCTCTCTCTGTCAAATAAATAAATAAAAATCTTTATTAAAAAAAAAATTTAGAAAAAGATTAAAAGCTTTAAAAAAAAAAAAAGTTCCAGACAAACCAGGGCAGAGGATCATTCCAGTTCCCCTTGCCCCCAAATCTACAAAGGCAATGGGGAATAGCCCAGGTGTGATGCTCTTACACTAACAACTGAGGACTCCCCCAAGCTCAGGAACATCCCAGTCTTGTAAGATAGCGGTTAGTAAACTTGCCCACTTCTCCCCTGAAAAGTGACATTATTTGTATTATCTTGGGTAGCAACAAATGGGACCAGTGCCCTGGGGGGAGACGCTTTATCTTCTAAGGCTGTTTACTATACAAACACCCTTGGAAAGATGATCTGATACAAAAACTATCACAAGTGCAGAAATGTGAGACTCAGAGAGAGCTATCTCCCAACTTTCATAGCTGATAAGTGGTGAGACTAGTATTCAAATCCAGATTCTTCAGATGTCGAAATCCCTGTGCTCTTCCTGCCAGTTAAATTACTCTTCTCAGATCTACAGAGTTAAAGTCAAAAGAGGGTGAGGTTTTCTTTTAGCTGAAGCTTTGAATCCTTAGTCATATTAAAAAATATATGGTATTTTCCATCTTGAGTGGACTTACGGAACAGAAATTTGGAGGTATTGCAGAAATGATATTGTAATCCAAAATAAAGTACAAGGAGTCTGTTAAGCTGATTTCTAAGGGTTCTTCTTGGCCCGAGAGCCTGGCATTCTCCAACCACATTATTACCACCTGTTGTTTCTTTTCCTCTTGTTCTGAAGGCTTTCCACAGAGTTATATTCTTCTGCCTCATTTGAATCCAGGCAGAATTTCAGCAGCAAAGCTGGGGTATGTATTTTGATACCAATGTAATTTAACAACAAATTACATTATAAAGAGAAAACTAAGATTATACCAGAGAAACTCACTTTTTCTTTTTTTAAGTAATCTCTGCACCCAGAGTGGGACTTGAACTCATGAACTCAAGATCAAGAGTTACATGCTCTATGGACTAGGCCAGCCAGGCGCCCCTCACCTTTTTTTTTTTTTTTAAACAAATCTTCATTAATTGTACAGTGGTAATCACAGTGTCAAATAGATAGGACTTTTTTAGGCAAAGCTTAAAGGGTTTTTTTGTCTCTGATACTGAGATCAAGTTTCCTTTTTCTTTTTTTTTTTTTTTAGCCAAGATTCTAGCAGGGGAGGATATTACTGTATATTTTAAAAGGTTATTTTGCATTCCTTTCTGCACAGAGCTGGTTTTTCTCTCTATTGCTCTCTAAAGATCAAAGAACGGATCAAAAGATGAAAAGAAGAACCAAATAAACAGAGAACAAAGGACGTGTGAGAAGAGAATTTCTATATTGCCTTAGTGATCATTTGCTGGAAGGACTTTGTGGCCAAATGGGGCCAACAAAAGTTAAGCAAAAATGAAAAAGTTAATAAATAATAACCCATCTTTCAAAGAGGTAGCTGATGATTAAGAAACCCTTAGGACATGATCGCATCCCCCCCAACCACATAGATTCCCTTGTAGAAATAATTTCATCCCCATTCTGGGATGGCCAGGCTGCTCGGAGACTATAAAGATGAGCACTCATGACCCAGATCTATTTTCAATGCGGCAAAATTATCCACTCTCCCAGCAGGGGCCTCCAAGAGCCAGACCATCCAACCAGTGTATGAAGCAGAAGGAATACCATAGGGGGTGGTGTAAATTCTGGCAGACTAACAGAGCACTCATCCCACCTAAAGTTATTCAAATTCAGTTTAAACAAAACTGCCCATATAAACTTTGAGCCATTCCAGCAGGGGGCAAAACAGCACCCCCTGCCTCCCAGGCTAGCTCAGCCAGTTTGCTGAGACTTCAGCAGCAGTGAAGAAATGCCCAACCAAAGCTTTGGTGAAGACAGGAGAAATAGGTCGTGCTTATCAAATGCCTTTTGGCTGACAAAATTCTTTCAGAACATGGCATCCATGGGATAAAAGACAATGAAAGGGGTGTTTAGAGCTTTTTTTCTCTCCAAATGAATTGAGATCCGGCACGCTAGGAAAAGAGCCAGAGTGCATTTGGCTCGTGTGAGAGAATTTAATGAAAGTTGATTTTCAGTAAGCTTATTTTTAGAAGAAATACTCTTTTGAGGGCTCCATATTCTATTTCCCTACACAAGGCATGAGGATGCCTCTGGGTTGGAAGGACAGGCACATCGGCCTTATTGACATTTCTACTTGGAAACTGAATGGGCTTCAGCAAAGGATATTGCTGCTTTTCGGAAGCATTTCCTGCTGGCTTGAAAATACAGACCCTCTGGCATTTCAGTAGGGCCCAGTTACCTAGATAGTTGGAGAAACCAGCTCCCCTCCCCCTCTGACTCCTCATCTCCACCCAGCTTTCATCCTTTGCAATGTATTCTTTGCATCTTTCTTACTTTCGTCTCTCTCTCCTGCCCAGTTTTTAACATTTCCATTCACTGCCTGCTACCACAGCTATTTTCTGACCTTTTCCGTAGTTCACAGGCTTAAGATGCTTTTCTTGTCATTTCTGTTTTCATGGGATACACACTGGTCTCAGGGAGAAACGTTAAAATTACTGTTTATCCCAAATGATTGGCATTTTGTCTGCCAAGTGCATCAGTAAGATTCGTAGGTGACCTGAATTAGAACAGCTCTCCCTTTCTGAGGTGAAATTCTGGAAGTTGGAGAAGCCAGCTTTCTGGGTGACTCTTCCTGATACCACACAATAGAGATCAAAACCCCTTTCACCACTGTCCTTCCTAGTATTCTCAGCACCAATAACACGCATTATTTTGTGCCGACCACGTGCCGTGTGATCTGAATAACAAGCAGATTCCACTCTCCTAATCCCCCCCCATAAGCGCATGCAAAGAGAAAAAGGCAGATGTTGCAAATTAGCCTGCGCTAAAATCCATCCAGAAGCTGAAGAGACCCAGAATCCAGAGTCCAGGTTCTTGTCCTGACTTCCTGCATCTTAAAATCTGTGACTCTCTACACTCACACACAGAACGCAGGATTTCATATAGCATGTAATTCAAGCAAAGCAAATAGAACAAAGGGACTATTTTTTTTTATTTTATTTTTTTTTAGAAGATTTTATTTATTTATTTGACAGAGAGAGATCACAAGTAGGCAGAAAGGCAGGCAGAGAGAGAGGAGGAAGCAGGCTCCCTGATGAACAGAGAGCGCACAGGGCTTGATCCCAGGACCCTGAGATCACGACCTGAGCTGAAGGCAGAGGCTTAACCCAACTGAGCCACCCAGGCACCCAGGGACTATTTTTTTAAATCCATATTTAGTTTTGGTCTTATAAGAAAGGAGGAATTATTTTATCATTATCTCCTTGAACAGGTTTTTTTTTTCAGAAATCAGACTATTGGGTAACATAACACCCAAAATGTAATAGTGACATAGTATAACATGTTAACATATATGTGTATCTTATTTTTTTAATCACCAACCAATGCTATTAAAGAGCATATTATTTTAGGACAGTGGGCATTTTCTCACTACTTCTCTTCAACCACAATTGAAATCAGATTCTACAAGGCCAATCAGATTCTGTCAGTGTCTTCAGATTCTCATTTATTTTTCAATTTCTAAAGCTCCTCAATCACCACACACACCAACAGCACAGTCTCCAAGAGAGAAAGGTACCTCCTTTCCAAGTACATCCACTCCTCAACCCACACCAGCACACATCTTCAACTTGAGGACAGATTATTGTCGTTTCTTTCAGATCCACAGGAAACAGGAGGCCCAGAGTAGGGACATACGTGGAAAGTTTTCAATGAAGAGACTTTGTTTGCAGTTGTGTCATTTATCACTTCATGTTTCACAATAGGATTATCATGAGTTATGTTTAGGAAAGTCATTCTTTATGGTTAAAGTAGGATTAACTAATAGGATTGAGAGAATTTTCAAACCATTCAGAAAATAAGATTATTCACGGTTGTGTTTCTACTTATGTGAATATTAGGGAATGTTCTCTTACCAAAGATGACCATGAAGTTCACATCACCTAAATGTGTAAGCACTAGAAACATTGCAGACATTGTAGCATGGCTTTAGAAAAAGTCATTTTCCATTGAGAAACCATGTCGGCTACTTGTCTTTGAAGAAATACAGTTTTAATGTAGTAAAAAGCAAAGACACTTGATTGCCTTTCAACACGTATTTTTTGAGGACCCATGGGTTGGTCCAAACCCGAGATACCACGAAACTTCATTTATCAGCTATACAAAGAATTATAACTGGGGAGATGTGGGTGATAGGAGAAGCATCTCACAGATGGTAGGGTCACGAAAGGCTGGGCATCAGCCAGAGCAGGGCAGTACAGACAGAAGAGGGAAGGGAAAGCTCAGAGCCCCAAAGACACATAGAAACTGAGAGCCAGCATGGCCCCAGCTGAGACGCAGGTATCAGGAGCTCCTGGAAAGACATGTTCCAAGCTCCTAGACTTTCACCGGAGTTTTAGAGGCAGCTGGCAGAAGCATTTTTAAAACTGAGATGGAATAAGCAAGTTGAAGAAATCCTTATTCAAAATCAAATGAAAAGGACAAGAAGGTATCAATATGCCTGAAATACAAATACATTTTGACACAGTAAGCCAGCTTATACTTCCCACAAATACCTGACCTTAAGTCTAAAAAGAACCTGGGGTTACCTGGGTAGCTCAGTCAGTTAAGCGTCTGCCTTCGGCTCAGGTCATGATCCCAGGGTCCTAAGATCAAGTCCCACATCAGGCTCAGCGGGGAGTCTGCCTCTCCCTCTGCCTCTCCCCCCCCCCGCCCCACCGAGGCTTGTGTGCACACACTCTCTCGCCTTCTCTGCTCAGATAAATAAATAAAATTTTAAAGAGAGACACTAAAAGGAATCTGAACCAAAAGAACACAGTGTTGTTCTGAGACTTATACCATGTTAAATATGAAAGCCGGCTCCCCACATTGCATTTTCTCTCCACCCAAAATGAAGTTGGGAGGGGTCTCCCCTCTAGCACTTCATTTTCTATAGAGACAAGTTTTGTTTTCCATATCTAATAGTGTTCTTCAAAACCTTGGGACGCCTGGGTGGCTCAGTTGGTTGAGCGGCTGCCTTCAGCTCAGGTCATGATCCCAGCATCCTGGGATCGAGTCCCACATCGGGCTCCTTGCTCAGCGGGGAGCCTGCTTCTCCCTCTGCCTCTGCCTACCTCTCTGTCTGCCTGTGCTCATGCTCTCTCTCTCTCTAACAAATAAATAAATAAAATCTTAAAAAAAAAAAAAAAAAAATTAAATTTGAATCAGATCGACCTTCTAGTTCTAAAGATCAATTTGCAGGAAATACAAGACAATAGGAAAACATGTTAAAAAGCAATATGACAAATCTGACAAAATCTAGAATGTGGCAAGTTCTCCAGGACTACAGACCCACCTTCTTTTTTTTTTTTTTTTTTTAGTTTATTTATTTGAGAGAGAGAGAGAGAGACAGAGTGAGAGAGAGAACACAAGAGTTGGGGGGGAGGGCAGAGGGAGAAGTAGACTCCCTGCTGAGCAAGGAGCCTAATGTGGGGCTTGATCCCAGGACCATAAGATCATGCCTGAGCCGAAGGCAGACGCTTAACTGACTGAGCCACCCAGGCGCCCCTATAGACCCACCTTCTTTAATAATTGTGAGGAAAAAAATAAGGGAGGGGAACCTATATAGGTTTAAAAGATTTAACAGATCTATCAACATAATGCAAAGTGTACATTGGGTTGGATTCTGGTATGAACAAACCATCTACAACAAAAAACTTTGGAGACGATCAGGCAAATTTGAATACTGATGAAGTACTTGTGTTTTTTTAAAGATTTTTTTTTTTTAATTTATGTATTTGACAGAGAGAGATCACAAGTAGACAGAGAGGCAGAGAGAGAAAGGGAAGCAGGCTCCCCGCTGAGCAGAGAGCCCGATGCGGGGCTCAATCCCAGGACCCTGAGATCATGACCCAAGCCAAAGGCAGTGGCTTAACCCACTGAGCCACCCAGGAGCCCCCTTATGAAATATTTGATGATAGTAAAGAATGACAGTGAATTTCACATAGAAGACATAGAAGTGATATTTTAAAATGATAGGAATCATTATGGCAAAATTATAGAATGCCAGGAATTTTGCATCTGAATGGTCCAAGAGACGGGAGAAATTTTGTGGGAGGGTGGGGGTTATAGAAAGGTTATAAATTAACTAAGACTGGCTACGTGCTGATGATTGCTGGAGCTGGGTAAAGGATGCCTGGAAATTTGTTACACTGTTTGCTTTACTTCTGTGTATGTTTGAAAATATCAATAACGAAAGGTTTTAGTTTAGGACGCCTGGATGGTTCAGTCAGTTAAGCATCTGCCTTCAGCTCAGGTCATGATTTCAGGGTCCTGGGATCAAGTCCTGCATCAGGCACAGAGTCTGTTTCTCCCTCTCTCTTTGCCTCTCCCCACCATGCTCTCACTCTCTCTTGCTCTCTCTCTCAAATAAATAAAATCTTTAAAATTTTTTTAAAATTTCTTTAAAAAGAAAGGTTTTTGTTAAATGAATATGTAACAGCATTAAAAATAACAAAATTTCCTCCAGAAGAGATTTTTGACATAGGCATCAATAATTTATACATGCTTTCTAATTTACACAAAAAATGATCAAAGTGTTGCTTGTTACGCTAACAGTATGTGAAGAGTTTCGAAAAAGCAATAATAAAAATGACCAAAACACCAAAAAAATTAATAAAAGAATCAACATAATTTATAAGCAATTCACAATAAAAAATATGAATGTGTCTTAAACATTAAAAATTTTTCAACTCCTCTTCATAATAAGAGAAATGTAAAGTTAAAAATAAATACTATTTTTCACCTATCAGCTTGACAAAGATCAAAAATTGGCATATTGGCAAGACAATGGGGGAAAAGGCATTCATATATTTCTGGTGGGAATTGCCCTCCATATTTATGGAAGGCAACTTGGCAGAGTCAGTCTCACAAATACACCTACGTGTTAATACACCACCCTACTTCTAGGAATTCATCTTATAGATAAGTTGACACACACAGGCAAAGTTGCTTTTGTACAAGATTATTCACTGCAACATTTTTTGAAATAGTAAATGGTTAAAAACAACTTAAATCTTTATAGAAAGGCACTGGTAAAATAAATTCTAATCCATCCATAAAATGAAAATCACTGAATAATGGTAAAGCTCTTATGTCTGATTAGGAAACTATCTTCAAGATACACTGTAACTGGAAAACATTAGGTACATAATAATATGTGTGTGTATTACCATATGTGTTATAAGAGGGAAAAAACATTTATGTATGAATTTCTTCTTAATGTCTAAAATACCTTAGGAAACTGATTACTTCAGCTGCCCTGGAAAGGGGACCTAGAGGTTCCTGGGAAGACCATCAGAGGACGGGCACACAGATTCACTATATACCTTTTTGTATCTTTTGAGTTTTGAATTAATATATTAACTATTGAATAAATTAAAAATGTAACAAACTTCAGAGATGTTTAATTGACTAATCCGTAGGAGCTTTAGGACAGGATGCAGTCGATACAGGCATACACAGTAAGTCCTTAAAGGGGAGGATTTTCCCAATACCAGGATGGGACTTACAGAGGAAAAGGCCATCACATGACTATAGGGTTCAGGATCCATGTAAAGAGATTCCCAGGCTCAAAAAAATCTACTCCCCTATCCCGTGTGGCACTGCAAGGAGGCCCCCTCCCCCAACAGGCAAATAGGTCTTTGCTCTTTAAAGACCAAATGATCAGTGTCTCTGTAAATGTACCCCACACCCTACACCCCACCTAGAGCACATGTAATAGGGAAACAGGAGAGAAAATAATGAAATCCAAGGGGAAAACAAAGCACTAAAATAAACTGATATAGACTAAAGAAAAAATTATAGCAAAAATGTCTGCTATGAATTTCCAGCTCTAGTTTCTCTTCCAACAGGAAAGGCAAAGGAGGGCCTTGGGCAGGAGGGGCGGGAAACCATCAGCAGAGCAGGTCCAGTCCAACACTGAGCCACAAAATGCTGGTAGTTGGTGACCTGGCAGGGCCTGCCTTTCCCATGGTCAGTTTGGCTACAGCTGGAACTCCTTTCAGAATCTTTGGTACCTAAACCTTTATAGCACAGGGAAAATGTGTCCCTCCCAGGGATAGGTATGACATGTGACTGGCACCTGCTGCTCTCAGTGTGCTGGTCTTGGGCTGTTTTCTTGTCGGTGAGAGATACAGATCCCCAGTGTGACTTCTCAGATGCTGCTCGGGTCCAGCTCCCAGACAGTAACAAAGATGGGCCACCAATGGATCAATAGCCACTTCCAATCATTTCCCTGCCATTTTAAAATGTGTAGGAATTCATTTGCCTCTCTTTATCTCCTTTTGCGGCCTTTTCCCACCTATGAAATGGGGTCAATACATTTTTACTTTAGAGGAGGCGGGGAAGGTAGGGATTTGCAGAAATTAGTGTTTTCAGTAATCTGCTCAAGTGTACTTCTATAAACAGGTGACTATTATTGTCTTTTAATGAATACTCTTTGTCTCTTTGCTGTGACACCCACCAGTAAGTCTCTAAGGCCCCAGGCAAGATAAAGTATACTCTCCACTGTTTACCTTGTTATCAAAACCAACTAATATCAAAGCTATGTGTATATGCTATCCCATGAGGAGACTCCATCCAGACTTGTTTTGTTGCTGGGGTAGTCCCGTATCTGCAATGGTGTCTGCCTGCATGGTAACTCAGAGGAGAGATCCCTACATACACCTCTGAGTTAGTAATGGGTTCTTTGTTTTGGGTCTGGCAAGTGGGGAAGGCAGCCCAAAGCTTGTAGCTAAAGAATACCAGGAATTTAGGGGCACCTGGATGGCTCAGTCAGTTAAACATCCAACTCTTGATTTCTGCTTAGAGTCGTGAGATCGAGCCCCAAGTGGGGCTCCAAGCTGAGCACGGAGTCTGCTTAAGATTCTCTCTCTCTCCCTCTGCTTCTCCCCCTGCCTCCCATATGTTTTCTCTCTCTCTCAAAAAAATAAATAAATAAATAAATAAATGTCCCTGGAGGAAAGGAAAATCCCAGTGTTTTGGAGAAAGACGGGAAGGGAGGACATACTACATCTTAAAAACAAACAGAGGAAGCTGGTAAACCCAGGCAGGCACTGAAAGCTCAGATGCATCTTACAAAACAGGGACAGGGCCCCTTGAAGGGGGCTTCCCTCAAAACCGCCCCACCCTTTCCTCCCTCTCCCCCACCCCCAGCAGGAGAGTCAGGCCCTTCTTGGTTAGCTTTCCTGCAGATGACAGTGTGTTAAGCCTCTGCCTTCAGCACAGGTCATGATCCCAGAGTCCTGGGATTGAGCCCAACGTGAGGCTCCCTGCTCAGGGGGAGTCTGCTTCTCCCTTGCCCTCTGGCCCCTCCCCTGCTACTGCCCCCGCTCATGCTCTCTCTTGCTCACTGTCTCTCAAATAAATAAATAAAATCTTAAAAAAAAAAAAAAGCCAAATATAAAAATGAACTGCCCACTGCCAACTTGTGATCATATGAAGAAGCTAATGATGGCTCCACACACACAAATTAAAAGAAGAAAGGACTATGATGAAAGTGTTGTATAATTTTAAATATTATTAATGTCTTTAATGTTATATTGTCCTTTCACTTACAAGGCAAAAAGCTATCTGGCAACTTCACTGTCATGAGAAGCCATTTTACTAGGCTGTTAGCATTACTAAGCACAATTTCAAATACTTTGGTCCTAGCAGAACTACTCTCCCATTATAATTACCTAGACCAATAACCCTCTTAAAATGAGGTTTATAAGCCTCATTTTAAAGGGTAATAACATGTTGCCTTTTTTTGGATGAGACTTTCATTCTGCTGGAGGCTGTAGTCCATTCCCAAAGAAATCCAGGCTATCCTCACCTCACAGCCTGCGAAATAGGCGTGGACTTTTAATGACTTCTGTAAGATCCAGCAAGGGAGGACCCCACCCCGCCAGGGTGCCGCCCCACAGTGGTGCACCTGCACCAAGGGAGTCGGATTTGGGACTCCAAACCTCCTGTTCCCATGGACACAGAGATGGTGGCAGGGTGGGAAGGAACATGCTGGAAGAGGCCTGGAGGGAAAAACACACAGGCCTCATTTTCGCTCTTCCCCTCTTCCTCTCATGTTTCCACAGTAAAGCAGGTCTACCGTCTCTTTGTAGGTCATGCCACTCCTTACAAAACCCCATTTACAGTCCTCTTAATAACTTGTGGTTACTTTCTATTTGGGGCAGAAGTCAACAAGACAAAAATTAACACATTACATATTCGTCTGGGAGGCTCATGTGAAATACATCGGGTTAGGACAGGAGAGAGAGGGGAGGCCTGTTGACTCTACTTACACCCTTCCCCTTGCCTCGGTTCTTCCTCCTTCACCATCAGCTCCTGGACACCATCACTCCTGTTACCTCAGATCGCAGTGGTCCTTCTTGGATGTCAAGGGCACAGAGTCCAAGGGTTTTTATTTAGGGCTGTGAGAACATTGGTTTCCGTCTTGAAAATGTTGCCAACTAACTCACTCTCCAGAAGGTCAAAGCACACATCCACTGTCGAAAGCCTTCCCCGTGAATGAGGTGAAAGGAATTCTATTTATCATAACTTCATGGTAAAACAAGCATTTGCTCAGAAGCAGCCTGCCTTGCCCAGACATGCATTTTATTCTGATCCAGTTGGGCTGCCCTCCGCGCGGCTTCTCAGAAGGGTTGGCTACTCTTTGACGCCTTCCCAGCGTTCTGCACCATGCAGAAATCGAGGCTGATCAGTGAATTCTGGGCAACAGTCATGCATCTAGGTTTTATGCTGCAGACCCATGCTATCCAGAATGGTAGCCACAAGCCACAGGTAGCTATTTATATGAGTATATAAATTTTAATTTAAATTATGTAACTACTTAATTTTCATCAAATTGAAAATTTGATTTCTCTGTTCCATCAGCCACATTTCAAGTGCCCATATTAAATGGGGCCGTGGCTCCCCTCTTGGTCTGAGCAGATACAGAACATTTCCATCATCACTGGCTGGTCTTCATTTCCTTAATAGAAATGACATTTCTATTGTCAGCCACAGAAGGAATCCTATTCGCCTTCTTCCCATCTCATCATCTACATCCCCCATGAGACTGGGAGATTCTTTGAAAGCCCGGGTGGGGTTTTGTCACCGGGGCCTACCCTGGCTCCTAGTCCAGGACTCTACAGGGAAGGCACTCACAAATGTTTGCTAGATAGGGACAATCCCTTCTCTTGGTTTCCACAGCAGGCCCTACCTTGGTCACATTTCAACACCATTTCCCCCAAAACAGTTTTTATTGAGTTTTATTGCTTTTACAGTAATACAGAAACGGGATGACTAGGTGGTTCTGTTGGCTAAGCATCTGACTCTTGATCTCAGCTCAGGTCTTGATCTCAGGTTCATGAGTTCAAGCCCTGTGTTGCGCTTAATAAATAAAATTTTAAAAATTAAAAAAATAAATAAATAAAAGCTTAATAAATAAATAAATAAAAGTAATACAAAAGATAATAAAATCAACACATAATTGTCCCACCTATAGACAACCACTCTTAACATTCTGGGATATTTTCATTCATTTATTTAACAAATAGATATTTTTGTTGTTTACTGAGGTACAATTTGCATACAGTAAAATTCACCACTTTTATATGATATGTGTATGATGTGTGATGAATGTAATCGCCACCACATTCTCCCGAACATTTCTAACAGCCTCAAAATCCCCTCCTGCCCCTTTGTGATTAGACCAGTCTCCCCACCCCCTCCTCTGGCAATCAAATCTGATTTCTTATCCAGTAGTTTTGGCTTTTCATGAATGTCATACAAATGGAGTTGTACAGTAAGTGGCTTTTTAAGACGTACTTCTTTAGCATTTAGCATAATGCTTTTGAGATTCATCTGTGTTGTTGCATGTAAATATCTGTTTGTTTATTATTGCTGAATAATTTTTTTTTCTTTAAAGGGAGAGTGCACAGGGGTTGGGGAGGGGCAGAGAGAGAGGGAGAGAGACAATCTTAAGCATGCTCCATGCTCAGTGTGGAGCCCAACATGGAGCTCGATCTCATGATCCTGAGATCATGACCTGAGCTGAAATCAAGAGTCAGATGTTTTAACCGACTGAGCCACCCAGGAGCCCCTTGCTGAGTAATATCCTATTGTATGGCTATGCCCAATTCATACATAGATTTTTGTGTACATGTGTTTTCATTTCTCTTGGGAAAATTCCTAGAAATTGGATTGTTAGTCATACAGTAAGCATGTGATTAATTTTATAAGAAATTTGATAAGAAACTGTCATACCAGCTTCCAAAATGGCTTTACCAGTTTGCATTCTCACCAGCCACGGATGAGAGTTTCAGTCGCCCCACTATGTAGTATATTTCATTGTGGTTTCCATTTGCATTTTCCTGATGATGAATGATGTTGAACATCTTTTTATGCACTTGTTGTCAATATCTCTACTATGTGAAGTTTTTGTTTTATATCTTTTGCCCATTTTTAAAGATTAGGTCATTTGTTTTCTTATTACTGAGTTCTTTATGTATTCTAGATGCCAGTACTTATAGGAATGTGTTCTACACATTTTCTTATCTTCCCCTCGGCTTGTGGCTGGTCTTCATTTCCTTAACAATACTTTCTGAAGAGCAGAAGGTTTTTTTTTTTTTCTTTTTGAAGAGCAGAAGTTTTTAATTGTATTGAAGAACAAAGAAATATGTCTTAGTAACTGCCATACACCCAACTTTGATCAGCACGGGAGATACAATAAAGCTGAAATTTGGACTTTTTCTTTTTAGCAAAATTGGCATCCATTGGCTTCTAGCCTATTTTTTCACTATCTGACCATGAAAGTTTTCACATCATTAAATATTATCTGAGAATATGATACGTTATGTGTACATAGTATTCTCATGGCTATATCTTAACTATCCCTCTCTAATTTGGGATGTTGTATTGATACCAGTCAATCTAAAAAAATAACAAAAAGAAAGAGGAATGCATGATTGACATCCTTGTTCAGAAGTCTCTGCGCACAACCCCGCTTCCTTTCTTAGCGTGAATGCTTACGGTTGCAAAGGCTGGGGCAAAGACGTCGTCTTTGTTTTCTAGTTGTCTCTTCAGCAAGCCTACAGATGTCTTGAAACAAAAATCTTGACCTCCTTGTCGTTTCTGTCACATTGTAGGTGCACCATATATACTCGATGGAGGGATAGTTAGAAAGAAAAAGGATTGCCCTGAACTTCATCCTCTCCCCTTCCTCTGGCAAAAGAAAATGGGAGTTTCCCTCAGCTGTCTACCTTGCTTTCTGAGATAAAGGGACCAAGAAGAAAGTTTTCTTTGAAGAGAAAACTTGCCAAGGAGATGTGGATTCCCACAAAGCTCGGTGACAAGCCCTGTTGCTGCTCAGCAATGCCCTTAAGGGGCCCCGCCCCCTGCCCATATAAAGCCAGGCTGCACTGGGGCAGCAGCAGCTGGCACACAGCCTCCAGCCTCCGGAGCACCGTCCTGGCCTTGGCACTGGCACAAGCTATGGCAAATGAAGTGCAAGTCCTGCTCTCCCCGCTGAAAGGGGGGCATCCTCCTGCAGGTAGGCTACCCACCTGCCCTCTGCCGTCCTGCAGAGCGCACCGGTCTCCCTGCTGCCCCTCTTTCCATCAGCACCTGCAACAGGGGCTCCCCAACAGAGCCGAGGTTCTCAGCATTCCCTTGTCATATTAACGTCGCACGACCTCGTTGCCTCCTACATCTTAGAACTCTCCGGGCTTATGTATACACCACCTGAGGATTGGTCAAGCCCCAGTTGAATTAAAACCTCATTAGAAATGAAGGGATAAGGGATTCAGAGCTTGTGAAAGGGAAGAGCTAAGGTTGGACCTTCCCTCCTGGGCTGCAGGTAAGCAGCGAGGCATCCACAGGAAGGCAATTTACTGCCATGGTAACCTTCTTCCCAAGAGGAGCCAGCTCTAAGTCTCAGTCACCCCAAGATGACTGTGCATCCTTTGACTTCGGACCCAGGGAAACCAGCTTCCACACAGAGGACAGCAACTTTATTTTTCTCTCTCTTCTCAGGCTTTGGGGTTTGGCAGTGTTATCCAGAATGTAGTTTGCTTTGTCATCGAGCTGAGGAGCACTTTTTAATACAGACCCAAGCACTGGAGGGGGCTGACTGGGGAAGGTAGCCATCAAAGTATTTGGCAAAGGAGCCATAGTTTTCTCTCACTCTTTATTTTTCTTTTTCTTAACGTAGACTCTCTGTAATATGGAAGTTAACTTTATTGTACTTATTGTTCATATAGCTTGGCTGAGGTGAGCAGGTCTATTTTTAGCCAGTTTTTTTTTTTTTTTTTTAATTTTATTTATTTGTCAGAGAGAGAGGGAGAGAGAGCGAGCACAGGCAGACAGAATGGCAGGCAGAGGCAGAGGGAGAAGCAGGCTCCCCGCCAAGCAAGGAGCCCGATGTGGGACTCGATCCCAGGACGCCGGGATCATGACCCGAGCCAAAGGCAGCTGCTTAACCAACTGAGCCACCCAGGTGTCCCTATTTTTAGCCAGTTTTATGTTCTTTCAACTGTCTTCCTTCTCTTTTTCCTTAAGAAACATCTTAAAATCTTGACCACGTTGTTCTTGCCTTTCTCCATTGACAAAATTTATTTGTTGGCATAATGCTTTGGCACCTTAAGCCAAGGTTTTTTCAGTTATCTTTGCTGCAGGGGATGCTGGCAGGAATCACCTTCAGAAAGCTTTGAAAACGGACACAGAGGTTCGATAGCTTTGTGGCAGACCGCTCACCTGAAAAGAGTCTGAATTTTACTACTAATTCTGAGCTTTAAGTTCTAGGCACTGTGCCCCGGTTTCCTGTGGCAGACTCCTGACCTTTTATACTTGCAATTGGATTTGGCAATAGTTAACATTATCTGTATTTAAAGTTAATGATGCTGGGGCGCCTGGGTGGCTCAGTCAGTTGAGCGTCACACTCTTGATTTCGGCTCAGGTCATGATCTCAGGGTTGTGAGATCAAGCCCCATATCAGGCTCGGAACTGGGTGTGGAGCCTGCTTGGGCTGCTCTCTCCCTCTGCCCCTCCCCACCTCTCTTAAAATAAATAAACAAAACAAAATAAAATAAAGTTGATGCTAACTAATGGTCAGGAACTGTACATGCAAATTATTAGAAGAAACATTCATTACAGAGAGGGAAAAAAAAAGAATACATTCTCTTCCCACCTCTTCCACCCCAATCCTTCATGAAATGGAGAAGCTAAAACCTGATTCACTAAATTACATTTATGCACAAAGAACACGAGATAAACTTAACCAAATGAAAGTTTGAATGAAACCACCAGGAACTTTCTGTCCCACCGCTAATGATTGCTAATTACTCTGTGTACATAGCACACCATGACTCCATCAAGCATGTCACAATGCCCCTGGCATGACAATTAATTATTATGAACTGTGACACTACAGATAAGAGGTTTGGGGTAATTAGGATGGAGATGAAGGCAGACTTTTGCCTCCCCACGGAGAGCAAGCAAACAAAGAAACCTCATTCTTCAGCTTGTCTTGCTACATATTTTAAGTCTGAACCAGTTTGCTGTGGTGCAAAATGTTATTGATGGAACAATAATTCATTGCCAAAATGCCACTAAATCTTCACCTGATTTTTATAAGCAAAATAGAGATCCCTGAAAGTGGGCAGCAGGGGCGATATGGCGGGAAGGTACTGACACCACCTTTGGAATCGGGCAGAGTCTCGGCTTACCCTCTGCCTTCATTCCATACCCCTGGCTGCAGAATCCTCATCTCTTTTTTTTTTTTTTTAAGGTTTTATTTATTTATTTGACAGAGATCACAAGTAGGCAGAGAGGCAGGCAGAAAGAGACGGGCAGGCAGGCTCCCGCTGAGCAGAGAGCCCAAATGCGGGGCTCGATCCCAGGACCCTGAGATCATGACCTGAGCCAAAGGCAGAGGCTTTAACCCATTGAGCCACCCAGGCGCCCCAGAATCCTCATCTTTAAAGCAGCGGCTAATAAACAGCCTCGATACTATTAGATTGTTATGATAATTAAAGGAGAAAACCCATGTAAAGCAGCTGACACGTGAATGTTAGTCGCCTTAAAATGCAGGCCCTAGGGGCGCCTGGGAGGCTCAGTGGGTTGGGCCTCTGTCTTCGGCTCAGGTCATGATCCCAGGGTGCTGGGATCGAGCCCCGCATCAGGCTCTCTGCTCAGCGGGGAGCCTGCTTCCTCCTCTCTCTCTGCCTGCCTCTCTGCCCACTTGTGCTCTCTCTCTCTGTCCAATAAATAAATAAAATCTTTAAAAAAAAAAAAATGCAGGCCCTAGTGAAACACACCTCTGACAGAAGGAATGATCCTTCCTGGTCGCTCGCAAGGGGTTCTGATGTTCACGGCAGTCAGAACAGAAGGGAACTGAAGGAAATGGACAAGATAAATGTGCTTGCCTCCTCATAGTTGAAAATGAAACCTCTCAGAAATCAACCAGCTGTCACTCTTTCCCACCTCCGTGTGGAGTGCTTAGTCACGTTTCTTTTTTGTATATTAATATACATCTCAGTTTGGTTAGCCCTGGTTATCAGTTTGTGCTGAGAAACAAGACTACATTGAGCTTGAGGTGGTCTAGGTGCTATTCAGCTTAGCTTTGGATTTTCTGCTTTTTTGTTTTGCCTTGCTCTCAGTTTTAGACGAAACCCATCACATGAATGGCCAAAAATCTGTGAGCGGAAGGTGATAGAAGGAAGCGAAGTACACAAGGAACTAGAAAGAGCAAGAGTTCCGAGGTTTTCTGTATTTCTTGCACGTTGTAACTGGGTGGGGGGTCACTTTGAAACCCCCAGAGAGAATCAGTTTTCTGGCTCACTAATGAGAGAGGGAAGTTTGGAGACATGCGCAAGTGTGAATCTTATACAGAAAATGAGGGGGGAGCCATAGCTACAAAAGGGCCCGGATCATTTAAAATAGAATAAACACCACAGGCTTCCTTTTCTCAACTCCCGTCTGCTCAAGTCAATGTATGGGGGTTGATCTGTGAGGCTCAAGGAGAGGTTGTGAGACCCAGTCCCCCAGACATCACAGGGACAGGGGTTTGGATGACTGCAAGACCAGCTGCTTTCCTAGACACGGCCGCAGCCCTGCAGACCGGTGATGCACTGTCCTTGTTTCACAGAGGAGCAAACTAAATGTCAGCAAGGTTGAGGGACTAGCCCGAAGCCATACAGCTAGTGCGGGCAGTGGGGCTGAGATCTGAAAATAAAGGGGGCCCCATGCTCCCCTGCTCTAGAGCCCTCTCTCTTTACTTCACCAACTTTTCCTGACTTTCCTTTTGGGTCTTGATTGACATCTTAAAATGGGCTGACAAACTGACTCTAAATGCAAAGTGAATGTTTTATGCACATCTCAACTTTTAGTTAAAATCTTCAAATATAACAGCTCGGTCACAAGGCAGCGTGTGCACAAACCTTTGTGTTATTCAGCCTTTTCCCGTCCATTTTCCACTGATTCGTGAAAGAGAAAAGCTTCTTCTGCGGGCAGATGTGTCTTTCTTTATCTTGACTATCCTCTACCAGAAATGTTGTCTGGAAGATCTTAACTGGAAGATTATCATATAGCATCCTAAACTCAAGTGCCTATTTTTGCAAGGTTATAAACTACAAAAGCAGCCAGAAGAGTATAATGCTTGCTCAGCAAAGGTTCATTTTCCCCACATAAATTTAGATTTTCTAATGAAATTATCCAGAAGGGCATCTCTCTCTTTTACATTTTTTTAATCTCTAGTTCATTTTGCATAAAGTCTTATCTTATGTATTTGTACTCAACTATTAAAATGTTAAAATCAGTTCATATTTTACCTTGCCCAATTCCGATTGGTCCTTCTATAGAAGTTCAAAAGGCATTATAGTCCCAAACATGGAATTGTGTAAATCACTACAGCTTTAAGTAAACTAAGTTAGATACAGTGAAACTTCGAAGAGTTCTCATGAGTTGGTCCTACCTGGTCTATCGAACATGGGCAGTATCTGATTGTGTCGGATTGTAAATATTTATTTACAGTGGTTTATCTCAATTCTGGGAGACCAGTGTGACTAGTGTTCCCAGCAGAGCTTTGATGATGACCCTCCCACAAACCGGTTCCATCTGGTTCAGTCACCCCAAGTAGTGCGAGGAGCCTTAATCTATATCTTAGTATGTCCATGTAGAGTATGGGGATATTATTTTCTGTGTCTTTCTGCTGTATGTGGCTGACCAAGCAAATTACCTACCAGAACAAGTTTGACACAAGAACTGTGCTCTGGAAATCCAAGGTGTGTGTGGTTTACCTATGTCTCCTAAATCACTGAATTAGAGCATAGAGCCCCATCAGAGAGGATTCAAAGACTCCTGGATGAAAGTAGGAATCTTCTGGGAGGATTTTTAATTTCCCTTCAAATCTCTCTGTCTTATTATTCTTAAGAATACATTCTTCAATTTCTTCTGGCATTTACTTCTCTGTTAAGTGCCTTATATTCTTTCCAAAGGGAGGAAAGTGATTTTATTTTGGAGGCAAAGACTTAATGATAAAGATCACCTACTTCAGCTTCCATCAAATTCCCCCAGGTCCTCCTAAGATGTTCATGGCAGGGGCACTTCTTGAACACACTGAGATCCAAGGGACTTACTGTTGTACTAGGCACCAACTTCCCTTTGAATAATACAAACTAGCCAGGCTAGTAGCCAGGCTCTACCTTTCTGGAACATTTATCCTTTGGTCTTCAGTCTCTCCTCTGGAACAACATCAAGTAAATACAAGTAATAGCAATTACCATAAACCAGGTGCTCATGTCACCTCTATTGTCTAGAGTAACCTGAGCAATTATTCTTGTTGAAGGATGCAGAAACTGAGTCTTAGGGGGATTTAAGTGTCTTGCTCAAGGTCCCAGAGCTCAGTAGGGGTAGAACTATCTGACCCTACATGAAATTTCCTCACCAGCATGGGTGCCTGGGTGGCTCAGTTGGTTAAGGATTTGACTCCTTTTTTTTTTTTAAGATTTTATTTATTTATTTATTTGACAGACAGAGATCACAAGTAGGCAGAGAGGCAGGCAGAGAGAGAGAGATGTGGGGAAGTAGGCTCACTGCTGAACAGAGAGCCCGATGTGGGGCTCGATCCCAGGACCCTGGGGATCATGACCTGAGCCAAAGGCAGAGGCTTTAAGCCACTAAGCTACCCAGGCGCCCCTGCATTTGACTCTTTTTTTTTTTTTTTTAAGATTTTATTTATTTATTTGACAGAGATCACAAGTAGGCAGAGAGAGAGAGAAGAGGAAGCAGGCTCCCCGCGGAGCAGACAGCCCGATGTGGGGCTTGATCCCAGGACCCTGGGATCATGACCTGGGCCGAAGGCAGAGGCTTTAACCCACTGAGCCACCCAGGCGCCCCTGCATTTGACTCTTGATCGCAGTTCAGGTCTTAACCTCAGGGTCTTGATCTCAGGGTGGTGAGTTTGAACCCTCTGTTCCAGGCCCCACACCTGGAATCTACTTAAAAGAAAAAAAAAAAAAATTCCTCACCAGAAAACCATTCCTCCTCCACATGATAGCCCCTCAGATCTTTGGAGATGCCACCTACATTCTCTTGAGTCTATCTTCTTCAGAAGTGACGTTTCCATACTCTCTAGTTCCTCCTGTGATGTGGCTCCCTTCCTCACACTGGCCCATCTCCTCTTGACTTGTCTAGGTTGTCAAGGTTTTTGCAAATCAGTAGCACAGAACTCAACATTCCAAGGGGCATCTCATTTTTAACTATAGCTTATTTTAACTATTAACAAGTTTGCTTCTATAGTTTGATAATAATCAGTCTAGGTAGAATAAATACATAGAAACAACAGCATCAGGGAAAACACAAGGAATATTAATAAGAAAATAATTACAGCACTCCATATTTCAAAAGCACTTGTCACAGGGAGAAAGAAAAACACAGTTGGGAGGGGTACTGAAGGCCCAACCTCTAGACCTCCTGTTTGGCTCCTCTCAGCACAAGAGTCAGGGGCTGTGAACACCAGCCCCTTCACACAGAGGCGCTCCCTCCTCCGTCTTCCTGGGAAGGCCATCCCGTGGTTTATTTCACATCTACATTCTGTGGCTGTTCAGAAGATGTTTTCTCATCATTTGATTTCTGTTGCTGATTACTCTGCATGCCTTTTTCTCATATAATATGTGTCTCTTTCTGGGTATGCATGAATTTAAAGCAGACCATGTGTAAAAATAGCATTCTTTTCCTAGACTAACTCTAATACTGCAAAATTCTCATGAGAAGCTTTTATAGTCAATGAAAAAAACAACTTGTTGATTCAAAATGACCAAGTGGAGTTTATTCCATGAATGCAAGAATGGTTTGATAGTAAGACAACCATTAATCTATCTTTATAGATTAATATCTGTTAATATAAGTAACCACATGAAGGATAAAAATCATGGATCATATCCATGAATGCTAAAAAGGCATTTGTAATTTTCAAGCCCAACAAAATAGTAATAGAAGAACATTTCCCTAATTTGAAAATATATATATATATATATTACATATACATATATGTTTTTGTGTATATGTGTGTGTATCCACCTAAGTACACATCATATGTAATGAAAAAATTAAAAGCAATCCCTTAAAACTTATTATAATGAAGATGTCAACCATCATTGACTATTTAACATTATTCTACAGGAAGTAGTACTATAATTCTTTACAGGTTATATAATGTTTTTTACCTGAAAAACCCAAGGGAATCAACAACAACAACAAAAATTATAAACAGTAAGAACTCAATAAGGTCTGGGTATAAAGTCAGTGATATAAGAACAACAATCTGTCAGAGTTATAATTGAAGAATTGACCCCATTTACAATAGCAGCAACCAAGGTAAAATGCTTAAGGAATAAACTTGACAATAAATGTGTAAGATTTATTCAAACCAGTTACTGAGGGACCCCAAAGAAGATGTGAGCAATGGACATGCACACCATGTTCTTGAATAGAGAGTCACCAGAAATATAAACACATGAATTTTCCCTTTAAAAAAAAAAATCTTTAAATTTAAAGCAAGACCATTAAAAAAATGGACAAAAAAATTGAATAGCTCATAAAGAGAAAATAGAAATGGCTTCTAAAACACAGAAATAAGCTCAACCTTTAGTAAAATAGAAGAAATGCAAATTAAAACACGTTATCTTTCTTTTTTAACTTCCTGGTCGACAAAACCAAATATTTCCCAGCTCCCATTGTTGTTAAAGTAGGAGGAAAAAAATCACTGTCATCTTCATTCCTGAGGCTGTAACTGGTACAGCCTCTGGGAAAGGCGATTTGGCAAGTTGTAACAAAATTTTAAATGCACATACCATACCCTTCAGAACTAACAAGATCACTTGTAGGAATTTATCCCACAGGTATACTTGCACTTGTGCAAAATTATGCGTATAAAAGGATATTTGTTGCAGCATTGTTTGTGACATCAATGAATTAGAAACATCTGAAACGTTTAACATTTGGGAATTGGTTAAGTCAATACAGGATGTTCACATAATGAAAATGTAAAGCAAATGTTAAAAAGAACGACACATTTCTCTATATATAGATAGGGAATTTACTCCAGAATGTATGATTGAATGAAAAATATAAATAAACAAGATGTAGAACAAGGTGTATCTTATGCTGCCATTTAAACAAGAGTAATATGTGTAGTATCTGGGGATGAACACATAGGACATGTCTAACATTAGTAGTATCTAGGAGATGAACTAGGGCCTGGAAATAATGGTGGGAGAGAGACTACAGACTCTTTCACACTTCTTGAATTATGGGCCTTATGCATATTTCACAAAATCAGCAATATATGTAATAATTTTTAAAGAACAGTGATAAAGTCAAATTTCTAAGTGCATTGAGAGATAGAATAGGTTTTCCTTACTTTTCATTTTATTGGACCGAGCTTTGGAATTTGCCAATTTGACATTTCCATAAAAAGAATTAACAGGTTCAAACAAATCAATGTCCATTTAGCTTTTTCTTATTTGAGCTTGTCAGATTTTAGATGTGCAAATTTCCTGGGAACAGAGAGAAGTATTTGCTTTGACTTGCAATCTGAAATGGGTTTCCTTTTCAAAAGTTGATTTCATCTGACATTGTTAAACACTTGAATTGCTGTTAGGTCATCTGTAGCCTAATTAACACTAATTGATCTCCTGAATGGCAGGATTTTTAATGTAGTTTAATTACTCATTAGAACATCTGAGCTTGGCCAATGTCCGGAGATTTGGGGTCTGGGATGGAAGGTGGGGTTCCGGTGGGATCAGAGGCATCTCTCCTGAATTAAATGGCTGTTACCATCACATGCCCTGACTTTTGGCTCATCTCTCAGAATCTGTGCTTTTGAATGCTTTAGTTGGAAAGAAAAAAAAAGTGCAAGGCTTGCACAAACTTTAATCTTATGGGAAAACAAGAGGGTCACGTTGTAATTGTCTGTGACTATCATAAAAAGCATAGTTGGTTTGATAACAAGAAAAAAATGTTTTTCAGTGAAATGCCTAAGGGAGTATGTTGCTATTCTTCTCCCCAAACCAAAGGTGTAGACCTCTGCTACTTTTCTTAACCTCAGTTCCTGCTCTCTGAACATAAACAAGCAGACCTCAGCCCTTCTCCGCTTCCCCACCTTGTCTGCCTAACACAATATTTTTTCTTCTATTCAGTTCAAGGTAACGTTTTATTGTGTTGTTTTAAATAAAAGTTTAGCTCTTCAAAAAAAGTAAGTTCTAAAATTCTTTTCAAATCTAAATTCATACCTTGAATAAGAAAAGCAAGCCTACTGTTTTTATTCTAATCACAACTCCTGTGTTGATGCTTGTAAACAAATCTGTTTTGGTTTTTTTGTTTGTTTGTTTGATGCTTGTTTGTTTATAGTAAAGGCTGGAGGAATGCGAATTTCCAAAAAACAAGAAATTGGCATCCTGGAGAGACATACCAAAAAAACAGGATTAGAGAAAACAAGGTAGGGATTACTCAATTTCTTCTCCTTCATCACCTCAAGGAGTTTTGAGCGACTGCTTCCAGAAGTCAGAGGCCTCCCTGAATTTTACGATAAACCAAGGCTCCCCAGGCCTTTACTGAACAGGGTTAGAGCCAGCCAGCTGAGGAGTGGGGACAGGGGCTAAAGATGAAAGGCACATTCAGGTGAAAGGTTGCTACCTTCTAGAAAACTCTCTCTGGGCCCACTCATTACCCACATCCTCCTCCTCTCTGCAGCCCTCCCAGCTCCCTTGTACTTACAAAGCCCAATCCTGAGTGCATCCAAACCTGACTCATGTTCCTTGATCCTATTTTCAAATTAGCCTTTATAAAATAACGTCCCAAGGCTGGCCCTGTTTTCATAATATGCTTTCTGCTGTAGCAAATCTTCTGAATTAAAAATAAATGGTTTTTTGGGGGGTGGGGTGGGTGGCGGTTGTTTTAAATCCATCACTTAATTATTTAGAAAATAATGGTCACGATATTCGGCATAGCCAGAAGGCATAGAGATAACTGAAGTTGGTCTCTCCCTGCTCTTTTTGCTGTGACCTTGACAAAAGGCACAGCTCAGCTGAGAGCTGTGGGCTGCGGAGGTGCGCAAGTGGCCCAAGCACGGGACTGTGGTTAAGGAAAATGACTGTGTTGAAAAAGAAAGAAACGTGCAAAACTCCAAGGAGGTGATGGGGACACTTCAGAGACAATTTCAACATGGTTTCTACAGATGAGTTGAAGAGTGATTCAAACGGAGTCAGTTAGAGGACGTTCAGGGATGCGTAGGGAAGTGTAACAGTAGTCTCAGAAGGGAATGCAGTGGGAAATAGACTGTGGAATTTCTCTGGCTCTTTCATATAAAATTATTTTGAAATCATTTTTAAAGTTTTCTTCCCAGTTTCCGGGAAGAGAATTTTCTGAGGATTTGTTCCACTTTTAAAATGAAATGCGCATTGGCCCCATTACCAGTTAAGTTTTTTGTTTCTTCTGATATCAGAAAATAATTGCCACTCAATGAAAGCCAAGGCTGTAAATCCTCAGCGGCTCACCCAGCTCTAGGACAATTCTTAGAACAGAGAAAGCCCTTGAAACGACACCAGACTGTTGTTGAACTGCAGGCTGGTTTGATTCTGTTACTAAAACCTGATCAAGCATAAGCCCTGTTTATGGTGACCCTGGTTAGCATGCCTGGGCCAGGGGCTGGGGAACTCAAAAGTCATGGCTTGGAAATGACATCCAGTTGGCAGCCAGTAGATGAGGCATTCGTTCCTCTGCACCTCAGGAAATGGGGACTCAACTATGAATTCTGGCATCAGCCAAATGTTGTGGGAAGAGCTGACCAGAGAGTAATAAAGTGGAGATTGGAACCCTCTTAAAAAATTCAGTTGTTGTCTTATAGTCATTCAAAAATGAGAATGGGGGAGGGGTGACACCCAGGTGGCTCAGTTGGTTAACCGTCTGCCTTCAGCTCAGGTCATGATCCTGGAGTCCCAGGATGGAGTCCCGCATGAGGCTCCCTGCTCAGCAGGGAGTCTGCTTCTCCCTCTACCCTCCTCCCCCTCTCATGCTCGCTTTCTCTCTCTCTCTCTCTCTCTCTCTCTCTCTCCCAAATAAATCAATAAAATCTTTTTAAAAAATGAGAATGGGTCCACAGCAGAACATAAACAGCAGGAAATAGCTCCACCTCTCTATTGCCCTATTCACTAGCATCAATTATAGGTATGGGGGTCCGATGTGTGTAGGATTTGGGGGCCACTTTAAAGAGAAGTAATGAAACATCATGGATATGAAAGGGCTGGGCACTGGCCTGACCGTGAGGGGGAAGGAGCCGGTGCAGGGCGAGGCCCTGAACCTGGAGCTTCATTCCCTCCACCCTCAGTCTCCTCAGCTGTTGACATGCCTGTGCTTCGGGAGTGCGTGCAGGAAATAGGAGGTCCTCATTTTCATGGACAAACATCCTTCCTTACATCTTCTTGGAGGATGGCTTTTGCAAAATGTATCAGAGAAAATAAATTTCTAAGTATCATCCATCTATGTCCATGTCCTAATAACTTCCCCTCACCAATGCCAACCATCCAGGGGGAAAAAAAATGCCAAATGCAAAGTTTCCATCAAGAAGCTGTACAAGCAGGCTCAGCCCTGATTGACGCTCTCCTACAAAATAAATTGGCCCGAGAAAAAGAAGCCAGACGCAAAAGAGCCCATGCTGTGTGATTCCTTTTATGAAGTACAGAAACAGTCGAAACTAATCTGCGGGGCTCTAAGTCAGGGGAGTGGTTATTCCTGGGGGCGGCTGGTTTGGCTAGT
Source organism: Enhydra lutris kenyoni (assembly GCF_002288905.1). Classification (NCBI taxonomy): domain Eukaryota; kingdom Metazoa; phylum Chordata; class Mammalia; order Carnivora; family Mustelidae; genus Enhydra; species Enhydra lutris. Next base: position 56,454,754 of record NW_019154085.1, read on the forward strand.
TGTGAAGAGTCACCAAGCTATATACGCCCATGGAAAGATGAAATAAAAATACACCAATAATAATAACTTGGCCTACAAAGATTTTTACAGCACACGGACACACAAAAGCAGAATTTTTTTTTCTTCTGGATACTGCCAAGCACAATAATAGCTTAAAGGCCAAGTAGACAGTCGCTGTAGCAATCATTTAACGTCCTTAGTAGGAAAGTTTTTGGGTCCTATGTGAAATTTTGTTTCATCTTTACAGTGCCATTGCAAGTGTTGCCAAACTCCAGGCCATGGATGCTCTGAATGACACGCTGGAGAAGGTGAGGCGGGGGTGTGAGTGAGGCCCCTCATGGGACGCTCCCGGTCAGGATTTATCCAACAGTCAGGTCGAATGAGTGAACAAAGCTGAGCGCTGAGCTTTTATCCAACTCAGACATTTGCCGTTCTTGTGGAGGACTCCACTCTCAGTCCAAGGAACACAAAGAGGTTTTGGTGAGAAGACCTGTTTCTCCCAAGTTCCTAGTGTCTATTTAATAAATCATCTCAAAAATAAGACAGAAAACAAGGCAAGAATCATGACACTGAAGTGGCAGAGTTGTACTGTGACATCCCGAATATTTCTCAGAATCATCGGCATGTTTTTATAAAAAGGCAGCCTGTGGATTGGGACTTGAGCAGTGCGGGACCTTGCTACCCACCACTTCTTACCCACAAGGCAATATTTGATTTGAGGTGAAAGTGGGTGGCGGACAGTTGCACAGGTTAAGGCTGGAGGAATGCTCAGCACTGGCTAGGTTTATCCAGGAAAATCTGTTCGTGCAGGTGGCTGGCCATTGCTAAATTTATTCTCTATCTTGTATTTCTTCTAAGTAGCTCCAGAAACTCGGAAAACTCTTACCAGATTAACAGTGGTTTGGTTTTGGATTTACTAGTTTGTTTTTGAATTTTGTAGGTAAACTAAGTGAAGGTCCTTATTCTACCCCGCTGGGGCAGATAATTTGCATTGAAAGCAAGGAATAACCACTCTGCTGCTCTCCTGTTAATGGAAGGGACAGAACTGTGCATAATTTATAGATGGAAGACTGTCACTGCCAAAATCAGGGCTCTGGAAAAGATGGGAGCAGAAACTGAGCAGCTAGACCTCTAGGGGACTCCGTTTGGTAGCGGCTTCTCTACTTTATTGGTATGACCTTGAGCAAATTACTCATACTGTGCCTTAGATAAATTATTTGTAACATGGAGATAAGGAAGGGCGCCTGGGTGGCTCAGTTGGTTGAGTGTCTGACTCTTGATCTCCGCTCAAGTGCTGATCTCAGAGTCTTGATCTCAGGGTCACAAGTCCAAGCCCCGTGTTGGGCTCCATGCTGGGCATGGAGTCTACAAAAAAAAAAAAAAATGATGATAAGGAAGCGTATATCCTTCACAGGGTTGTTGTGTGGAATGAATGAGTTTGTACGTGTGATGCTTCTAAAACAGTGCCTGGCACATTGTAACCTGTTTGCACTCTGGTTAGTAGTACTGGTTCTGTGACAGCAAAATAAATAGATGTGTCTGAGGTCCACGGGATGTATCAAGGCAGATGGTACTAAGCAGATTTTTTTTTAAAGTCATCTCCATGCCCAACATCAGCTGAAACTCACAACCTCGAAATTAAGAGTGGCGTGCTTTACTGGCTGAGCCGGCCAGGTGTCCCAGTCCAAGGCGAGATCTTGATTATAGGCTACAGCTACAAAGCCTTCTAATGTGAGGGGCTTGGTTCTCCCACAAATAGATTTGAGGTGATGTCATAAACAGCCCTCTGCCTCCCTGGCTTTAGAAGAGGGGCTGGGATGAATGTGCCAAAGCAACACAGGCTGCAGGCTTCTGCATCCCACGTCCTCCACCTGCCCACCATACGCCTCTTCCTCGGGGGCCACGGACTGGGTGCACTCGTAAATGGAACTGGAGGGATTGGACACAGTCCTCTAGAATATATGTTAACCCAAAATAAAATGTTTAAAGGGAGTGGTCAGTAGAAGTTGATTATGCTATACATTTTTTAAAAAAGATTTTATTTATTTATTTGACAGTGAGAGAGGGAAAACAAGCAGAGAGAGAGGGAGAGGGAAAAGCAGGCCTCTTCCGAACAGGGAGCCCGAGGCAGGGCTTGATCCCGGGACACTGGGATCATGATCTGAGCCAAAGGCAGACGCTTAACAGCTGAGCCACCCAGGCACCCCTATGCTATACATGAGTTACGGTGCCAGAGTCTATATTGTTTTTGATAGACTTCTATGCTTATGTCTTGACATAGAGGAGTTCTTTCCCTTTCAGTTAAAAATATCACTTCCTTATTTCACAGATTAAAAGAAAAATCAACAATAATAACAACAAGTTGTATTTGTAAACCACAGGAAAACATTGAGATGGTGTGTTGTTACAAATATTTTTAACAGCAACTGTACCTATTTAAAAAAAGAAAAACACAATTTTAACTCTTAGTTCAATGTTTACTGCTGTAGGGTTGTGGCTAAGAGTACAGAGTTTACTAGTTAGAGCAGTGCTGACATCAGACATCAGATGTGTCTCCTGATGGCTCTGTCACTCAGATTTCCTCCCTTTCCTATGCCTCTGGTTCCTCATCTGTAAATGGGAATGTGGTTAATAGGATCCAGTTCACAAAAATGTTGTGAGAATAAAACAACCTTATGTAATATACACGAAATACTTAGCAGAGCCAAGTGCAGTTCGCCCTCATAAATGTTAGCTTCTATTCCCGGGCAAGCATGCTACAGGACCTCACTTGGAATTCTAGGCAAAGGATAAAAGGCCAGCAACAAAATCAAGTCCCAAGATCACCATATATGACTATCTTGAGTATGGTAATTGGTGGGATCCATGTGTTTTCTTACCACTAAAAAATCCCTCCTGAGTCCATAGTTCAACCTGAAGCATAATAAGATTTTTTTTATAAGAGAGAGGGAGAGAACACAAAGGGTGAGAGGCAAGGAGGGAAGTACAGAAGGAAAGAGAATCTTAAGCAGATTCCGCACTACGCTAGGGCTCTGTCTCTTGACCCCGAAATCAAGAATCCAAGGCTTAACCCACTGCGCCACCTAGGAGCCTCTTAAGATTTTATAGTAAAGGTCAACTTGGGATGGAAAGACGTTTTAAAAATAGATCTGTTGAGATCTGTGGTTGTCAGGAGCTAGGGGTGAGAAGAGGGTTTGACCAAAAAGAGGAGGAAATTTGAGGGTTGAGGGTTCTGCCTCTTAATTTTGGTCACAGACTGTATATACTTGTGAAAACTCATAGAACTGTACACTAAAGGGGTATATTTTACTGTAAATAAATTATACGTTAATTTTGGGGCGCCTGGGTGGCTCAGTGGGTTGGGCTTCTGCCTTCAGCTCAGGTCGTGATCCCGGGGTCCTGGGATCGAGCCCCGTGTCGGGCTTTCTGCTCCGCAGGGAGCCTGCCTCCACCTCTCTCTCTCTGCCTGCCTCTCTGCCTACCTGTGATCTCTGTCAAATAAAAAAAAAAATTATACGTTAATTTTAAAATGAAAAATGCATAAACTATATACTGCCTCATACCAAAAAAATAAGATACATAAAAGATAGAGAAATGTAAGTATAGATATCTACTGATGGATTTTCACCAGCATTACCATTCCCCCACAGTATATTTGTCATGAAGACCTAACAATATTTAATTGGCCAGAAGAAATAAACTAGCAGAAATGAAGGTCATATCCTCTGCATTTAGAAACATTCATGCCCTCAGCTAGAGTTATGTCTGGTCCCAAGAACCCATGTTAATTCTCATACCAATGCAAGAATTTAAGAGTCTAAGGCAGTGGGGCACCTGGGTGGCTCAGTGGGTTAAGTGTCTGACTCTTGATTTCAGCTCAGGTCATGATCTCAGGGTTGTAAGATCGAGACTCACATCACCTCCACGCTGAGCATGGACCCCACTTGGGAGTGTCTGTCTCCCTCTCCCTCTGCCCTGTCCTTCACGCACATGTGCATTCTGTCTCTCTCTCTCTCTCTCTAAGAAAAAAAAAAGAGTCTAAGGGAGTAAGAGGACAGTCTTATTCATAGGATTTCATCAACCACTTACACATGGCAAGACATTTCTATCCACATGTCACTCATCCCTGGATACCGTGCTTTAAAACTGACCTAGGGGTTGAGATGTAGGTGATTGAAAAACAATCCCCCAAAGCCTGTAATTGTATGAATCTAGGTGGGAAGCAGCCCGAAATTTTCCCTTCCCACTACTTCCCCCAACTCTCCTCTGCACACAGAACTCTGTCTCCCACTACCTTTCTCCTTGCCTCCTTCCCTCTCCAGATAGCCCTTCCTGCCTCTTCCAGCCCTACTTAATGAGAAAACTCAGGTTGCCGGGTGACAGGCCATATAACCTGGTATTCCTGCAGAAAAGGCCTTAGGTAACCCCCAAATTCTCTCAGCTGAAAATCTGGAAGAACCGGTCTCAGACCAAGTTCCACCAACTCCTTCACGGCTGTTTGACTTTTTAGAAGACACGTAGTTCCTCTGAGACTTATGGTCGTTCATTTAATCTTTTTTTTTTTTTTTTTTTTTTTTTTTTTTAAGGCAGGGAGTGGAAGGCAATGATACTGCCAAATATAATTCTGTAGACGGTTATGGAAATAAAATTTGGCAATCATTGTGAAGCTACTCTGAACATGAAAGTATCCAGTTGAAGCATTAGTAACAGGGTCAGGTTATGGTATGGCGTGGGGTGGACTGTTGAAGCCTAGTTAAAGTTGGGGCCACTTTTCAAGTTGCCAAATGTGTCACCACTGCCAGAGTTAGTGAGATGTGTGTGAAATGGGATCCTGAGGGAGCGGAAACTATCAAAGGCATCTGCAAATCTAAAAAGGTGTCTCTTGTTCTGTAGATGAACATCAATGTGGGAGTAGCCTTGAATTTCATTGACTCGAGATGAATGTTTTGTTTTAAGCATTTTGCTTAACAGGGTGTGGAAATCTAAGTGCTAACATTCAGGCTGGAAGTTAACACCCTGGAAAGATGAATAGAAGAACTGCCAGTCTGTGAATACTACCTAACTTAGGGCTCTAAAACAAAAGCTGCCACTCATTTTCTTGCATCTAGAATTTCTTTCACAGCTCCAATCATAAAGACTTTTATTATGCTTCTTTTGCTTTTTTCTCGGAAACGCAAACTATAGATTCTGAGGTCACAGCTACCCAAGATGAAGGTAGATTCTGCATGTGGGAGTTTCTATTGATCTGCTTTTCAAGTTCAGTATGTTGTCCCTTATGTGATGGAGTCTCAGCAAGACCGAAATCCTTGTACACACACTGGCCTTGAATTCTTTCCCTTACGGGGTTACCCGAGATTCTCTATCCTAATGAATCAGACAAGAAACACCTTTCTTTTTTACAAACACTGTCATTCTATAAAGACTAATGATGAAAAATCCAAAGCTTCCCCAAGGTTCAGATGCCAGACTGAAGCCTGGCTGGAGGTGGTACTCTGGAAAGCTATTCCTACTTATTTCTGGTTCCCGCTAGAAAATACAATCGTCCTATTGCCATTGATACAAAATCTACACAAAAGATTTAGTCTATTTCAAGGTTAACCATTTTACTAACAGTTTCAATTCTGATAGAAGACTCTTTGTAGACTCTCCACCTGCAATCCGCAAGTCCTTCTACATTCAGGTGTTCTCCATTGAGGGAATGGAGCATATGAGAAAGAGAACTTGATTCTCTTGTTGATTATTCAAGAGTTGCTGGACAGCCTTGCTCCAGGCTCCTTAAGACCTGTACATTTGTAATTTAATAATCATGGGCAGTTTCCCTAAGGCTGTTATCTTTGCCAGAATTATTTCCATTTCTTTCTCAATCCTGTTGATTTTTTCCCCCCTTAAACTTTCCCAGATCAGTTCACAGATGGCCAACAGGCCCCAGGGACAGCCTCCCATTAATTCTGATCTGCAGCATTGCCCTCCTGAAAAGCAGTTGAGCAGAACTTTGAGGACCTCTGTTAAATGCCTTAGTAAAAATGTAGCCCCTAACCCTTATGCATTACTGGTGGGAATGGAAAATCTTATAGCCACTATAAAAAAAAAAGCCACAATATGGCAGTTCCTCAAAAAATTAAACATAGAAATCTGTCATCCAGCAATTCCACTTCTGGGTATATACCCAAAAGAATGGAAAGCAGGGATTTGAACAGATGTTTATACACCAGTGTTTATAGCAACATTATTCACAATAGTCAAAAGGTAGAAGCAACCAAAATGTCCATCGTCATCTCATCATCACACATCCGTATGAATGGATAAACAAAATGCGGTATACACACAGTCAGTGGGATACTGTTCGGCCTTAAAAAGGAAGGGAATTCTGACACATATCACAATGGGGTAAGCCTTGAAACGAAAGAAGCCAGACACAAAAGGACAAATCCCGCATGAGTCCACTTACACGGGATACCCGGAGTAGTCAGCAGTCATAAGACAGAAGGTAGAATGTGGTTGCCAGAGGCTGGAAGGTGGGAGGAGGGAGCGAGGAGTTGTTTAAAGGATACAGAGCTTCAGTTTGATGTGATGTAAAAGTTCTGGAGATGAACAGCAGAGATGGTTGCACACCAGTGTCAATGCATTTAATGCTGCCAAACTGTACGCTTGAAAGTGGGTGAAATGGTCAATTTTGTCCTGCGGATTTTACCACAAATTTTTAAGAGATAAAAAAAAAAATTACAGCCTCTAAAGTGTGGAGATAAGCCTAGAGACGGTCAGGTCATGAGTTGATGCCTCCCCTCCCCCGCCGTGGTCACTGTCACAGCGACTCTGTGGCTTTGTCTCCTCAGCATCGACTTGTCATCTTGCCCTGTCTCACCTTGGCTACTTGCCCACATTTCTTCTATGTCAGAATTACTTGTTTCCTTTCCCACCCCCTTCATCTTGTGCTTGACTTCATGTAACCTGGCAGGCGTTCCTCCCACCTGTAATCTCTTGTATGTGGTTTAGAGCCAACCTGAAACAATCTATCTGTTCTAGTCGACACTGAAGACACCCAGTCTGGAAGAAAATTACTGAAGTCAGTGGCCTCTTAAGTTTCCTTTTGGTTCTAATGTTAAAACAAAAACAAAACACACTGCCCTTACCACACTCTAAAATATCTTGTGGCCCAATGGTATTAATCTGGCAAAAAAAAAAAAAAAAAGTCACTCGCTCTTTTTTAGATTATAAAGCAACATTTATGACTAATACCTCGATTATGTTTCTTCCTTCCTGCTAGAACGCCCGCAGAGACCATCCTTGGGTTTCATTATGATATTACTTCTGCCTGCTCATGGTGAAAGAAAAATTGTAGAAAAATACTCACAAGCAAAGTAAAGAAGAAGATGGGGAATTGCTCATAATTCCTCAGAGATAAGCACAGAGATAAGCTCATAATAACTCAGAGATAAGTTAACACATCAGTGTATACTCCTCCAGGGTGTTTAATTGTTTAAGACCAAGAAGAAAGGACTTTCTGGAGTCAAGTAGCACATGAAAGGGAACACTGTGTGCCTAGAGCTCAGGGACATTTGAGAAGAGATATAAGACACGTACGTTTTCCCTGGCTTAGAAGAGGCCAAACCATAAACAATGTGATGCTTGGGGTCATATGTAGTTTATCTCCCCCTTTATTTGGCTTGAGTGTGAGGGCAAGGGCATGTAAGTTCTGCAGCGATGTTAATTTCCTCATGAGCTGAGGCATCCCTTCCTTGCTGGCTAAGGTGGGTGTCCTTAGGTATCTTTCTGTTGTATTGATCGGCTTAGAAACCAAGAACTGGAATGGACCCAAAAGGTCTCTATGTCCAAATTCTTTTCCTAGGAGAACTATATGTGAATTGTTTACAGCACTGGGCACCTTTTCCATCTGAAGCTGTCCTTAGTGTGAATTCCATAATGTCGCTCGGTTCCATATGAAATTCCTCTTACTGTCAAAAGTCTCAGTTTGTGTTCACTTGAGCCATTTTCACTTGTTCACTGGAGCCCTTTTCCTCACAGATATCTTCCGTGGGATGACTAATAAGAACTTTTGTTACCTGGAGCTACTAATCACTCCTCAGCTTTCTTTCTATGAGGCTGTGGAGACTGAACCATAGGAAATTGCCAATATTGGACCATTTTTTACCTACAGAAACAGCCATTTCAAGCTTCAACATACTAACTGGCCCTAACTCTCCACGGCTTCTTTCAGAGGTTCCTTATTTTTGATCTTTTGACAATGGAAGGGTTCCTCCCCAGTGGGATCTTCTCTGGTGTTCCCTACAGCCTCCTTAGAATATATATATCCTATATATATATATATTGATCTATATATACTGATCTATATATGCACCAAAATACTTGTTAATCTTGGAGGACTGATGAGATATAATTAAGCATTCCTACCTTTAAAAGTGTCACTTCAAAACATACATATAAATGCATATGTGTATCCTGTACATCATCTTGTGTATAATATAGTTGATAGTTTTCAAAATCAAGAACAAGCTAATGAGAGAAACCGGATGAATGCATCCATGTGTGAGCCCAGAACAGGAGGTGGTATGGGAAAAAGATGTATGAAAGAAGTAACCAGAACTGTGAAGTTGCCCTGACCAACCATGTGGCCCTCTGCTACTATAACACTTCATGACCAAAGAGATCCAATGCACTTATTTTTTCTTTCCTTCTCACCTTTAGCTCAGCCATAAATTTCCAGCAGTAATTCATATGGCACATCAAAAACCCAGACCTGCCCTGGAGAAGGTCACTCCACTGAAAAGGATCTACATTATTCAGCAGCCTCGAAAATGTTAAGCTGGAACGTAAAACACAGGCGTCTGGCCAACTGCCGCAAACATCTGACAGCTTAGCGAAAAGGACCAAAATGTTCCATAGGCCTAGTGCACTTGCTTGGTAAATAAAACAGCTTTTATATCTTCTCTTTTGACTTTAGATAATAAAGCATCCAAATTTATAAATCCAGTGCCTTCTTGGGCCTCATTTTGGTCCAGGTCAGGACCCTACAGATGCTTACATAGGTAATCCTGTGGAAAACTGGAGAATCCAGAACACTTCGGTATTCCACGCCCCCTCCCAGGTTAGGCCCTTTTCTCCTTGATGCTGACCCTGAGCTCTTCCACCCACAGTGAGTTCGCTCGCAAGGACAGAGGGGAGACGGGAACACTCTGAGCTGTGCAGAGGCCAATACTCTATGCAAACGTGAGGCGGGATTCTTCTCAGTATGTTTGTCCTAAGATGCTCCAGCTTTCACTTACGGTGAAATGTCGTTTCCGGCTCCCCACATAAATATGGAAGTTCGTTTTGAAGGTTTAGTGAGGGAAAATGAAAGCCTTAGGTTTGTTACAAACATATTGTCTTCTGTAAAGCTATCAAGGATGAAAGGTAGAATTACAGTTTCAGCAGAAGATTTGTTCAGGGCTTCCCACAAAGTTCATGCTCTTGAACCTGGGGGTGGGGGGTCATGATGCTGTAGGGCATTGTGATTAGGGTATAGATGTTGGTTTTATTTTTTTTAAAAGATTTTATTTATTTATTTGACAGAGGGAGAGAGATCACAAGTAGGCAGAGCAGCAGGCAGAGAGAGGAGGGGAAGCTGGCTCCCTGCTGAGGCAGAGACCCCGACGTGGGGCTCCATCCCAGGACCCTGAGATCATGACCCGAACTGAAGGCAGAGGCTTAACCCACGGGGCCACCCAGGCACCCTGTTTTTTGTTTTTTTTTTTAAATAAAGATTTTATTCGTTTATTTGTCAGATAGAGAGTGCACAAGCAGGGGGAGTGGCAGGCAGAGGGGGAGGGAAAAGCAGGCTCCCCGCTGAGCAAGGAGCCTGATGTGGGGCTCAATCCCAGGACCCTGGGATCATGACCTGAGCCAAAGGCAGAGGCTTTAACCAACTGAGCCACCCAGGCGCCCCTGATCTTCACTAGTTCTTCAACCTTAAACAAACTACTTAGCCTTTCTGATTCTTGTCAGATGGCCATAATGACACCAGACCCTCCCACCCCCAGTTTAACCTTCCCAGTGGCACACTAGGAAGAAGACAAAAGGGACACTGAGATTTGTAATAAGCCATTTTAAGAGTAGTGAGAGCATGGTAGTACCAGGATGACGGTTCTAGAAGCCGCCAGAGCTATAGCAGCAGGAGAACGATTAGAGATGGTATAACATGAATCTAGAATAGGAATTAAGGGAAAAGCTGAAGATTGGGGCCAGATGGAAGTGGGGAGTAAATGGGAGAGGATGATAAGGGAAATGGGAAGCTGGGATGGTGGCACTGATAGATTTGCCTCTCCCCGGGGTGGCAGGAGGGCCAACCACCCACAGAAAAGAAGAAGAAGAGAAGGATGCCATTCTCTCCCTCTAAGTTGGAAGGTGTATTGCAAGGGAAGAGAGACCGCTCAAAGGGAAACCGCTGTGCAGTCTGGAGCCCAGCATGGATTTTGGTCCACAGTTACAGTCACTCAAACCACCACATCACAGAAAGTAAGAAATTTGATGAGAACTTCAGATCTGAAAGGAATTGAAATTATCTCAGAGAATGTATAAGAGGAGGGGCACCTGGGTGGCTCAGTCATTAAGCGTCTGCCTTCGGCTTAGGTCATGATCCCAGGGTCTTGGGATCAAGCCCCACATCGGGCTCCCTGCTTGGTGGGGGCTTCACCCCCTCCCACTTCACCCTCTCCCACTTCCCCCTGCTTGTGTTCCCTCTCTTGTTGTGTCTCTTTCTGTCAGATAAATAAATAAGACCTTTAAAAAAAGAGAGAGAGAGAGAATGTATAAGAGGAAAAGGGCCAGGCCAATAAAAGCACTTTGTGGTGATATGGCTGCCTATGTAGAAAGCCAAAGGGGCTATTCCCTCTCCCTCCCTCTCAAGCCCTGCATGGATGTGCTGTGGCTCCACTCAGTTAGAAGCCCCTGGGATACGTTCACAGGCCCAGCAAAAGCCATGACAGTGACGGAGGCCTGTGTCAGAAAGTGCGAGGCTGGGGATTGTCGGGCAGACACTTTTCTTCAGCTCTTTCCAATTCAGTTCAAGCCACTCTGTGTTAGGCACTGGGACACAAAGGTGAATAAGAAGTTGCCCCTGCCTTCCACGAAATTCTAGACCAAAGGAAAATAGGCATGCCAGCAAATCCATATGGAAGAGAGCTTAGAAATGGCTTGACGGTGGGGCATGCTGGGGAGGTGGTCACGTACAGTAAAAAAAAAAAATGTGTTGGCTATGGAGATCACTAACCCACATACAGATCTTTAATAAACAGTCTTTAGTTAAGGATTTTATTATGGAGATTGTCAAACATGCAAAAGTTGAGTGAATATTATACTGAACCCTCATGTACTCGTCACAGAGCTTCAACAATGTGGCCAGTCTTGTTGAATCTAGAGCATCCAGCCCTCAACTTCTCCCTCTATCCCTCTCCTTCTGGATTCTTTTAGAGCAAATCCCAAGCATAATTTCATGTAGAAATACTTCAGTATGTTACCTCCAAGAGATTAACACTCATGTGTACACACCCTCTCTCTCTGTAAACTAAATTTTACAAATATTGTGACGCAAAAGGGAGTTTTATGTAAACAATCCAAGAATCTTTCACAGTAAAAGCAAGACTGGCATTGTTATGCGCAGAGCCACAAGAGCCAGAAACAAGTACACACGCGTGTGCACATATGCACACGCAGCTGGGCCAGTAGTGCCCACACAAACAACTGCTGTAAAGTTGGAGAAGGCGGTGAGGGATGGAACTTCAGAAAGGGAGGTGGAAAATGCAGATCGTTTTCAGGTTGAAGATAAGAAACGGGTAAACAAAGTTGGTGGGAGCAAACGAGTAAACAAGAGGCACAGGCAGAAACCACCAGGGAAAATTAGTCCTCGATAAGGAAAAGAATATAGAAAACACAGAAAAATAGCTACTTCTGAAGTTACTCAAAGGAATAATGGGGTGACAGGCTTGCGTTAGATGGAATCCAAGTCTGAGGAGGATATGGCTGGCTTTGGGTGCCTATTGTGTTTTCAAGTGAGTGTCTGGATGTCACTGGAGTGACCATCCCCTTCAAACAGATCAGATGAGTTCAAGCCCCCATCCTCCCCCACATGGATGCTCAAAGCCCTGCCACAATGTCTGTGAATCGCCAGGGGGTTATTATGGTCACCTCTGACTTCCAGTGAATTTGCTGTCCCTGAGTCCCGCCATCCTGATCTCATCTTGGGATTCAGCCCTTTTCCATAATTTTCCCAAAAGCCTACTGCAGAGGGTGATTAGCTTACCAAAGATTTAGCAGAGTTTATATCACAGGAACCAGAAAACCTGCAGTAGAATATTAGATTTCCCAGATTTTATGTGTATGACCTTCTATTACTTCCCACTCCCTCCAGCCCACGATTTTGTTCATTGCTCATTGTACCCCTGGCAATCTTCTATTCCTCCCACCATCTTGCTGATGGCTTCTCCCCTCCCACCCCCCGTTCCTCACTCTCCTACTCTTCCCTTCCTCCTGATTTCTGTTCAGTTCCATGTCAACAATTAGTACTTCTCATGTTGCCCTGATTCCTGGAAAACACATCCTGTGGGGGTCACCTTATCCCCAAATAATCGCCCTGCTCCCACCAAGTCTCACATCAACTGTCAGGATGTCAACGTTTTCATCCAAATATGAAGGAATGGCTGAGTAATTGATTGACTAATTAATTCATTAGAAAGACTGAAGTGACTGAGAACTTGAGCCAAGAAAAATGAGCCAAAGGAAAAAGTGGAGAACTTCCAAAGGAAATGTTGAAGGACTAAAAAAAAAACACATGAAATTAGGGTGAACAGAGCTTCAGCTAAAAATATAGAATCCACGTAGAATTTTGAACCTGCTTTTGCATACAGTATTTCATGAACTCTTCACAAGAATCACAAGATGGTAGCTGTCATTATCCCATTTTGCAGATGACAAACATGAGCCTCAGGGAAGTTAAGAGATTCCAAGGTTTTGTAGTTTAAGTGGAGGAATTTCTCTGGGAATCTCTTAATCGCAAACTACAGCTGTCTCTGTGACCCCATGAGAACACAGGCTGGAACTAACGCTTAGGAGTCTCCAAACAGAGAGGATCTGGATGTAATTCTGACTTTAAAAATAGAGCTGCATTTGGAGAGAGAAATCTGTGTGAACAGATTGGTTTAGGACTAATCAAATCCCTCAATAGGGGAAGAGCCATTCAAGTTCAGATTTTCAGGTTTTTGTTTAAAAGACACAATGTGGGGTGCCTGGGTGGCTCAGTGGGTTAAAGCCTCTGCCTTCGGCTCAGGTCATGGTCCCAGGGTCCTGGGATCAAGGCCCGCATCGGGCTCTCTGCTTGGCGGGGAGCCTGCTTCCTCCTCTCTCTCT
>NW_019154085.1:56468248-56568625 GCF_002288905.1 Enhydra lutris kenyoni
ACCCACTGAGCCACCCAGTGGGTTAAAGCCTCTGCCTTCGGCTCAGGTCATGGTCCCAGGGTCCTGGGATCAAGGCCCGCATCGGGCTCTCTGCTTGGCGGGGAGCCTGCTTCCTCCTCTCTCTCTCTGACTGCCTCTCTGCCTACTTGTGATCTCTCTGTCAAATAAATAAATAAAATCTTTAAAAAAAAAAAAAAGAAAGACACAATGTGGAAGTTTGAAAGATCATAGAAGCAAACCAGGTTGGGAGAAAATAAATAATTTATAGATATGAACCCCAAGAAAAAAAGAAAAAAAAAAAAACAGAAAGAGAGAGAGAGAAAGAGAAAATGTCCACAGTCTTTAGTTAAGGACTGGACGACTCCCTTGTGCACAGTGAAGGCATGAGGCTGGAGGAGATGCCCACGATGCATCTTGGGAAAGGAGCCAGGGCAGTGGATAAACGACAGCGAGACACATAACAGAGATGTGAATGTTTTCTACAAGGGCTTTTCAAATCAAGCTAAATAATTGCAAGAGCAGTGGCCTGAGCCTGAGTCCTGGCCTCTCATCTTACTCCCCGAACAGCAGAGCCTCACCACCCACTCCCCCTTCTCCTCCAACTATCAGTCCCTGGGTTCCATGCAGTCACTCAGCCACCAGGTCTGGCTGGCCAGCGTCTATGCAGGCACCCAAGGGCTAAAGCTCCCAGATCTCTCCATATCCCTCTCCACCAGCTTGTAGGGGCCTAGCCACCAGGATAGCTAGAGGTCTGGCAGGCATAGGGGGCATCCAGGTAAGAAGGAGATCATGCAAGACCTGAATGACTTCCTGGCCTCCTACTTGGAGATAGTGAGGAGCCTAGAGGCTGATAATCAGAGACCGGAGATCAAAATCTGGAAACACTTAGAGAAGGTCAGAGACTGGGGACATTACTTCAAGACCACCAAGAGCTAAGGGCTCAGATCTTTGCAAATTCTGTGGCCAATGCCACAGACAGTGACGACTTCAGAGTCAACTATGAGATGGAGCTGACCATTCACCAGTCTGTGAATGACATCCATAGACTCTGCAAGGTCACTGATGACACCAGTGTCACTTGGCTGCAGCTGGAGACAGAGGTCGAGGCCCTCAAGGAGGAGGTGCTCTTCATGTAGAACCGTGAGGAGGAAGTAAAGGGTCTACAAAACCAAACTGCCAACTCTGGGTTGATGGTGGAGTTGGATGCCCCAAACCTCCAGACCTCAAGATCACAGCAGACATTGGGCCCAGTATGATGAGCTGCCTCAGAAGAAGCAAGAGGAGCTGGACAAGTACTGGTTCTGGGAGACTGAAGACAGCACCACAGTGGTCACCTCGAAGACCGCTGAGATAGGAGCAGCTGAGATGACCCTCACGGAGCTGAAACATGCGGCCCAGTCAACCTGGACTTGATGAGAAAACTGAAGGCCAGCTTGGAGACCAGCCTGCGGGAGTTGGGGGCCCTCTACACGATGTAGATGGAGCAGCTCAATGGGTCCTGCCGCACATGGAGTCAGAGCTGTCCCAGACCCGGGAATAGGCACAGTGCCAGACCCAGGAGTACCAGGCCCTGCTGAAAATCAAGGTCAGGCTGGACCCTGAGATCACCACCCACCATTGCTTGCTGGCAGACGGGGAGGGTTTCTGTCTTGCTGTTACTCTGGACAGCAACAACTCCTTGCAAACCATCCAGAAGGCCGGCACAGCGACGTGGTACCGGAGACCAATGACACTAAAATTCTGAGACATCGAGGCAGCAGAAACAGGGTACCCTTTGGGGAGCAGGAAGTCAATAAAAAGTTCAGAGGTAGATAAACAGATAAATAGATAGATAGATAGATAGATAGATAGATGCAAAAGCATGCTTTGAACAACCTGTAGGCCCACTTCATGAACAGGCATACCACAGGCCTCAGGCCCACATTTGCTCTGGTAGTCTTCAACCCTGCGGGGCTCGATCATACCACGGTTATAATTACCAAAGACCTGTGAGAAAAGAAAAGAGGAAGATGGCACATAAATGTTCCTCATGAACAAGTTTCAGGATAGTTTGGGGAAAAAAGGCAAGTGAATTGAGTCACCATAGGGTTGCTAAAATCAAGAAACTGTCCAAATTAGCCAGGACCATATCTATTAAAACAGCAATTTATTATAAATAAAATTATCAGGTCAGTGATACAGGTCCAGAAAACTTTTTTTTTTTTTTTTTAGGGTCCATCAATTACTCAAGTTTAAATGTCATTAAAGGATATTTCCTGCCAATGCTAACCATTTGAATTTCGTAGGACTCAGAGTCTTATAAGCAAAAATGCCAGAGATTGGGGTCCCTGGGTGGCTCAATCGGTTAAGTGTTTGCCTTCAGCTCAGGTCATGATCCCAGGGTCCTGGGATTGAGCCCCACATCGGGCTCCCTTCCCTGCTCAGCGGGGAGCCTGCTTCTCCATTTCCTTCTGCCTACCACTCCCCCTCTGTGCTCTCTCTCTCTCTCTCTCTGTCAAATAAATAAAATCTTTTTAAAAATGCCAGAGATCATAAAGCGCAGAGTGAAAAATTTTATTATTTCTATTCATGCGATGTCAGAGATTGAAATTAATTTCTTAAAATGTAGGGAATTAGGGGCGCCTGGGTGGCTCAGTGGGTTAAGCCGCTGCCTTCGGCTCGGGTCATGATCTCAGGGTCCTGGGATCGAGCCCCGCATCGGGCTCTCTGCTCGGCGAGGAGCCTGCTTCCTCCTCTCTCTCTGCCTGCCTCTCTGCCTGCTTGTGATCTCTGTCTGTCAAATAAATAAATTAAAAAAAAATTATAAAAAAATGTAGGGAATTAGGTAAAAGAGTGAAGAACTGAAGTTATGCTCCCCTTTAAAGATTTCAGAATGATGGAACTTTTTTTCAGGACATAGAGAGAGCTGTCTAAAGGAATATAGCTAAAGGCCTCCAAGAATAAAATAGATCTTACCTCAGAAGCATTTAAGGGAGAGCACAGACAGATAAAAACCAAGGTGAAGACACTGGGGCCAAAACAGTGACATCAAAGAACAGATGAAGCAGAACGGGGGTGTTAAGAGCAGAACCAGGTCATAAAAGAACAAAAACACTCCCTTCAAAAATCAAAGGTCTATGAAAAGAGAGAGGATTGCTGCGAGTTGAAAATGGGTAGAATACGGTACCCAAAGAGAGCCTGAGATAATAGAAGGGTTTAACCAGACCTATCAATTGCAAGGAAAGATTGAGCCATGCACTCGGCCATGGCTGCTGAAGATACGAGTGGCCCCACAACGGACCTGGTGGGTCAAGTGGTTCTCAGTGAGCCGGATCTGGAAGCAAGGAAGCCCTCCCGGCTCAGGCAGACATGCAGTCCAGCTCCCCCACGCCTTTAAGAACTGAGCAAAGTGCTATTTTCAATGGCAGACACTTAAGGAGAAGGTGAAGTGAGCCCGACAGGGAAACAAGGAGCTTGTTTCCTCTTACAAAGAAAAGAGGACATTGAGGACAAGTTGCCACTATCTTTAGAAGCGCGGAGCAGGGGACTTTTGTAGGAAATTTTCCACACCATAACAGAATGCTCAACAAAGTGGAAAAAGAAAGCCCAGACTGGTGCAAAATCACAAAACATGCCAGGGGGCTTAGAGGGGATAAATGACAATGGGGAAGAAGCGGGAGAGGAGAGATGATGCTGGGGTTACAGAAGACTTGGGCAGATGATGGATGGTCTCTGCTGTGTCTCAGAATTGAGGGATATGAGAGCAGGGCCTGCAGTGGGGGTGCGGGGACAGGAGTCAGCAACCCGGAGAAGTCAGCTGGAGCTCGGATGCGAGGATGATGAGGAATAGCTCGCTCTGGGCAGAGCCCGGCTTCAGTTTCCACAGGCAGTAGCAGTCTGGCAGTTACAGAAAGCTTATGTCGGGGCTGACAAAATAAAATACAAGGTCATAAAAAAGAAAAACCGGGGAAATCTGATACTATTGACAGGATGGACTGACGAAGAGGCTAGGCCCATGAGGATTTTTACTTCCAGGTTTGGCAGGTGTAGAATAGTAGCTATCTTGTTTTGAGTATTTACTCGTACCAAGGACCTTCTGTTCTTTTTTTTTTTTTAATAATTTTTTAAAAAATATTTTATTTATTTATTTGACAGAGATCACAAGTAGGCAGAGAGACAGACAAGGGAGGTGGGTGTAGCAGGTTCCCTGTTGAGCAGGGAGCCCGATGCAGGGCTCGATCCCAGGACCATGGGATCATGACCTGAGCCGAAGGCAGAGGTTTTAACCCACTGAGCCACCCAGGTGCCCCAAGGACCTTCTGTTCTATCTATCCACTAATCTTTACAGCAACCCGTTTTATAGAGCCAGATTAATTATTCAGAAAGGTTAAGCCCCAATCACCCCTGGATCTATATTCTTTTCCTTTGACGTGAACATTTTCCCCTCGTCTTTTTCCAAGGTTACATTACAACATTATTCATATTAAAAAACAACAAATGTCCAAGTAATTCCACTGTTAGGTATCTACCCAAGAAATAAACACGTGTCCACACAAAAAGTTGCATACCAATGTTCATAGCAGCATTATCTCTAATCACAAAAAATTGAAAACAACCCAAATGGCTACCAATGGATGAATGAGTGAACAAGATGTAGTATATCTATACACGGGGATATTATTTGTCAAATGAGGTATGAGAGCCTCCTATAGCATGGACGGATCCTGAGTACTTCGTGCTATGAGAAAGAAGCCAGTCACAAAGGACCAAATATTGTAAAATTCCACTTATATGAAAAGTCCAGAATAGGCAAATATATAGACACAAAAAGTAGATTAGGGGTCGCCTGGGGCTGGGGGAAAGGGGGAAGCAGAAGTTTGGTGGTGGCAGCTAAAGGCTATGGGGTTTCTTTTTGGAGTGATGAAGATATTCCAAAATTGATTGCACTTTTGCTTGCACACCTCTGAAAATACTAAAAGCCATTGAATTATACACTTAAGTAGGTGAATTATATGATAATATACATTACCTCTAAAAAATTGTTCCCAGGGCGCCTGGGTGATGGCGCTGGTTAAGCATCCGAGTCTTGGTTTTGGCTCAGGTCGTGATCTCAGGGTCATGAGATCGAGCCCTGTGTTGGGCTCCTCACTCAGCACGGAGTCTGCTTGAGATTCTCTCTCCCCTCAGCCCCTCCCACTTGTGCACACTCTCTCTCTCTCTCTCTAAAATAAATAAATAAATCTTTAAAAAAAAAAAAGCTATTACCAAAAAAAAAAAAAAAGCAAAAACAAAACCAGAAAACTTGGTTTTGAATCCTCGGTCATGTGTCATGACACACCTAAAGAAAGTAATAAAGGTGGCACTGTTTTTACATTCCAGCTCCATCCCGTGGCCCCATCCTCAGGCTCACTGTCCACAGTACTGGTGCCTGGCTCTGCCCCCAGCCTCAGACTAGACAAGGCAGCTGAAAGGCTATTCTTGGGGCTTGGTCAGGAGCTAGAAGAAGTAACAAGTGCCAGTATCTCATGGGAGAAGGGTGTTATTATCATTCCCCTTGAAGGGAAAAGGAAATATTTAGTAAGATCGTATTATTTACAAAAGAGTGCTAGTATGTTGCAGAAGTAGGGTGTGAACCCAGACTGTCTGATGTCTCCGCAGGGACTGTGAACTGCAAGCTTCCAGAGACCAGGTGGGTCCTAAGAGTAGGACACCACATTCTTGTTCACACTGTTAGCGGGACTGTAAATTGTAGCACACTTTCAGGGGAACAGTTTGGCAGGAGGCATCAAACAGCAAAAATAGAGGCACACTTTTTGATCCAGCAACCCCACATTCAGAAATTTATGCTACAGAAACCATCAAACAGTGGTACCTGGGTGGCTCAGTGGGTTAAGCCTCGGTCTTCAGCTCAGGTCGTGATCTCAGGGTCCTGGGATCGAGCCCCGCATCGGGCTCTCTGCTCAGCATGGAGCCTGCTTCCCCCTCCCTTCTGCCTGGCCCTCTACCTACTCCTGATCTCTCTCTCTCTCTCTCTGTCAAATAAATAAATAAAATCTTAAAAATAAAAAAGAAATCATCAAACAAATGAACAGAAATATATACTAACAGAAGGATTTTCATCAAGGTGTTGTATACACAGTAATAGGCCAAAAATAATTTTTTTTAAGAATTTATTTATTTATTTGACAGAGAGAGAGATCACAAGCTTAATCCACTGAGCTACCCAGGTGCCCCCCCCCAAAAAAAATCTTTTAAGAAAAATCCATGTTTCCATCCACAAAGGATGGAAACAAACAAAACCTAGATCTTGGGTTGCAAAATATTATTTCTAAATAGTCTGAAATAGCTGTAGGGACTCCAGGTCTTCAACTTAGGCTGAGGGGCAAGGCTAGCCTGCCTTCCTTCGTTGGACCTCTCGGGCTTACCCGCCCATCCATATTTCTCCTTTCTCCAACAGGAGCAAGCTTAGTAACGAAGTCAGAGACAAAAAATGCAGGCCCAGAACCTGACCACATTTACCACTGTTGCAGATGGAAACAAACAATTGGATTCGAAATAGGTAACATTTATATTTTTAAAATTCCTTTTGGGGTGCCTGGGTGGCTCAGTGGGTTAAAGCCTTTGCCTTCAGCTCAGGTCATGATCCCAGGATCCTAGGATCAAGCCCCTCGGGCTCTCTGTTCAGCAGGGATCCTGCTTCTCCCTCTCTCTCTGCCTGCCTCTCTGCCTACTTGTGATCTCTTTCTGTTAATAAATAAATAAAATCTTCAAAAAAAAATTCCTTTTAAACAATGTAAAATTGAGGAATCTTCTTCCAAGCCTGTTACTGAGCTATAATGAGAGCATGTAGAATTTTTAAAATTTGGGACACTGGGGAAGCTTCAGGCTTTTAGAAATGAATAGCTTGATTTATACCAACAAGAGAAGGAAAAACTGATCTTCTGAGACTGACTGGGAATCTATGGGAAGTGTTTGATGAGCTCCTCATCTGTAACAGTAGATGGCCTGAAGTCCATTTTGTACAATGTGAAAGATGGGTCTTAGGTTTAGGAGACATCTGTTTCCACAAGAAGACTCTCTGGTTCACATCATATCATTGCCAATTCAGGAATCTGGTCACCATATTAGAGTCTATAGAAATACATGTGGAGGGGCATCTGGGTGGCTCAGTGGGTTAAGCCTCTGCCTTCGGCTCAGGTCATGATCCCATGTCCTGGAATAGAGCCCCGCATCGGGCTCTCTGCTCAGCAGGGAGCCTGCTTCCCCCTCTCTCTCTGCCTGCCTCTCTGCCTACTTGTGATCTCTGTTCGTCAAATAAATTAATAAAATCTGAAAAAAAAAAGAAATACATGTGGAAATATTTAGAAGTAGAGGATCATGAACTTCAGATGGTTCAGACACAAAATTAGAAGTAGATCATAGCTAGAGTACATTCATATGCGATTCAATGCTAATAAGAAATTTAACTAGTAAAGGACACACAGATCTTCCTTGTGCTCTTTTTATTTTTGTAATTTTTTAAAAATCTGATATTATTTCTAAATCAAGTGTTAAAAGTAAAAGAAGACTTTAGGCCAGAAACTAAAACTACACTATTGCTTCTCAAATGGTAACATATTATCTTGGCAATATTACTGGCCTATGTCTGATATTACTTTATTTTTCTGCAATTATTTTAAATAGAGTATATGTTTATATGATTGAAAAATCTGACCACTGGGGCACCTGGGTGGCTCAATCAATTGGGCATCTGCCTTTGGCTCAGGTCATGGTCTTGGGGCCTTGGGATGGAGCCCCACATCAGGACCTCATCCAGTGGGAAGACTGCTTCTCCCTCTCTTGGCTGCTCTCCCCACAGTCCTACTCTCTCTCCCAAATAAATAAATAAAATCTTTTTAAAAAAATCTGAACACTATGAGAAGGTAGATACGGAGAAATGTCATTCCTGCCCCATCCCCATCCACTTAGCTACCTCACATCTGCAGATAACTACATTTATTAGCTTCTGATTTATCTTTCCAGTGATTATTTATGCTGAAATATATTATTCCTCCCTTCCTTACAGAAAATGGGCTGTGCTGTACACATCATTCTGTGCTTTGCTTTCGTCACCTAGCAGTATATCATGTCGATCTCTCCATTCTATCGCTTTAGGATATTATCTTTGTTTGTAAAGAAAGAGCTATAATAGCTGCTTCATTTATTTACACAGAATGTGTGCTCAACCCTAGGACTTGGCTGTGGGTTAAAGCATATGTGCTTTGCATTTACCTTTCACGGCCGACTCAAAAAGTCAGCTTCTGGGCTTGTCAAAGGTCAAATCCAAAATACCAAGACATTTTCTTAAATATTCTGACCAGTTTTGAACATCAAGGAACAATAAAATTTCAAATATGTTTCTTGAAAGAACACTGAAAAGATGGGCTGACCACAGAGTGTACTTACATTTTCATTGTTCCTTTTTTAAATGCCTCACTCTGGGAATTTTCAGACAGTGTTAGTTTTGTGTTCTTGCTTTTTGCTCTATGTGGCTATAGCCCAGAACTGTCAGAAGAGATTAAGTTTTTATAAAAGAGAACTTTCTAAAGTTTTGGAATATTATGAGCAAATGAAATACTTTTTTTCTGCCCATAGTGCAATTCAGCTCAGTTCAACAGACATTTACTAGGCCTTGTATAAACTACCGAGCTTTATTGAAAAGATGGCTAAGACACTGGTCCTGGCTTCAAGATGCATACAAAGAATGTCCCCTTCATGTGGACACGGCTGTGCTGTAGCAGACACACACAAAATACTGCAGGAGAACAGAGGAAGGACACAGAGCCCTGCCTCATTAGAGAAAATGAGCTTAGTTGTAAAGACAGGTTAATGCTGAGCAGAGAAAGGGCTGGGGCAGCAGAGGGGCAGGTCATTAAGCTTCATGAAGACACAAAAGTAGCCAATATAGATGGGGAAATGGCAAACGGCTCAATGTCACTAGAGTTCAAGGTGTTAACAGACATGGCTAGCAAGCGGAGGGCCATGTATGGTCTGTGCCAGAGCTGGGGCTTGACGCTGGGGATTGGTTAAAGGATGGAGTTTGGGCGGATTTGCCTTTTAGAAAGCTCATCTTAGCTTTGGCCTGGAAGGTGGATTTGAGGAGGGGATCAATCCAATCTATAGGGATGGAGAAGAGGGGGCATATTTGAAAAAAACACTACAGGACTTGCTGACTAATGGGTGTAGGGAAAGAAGGCCAGGAAGACCCCTGGGTTCTGACTTGTGTGACTTGGGGAATAGCGGTTCCCTTAAATGAAATGGGGAAAGGTAGGTGGAGGAGGGACCTGTTTGCGTCAAGTTGAATTTGAAGTTAACAGCCAGATGCAGCTATGACCCTGAAAATCAGAAAAGAGTTCTGGTATTTAGAGATATAGATTTGGGCATTGTGTTCATTTCCTGAGGCTGCTGTAATAAATTACCACAAACTTAGTGTCTTAAGACAATATAGATTTATTCTCTCACAGTTCTGAAGGTGGAAGTTCTAAAATCCATCTCACTGGGCTAATGGTCAAGGTGTCAGCAGGGCTAGTTCCTTCTGGAGGCTCTAGGGGAGAACTTTCCGTACCGTTTCCTGATTCTAGAAGCCAGAACTTCTAGCTTCCTTCTAGCTTCCTGCTTCCTTGGCTTGTGGCCCTTCATTCATCTTCAGAGCCAGCACTGTAGAATCTCGTTTGTATCTTCTATTGTCAAGTCTCCCTCTGTGTCCCTTTTATAAGGACACTTGTGGCTACAATCTCCCCATCTTAAGAGCCTTAACTTATTCACAACTACAAAGTCCCTTCTGTCACATAAGGCAACATTCACTGGCTCCAAAGATCAGGACTTGGATATAGCTAAGGGATATTATTCAGCCTACATGTGTGGTTGGCATTAAGTTAATGAGGGTACATACATAGAGTCAGTGGGGTAGAGGTGTGGATGGAAAGAAGAGCATTGGATCAAGAACAGAACAGTGGGAACACCAAAGTTAAGGGAGTGAGCCTTGGTTAGAAGGAACCTAAAGGAGTTGGAGAAAGAAGGTGAGTACCAGGAAAGAGCTGGTGTCATGGAGGCAGAAGCTGACAACTAATAGGGAGGAGGGAGTGGTGAATAGATGAAATTGAGAAGACCACCAGGAGGTCCCGAGGTGTCTTTTCCACGGCAGCTTCAGTGGAGTACAGGGGGTAGAAAACAGATGGCAATGGATAGTATGAAAGGACGATGAGGAAGGTGGGCCACCCGGTCAGCAATTTGGCTAAGAAGAAAAGAGATAAGATGACAAGTAGAAAAAAAAATGCAGACTCAAGAGAAGTTATTTTGTTTTATTTTGCTTTGTTTCTAGGAAAGTGTGAGTCCAGAGCATACTTGTAGGTTGAAAGGAAAGAGCTCATAGATTGAGAGACACCAAAGATTTATGGAAGAGCGGGGATACCTGGTAGAACAAGGTCCCCAAATAGTCTGATGATGTGGCTTCCAGGAGCTCAGATAAATAAAATTTGACATAAGCCTAACCTTTGATTCAGCTTCTAGAAATTTATCTTACAAAAGAAATCTTACCAAAAAACTTATAAAAAACAACTCACATAGAAGGAAAAAATATACAAGATTGCAAGATTCTTCAAAGGCAAAGAGATACGTACAAGGGTGTTCAAGACAGTATTGCTTGTAATAGGGAAAATTTGAAACAATTTACATGTCTCTCAGCAAGAGATTAGTAAATTCTGGAGTTGAGAATAGCTTTGAAATCTTGGGATGCATTTTTAGTCTCTGACTTTTTTTTTAAGATTTTTTATTTATTTATTTGACAGACAGAGATCACAAGTAGGCAGAGAGGCAGACAGAGAGAGGGGGGAAGCAGGCTTCCCGCTGAGCAGAAAGCCCGATGCGGGGCTCAATCCCAGGACCCTGAGACCGTGACCTGAGCCGAAGGCAGAGGCTTAACCCTCTGAGCCACCCAGGTGCCCCTAGTCTCTGACTTTCTTACTGAGCTTGCTCCTGTTGGAGAAAGGAGAAATATGGATGGGCAGGTAAGCCCCAGAGGTCCAACGAAGGAAGGCAGGCTAGCCTTGCCCCCCAGACCTACGTTGAAGACCTAGAGTCCCTACAGCTATTTCAGACTATTTAGAAATAATATTTTGCAACACAAGATCTAGGTTTTGTTTGTTTCCATCCTTTGTGGATGGAAACATAGATTTTTCTTAAAAAATATTTTTTTGGGGGGGGCGCCTGGGTAGCTCAGTGGGTTAAGCCTCTGCCTTCGGCTCAGGTCATGATCTCAGGGTCCTGGGATCGGGCCCCACATCAGGCTCTCTGCTCAGCAGGGAGACTGCTTCCCCCACCCACCCACCCCGACGCCTGCCTTTCTGCTTACTTGTGATCTCTGTTATTTATTTAATAAATCTTTAAAAAAAAATCTTGGGGTGGAAAGATTTCCCTATATATGATATGATCCAGGAATCATAAAGAAAGGTGTTACATAATTGATAATAAAACGAACAGCTTCTATAGACCCTATAAACAAGTAGACTAGAAAAAACATTTCAGTCTACCTAATATATAAAGAACCCTTCAAATTCTCTCTCTCTTTTTTTTTTTTTTTGGCAAGACAGAAAGAGTGAGCAAGCAGGGGCTGGGGAGGGTCAGAGGGAGAGGTAGACAGAGAATCTTACACAGGCTCCATGCCCAGCACAGAGCCCTACACGGAGCTCGATCTCTCAATCCTAAAATCATGACAGGAGCCGAAATCAAGAGTCAGACACTTGACAGATTGAGCCACCCAGGCACCCCGTTTCAGTTAGGCATCAGACTCTCAGTTTTGACTCAGGTCATGATCTCAGGGTTGTGAGATGGAACCCTGTGTTGGGCTCCATGTTGACTCCTTCTCCCCCTCCGTCCCTCCCCCCACTTGCTCTCTATCTCTAAAAAATAAATAAATCTTTTTAATAAATAAATAAAATAAGAATGACAATCTAATAGAAAAATGGATGAAAGCAATTAACTGGCATTTCATAGAAGATGAAAGTCAGATAGTTAATAAATGTATATTTAATGATCTATCTCATTAGGGATGAGAGAGATGCAGTAATACCATCATTTTGCCAATAAGATCAACAAAAATTCGAAGGATTAATATCTGTTGTTGGTGAGGTTTTGGGGAAAAAGATACTCATAGACAGGGTTGATGGAATTTAAATATATACAATCATTTGAGGGAGCACTTTGGAAGTATCTATTAAAATTTTAAATGTACCTGACTTTTGACTTAGCATTTCCACTTCTGAAAATCTATCTTACAGAAATACCTCTGTACAGACACAAGAAATTATGAGTAAGTATGTGTTTTACTGGTACCTATTTTTATACTTGCCTGAATAGTGAAAAATTGGATGTGACCTGAATGTCCATTGAGAGAAGAACAGTAAATAGATTATGTAGCGAATATATGATGGAATACCAGGAAGCTATGAGACAGGAAGAATTAGATCTAGATTTAATAAATTATGTGAAGTTGGGTTATAATATTTGGGCAAAACAAACAAAAACATTTATACATATATGTTTTTATATGTTATATATACATTATACATATACATTTATGTTTATATCTATTATCTATTGTATATTATATTTATAATATAAATACATTATATTTCTAATATAAAATATTATATCTTATATATATAAATTCTAGGTATAGCATGCTCCATTTTTGGAAACAAAAACTTTCCACGTACTAGACAAAATAAGGATTCAGTAACATGCAAACACGGACAAATCTCCTATGCATTATGCTAAGTGAAAGAAGCCACACTTAAAAGGCTGCATGCAGTGTAATTCCATCCATATGACCCTCTCGAAAAAAGCAAAACTATAGGAACAGAAAACAGATCAGTGGTTGCCAGGGCTGGAGGTCGGGAAGGATGTCATCTGAAAGGGACACAAGAGAAATGTTTGTTGTGATGGAAACATTCCTTAACTCAATTGTGGTATCAGTTCCACAACTGCACGCATTTATACATCACAGAGGGTAAAGTTTACTGCATATGAATTATACTTCAATACATCTGTCTTTTTAAAAAGTTTGTAAAGATTCCCAGTAAACTGCTAATAATAATTACCACAGGGAGAATGTGTGTGGAGGAGCATGGGAAGGGAAGAATCTTGCACCATTTACACTTCTGTATAATCTGGATTATTTTTAGTGAGCATACACTGCTTCTGTGGTTTTTGGTAAGGTTCTAATAAGTACGGCATACTCCAACAATGGAACATTATGCAGCCATTGGAGGTTTTAGGTAGAAAAAAACATATTGTATGACAATACACAATCACAGGGTTGGAAAAACACAATAGAATTAAGTGTATAGGGGTGCCTGGGTGGCTCAGTGGGTTAAACCTCTGCCTTTGGCTCAGGTCATGATCCCAGGGTCCTGGGTCGAGCCCTGTATTGAGCTCTCTGCTCAGCAGGGAGCCTGTTTCCCCCTCTCTCTTTGCCTGCCTCTCTGCCTACTTGTGATCTCTCTCTGTCAAATAAATAAATAAAATATTTAAAAAAAAGAATTATGTGTATACACATATGTTTAGCTTTATATGGGGTTTTATCTGTGTGTGGGTATGAGTGTGTCCAAATAGAAAGGATACATGCCATATATTTACCAGTACTTTACCAGTATTCACTTTTGGGGCATAGTATCATTGTGGATTTGTTACAGCCCAATGTGGCCGTGACTCCAAGAGAAGGCAGAAATATAGCTTTTTCATTTTTTGATTTTTTTAAAGGTTTTTATTTACTTATTTGACAGAGAGAGAGAGAACACAAGCAGGGGGAGTGGCAGGCAGAGGGAGATGCAAGCTCCCCACTGAGCAGGGAATCCCATGTGGGACTCGATCCCAGGACCCTGGGGATCATGACCTGAGCCAAAGGCAGACACTTAACTGACTGAGCCACCCAGGCATCCCAAAATACAGCTTTTTAGATGAAATCATCCAACTAAAAATATTGACAGGTAGTTAAATGTTTCAAATGCTGTCCAGGCCAAAACAAGATCTAACAGTCCATTGCTGCTGGTGGGCAGGGGGGTGGGGGGGCGTGTATGTGTGTATGGTATGGTTTATTTTTTCCTAATATTACCTATGTCTTTATGGCCCTACATCTCTTAACTCACTGAAGCTTGTTTCGGTGGGAGGTGAGATAGAGTTCAGAATAATAACAAAATCATTGCTCAGTTGTGATGTTGAGTACATGCCTTTTAAAGGAACCCAGAAGAAAAAAATAGTTTTGAAATTCAAGCTTTCAGAGCCAAGAACTGATACCCTTATGAGAGAGAAAAGTGTTTTCTGTATTTTAAAAACTTCCTCTTAGATATCTAGAGCAGGAACCTGGCTTTCACAGAGCCCATAGGAGAAGGATTTCTATGAGATGTGGGAGTTGTTTTTTGCCTCAGGAGAAGAGGGTCATCATTTGGTTGGCAGGAGCAGGGAGGAGAGCACGAGTATTAGATAGGAGAGTAAGTCCTAAATGCCCAGATAGGTCCGAAGTGGGGGGTGGGTGGGGAGTGGGCAGGGGTCACTCATGTCTTACTTCCCTCTTAAACCCCTGGGAGGAGATGTCTTCCAAACTAGCATTGGGCAGCCGTATTCCAGTAGCAACTTTAGTAGGACAAGTCTAGACAGACAGAGGGACTGAGTTAGCCTCTGCTCTGACAAGTCTCTCTGACTCTAAGAGGCCGGGATGCTACTAAAATTTCCTTCAGGCCTCAGAGGAGATGGAGAAATGAGCAGAGAGGGTGGCTGGCAAGCCATGGAGTCACCATCATGAGGGATGAGCTGACCCTGTACCCATCCCAGTCAGAGCGGACCGTCGGGAGATCGGCACAGCCAGTGGGAGCTGAGGTGGGTAGCAAGCAACAGAAATATGAATCACAGGAGATTCTAAGGCATGTTGAAGTGAAAGCGCAGGGAGCTCACATTGGCTGTTGCCTCGCTGGGTAGTCGGGGAACAGTGTGCGGAGGGGATGAGAATACTCGGAAAACGATTCTAATTACCTGATGAGCAGATGAAAATCATTCTTTAAGTGCTGACAATGCAGGGACACCCAGAAATGAAAAAAAAAATTTTTTTTTTCTAAGAATATTCTCTTAAGGCACCCGGGTGGCTCAGTCAGTTGAACATCCAACTCTTGGTTTCAGCTAAGGTCATGATCTCAGGGTCGTGAGATCAAGCCCTGCATCAGGCTCCATGCTCAGAGCAGAATCTTCTTGAAATTCTCCCTCCCCTCTGCCCTTCACCCCACCCATGCACTCTCTCTCAAATACATACATAAAATTAAAAAATATGTATATACTCCCCTCACTTCCTTCCTCTTCTCCACAAATAAATAAGCAAACACTAAAGCAGTCATTACAGGAAACAAATCAGAGATTGGACTTCCTTCTGCTCTCTGAATTACATCTAGGACAACGGCACCATAACGTTTTCCGTGCCTAGGGCTCTACCGTGGCCCTGATTTCCAGGGGAGCGAGTACCTGAGAAACCACATCTGGACAAGCTAACTACGAAAGGTGCTCATGAAGAGAAGAACAAGGAGGTCTCGGGTTAAAGAGGACTTCCCAAGGTCAGAGAGCTGGTGAGGTAGGAGAGAGGCTGTAAGGGTGTGGTCAGAGCCCGTGTGCGCAGGCCTTGGGCTGTGGCCGTCAAGGCTGGGGACTGAGTGGAGCTAGAGAAGGGCACAGGTTGCTGTCAAGGTCACCAGGATAAAGAGGTGGTAGGACTGAGGAGTCGGGCGCCAGTGTTCAGTGAAAGCGGAGGGCCTCCCAATCATAAACAGATGCCAGATGCCCCGTTCCCATAATTGGACCTTCATCTAATGTAGCCATAGGCATGTTAATTGAGTAGTAAGTTTACATGGAATACTAACAGAATTACAAATTGATTAATAACATTGATTATTTTTCTCCTGTTTGTCAGACTTCAGCGAAATTAGGATCTATATGTGCAATATTAACTCTATTGGACTGCTTGCTTTTTTTTTTTTTTTTAATTAAACACACATATAAACTTGTCCTTCCCAAGTTTTCAACTGACAAAAGGAAACATACTATCATTTGAAAATTTTGAGTTTAGTCAGTTAAAGGTGGACCTGAGCTCCCCGGGGGCGCCTGTTCTGTGCATTTTCGTTTGACATCCACAGTGAGATGGCAGAGACAGTTTTCCATTTGCATAAATGCCTGTTTTCTTTTTTAAGTCTCCAGAGAAAATTACTACCCAGGAAAGACTTTTTTTAAGACTTGTTTTCTTTTGCCCTCTGCCAGACTAAAGTATTCCTGAGAGAAAACAGACCTTCTCAGGGCATCCCGTACTCAGTGCATAATATCCAGTTCTGAATGAATTAACATTTTTCCTACCGAAATGAGTGAAACACAGGCTACCAGGCAATCTGTGTTGACTGCTGGTTAATCTTTAGTTTTAAGATGCATTAGCCTGGTCTTTTCTCCTTAATGATTCAAATATCTGATGCTAAGTTTTACTTGTCAAATAAACTGAAAGTCTAGCTTTCTTCTGTCTTCAAGTTTGTAGCTACAGATTTGTCTATAGTCTGAAGAGGGAAAAGTCAAGATGGTTATAGTGGAATGTTGGAAATGGTGACATAGTTACTGTCATTTTATTTATTTATTTTTTAAAGATTTTATTTATTTATTTGACAGACAGAGACCACAAGTAGACAGAGAGGCAGGCAGAGGGAGAGAGAGGAGAAAGCAGGCTCTCCGCTCCAGAGAGCCCGATGCGGGGCTCGATCCCAGGACCCCGGGATCATGACCTGAGCCGAAGGCAGAGGCTCCAACCCACTGAGCCACCCAGGCGCCCCAGTTACTGTCATTTTAAAGGCTCCGCTCTGTTGAGTTAAGGAGGTTCTTTTTGTTTTCGAAACGATGTCCACCTAATTTTCTCAATTTTTTTTTAAAGATCTATTTATTTGAGAGAGAGAGAGAGAGCACATGCATGGTGTGGGGGAAGGGGCAGAGGGAGAGGGAGAGGGTCTTACACAGTCTCTGCACTGAATGCAGAGCCCCACACAGGGCTGGATCTCACAATCCTGAGATCATCACCTGAGCCGAAATCTAGAGCCTGCTGCTTCACTGACTGCGCCACCCAAGCACCCCTAATTTTCTCTAATTTTTATTTCACCTTGTTAATTGAGATTTTCACAAGCCCTTGAGGCTGTCCTGGATCAGGTCCGGGAGTTGGTAGGGTAAGGGAAGTCCTTATGAAAATCTAAGCAGTTTGATACTCCCAATGGAATGGGCTACAATTTCAACTATCCTCATAGAGAGTGAGAAATTTTAGTGAGGAAAACCGATAATATGATAATATGGAAATCCTTTTTATTCCCTTTGGACACTTGTCCCAGTGCACACACATTTCTATTACATAGCAATGTGCCATGACTGCAAATGTCCACGAGGTCTTGTGGGAGATACTGACTGGCTTTTGTATCTCCCCGGAATTTCGGGAAATCGTGGGGAGAGGTGTGTCCTGGGGTGGAGACTCTTCAGGAAAAATTCAAATTTACAGGTCTCCAGAGTAGGCAGTTTTCTGTTACACTTTAAACCAGCTGCATGGTTTTCCTATTGCTGCTGTAACAAATTACCACAAATTTAGTGACTTTAAAACCAACAACATGGGGCACCTGGGAGGCCCAGTCGGTTCAGCATCTGACTCTTGGTTTCGGCTTGGGTTGTGGTCTTGGGGTCCTGGGGATTGAACCTCACGTTGGGCTCCGCACTCACCGGGGAGTCGGCTTGGGATTCTCTCCCTTCCCCTCTGCCCTTCCTGCTCCCACTCTCTCTCTCTCTCTCTCTTTCAAATAAATAAATGAATCTTTAAAACAACAACAACAAAACACCACAGTTAAACTATCTTACAGTCCTGGAGATCAAACATTCAAAATGCGTCTCATGGGTCAACGTCAAGGTGTTGACATGGCTGTGCTCCTTTCTGGAGGCTTCATATTAAAATTTATCTCCTTCCTGCTTCCAGTTTCTAGAGGCCACCTTCAACCCTCCATCTTTCCTTCTGTGGTCACATCGCCTTTCTCTGAGGTAGATCCCCTTGCCTCCCTTTTAAAAGAACCCTTCTGAATGCACTGTCCCCACCCAACAGCCTGGGTTAATCTCCACATCTCAAGATCTCACAATAACTGTCTCAGCGAAGTCCCCTTTGCCTTGCAAGGCAGCGTATTCACACGTCTCAAGGATTAGGACGTGGACGTTGGTCAGCCTACCACACCAGGGCTGGCCGCGTTTCCTCAAACCTGGGACTGATCTAGTCTTCATTTACCGCAACAAGTTTAATCTGGGCTCGGGATCCTTCCCTTACTCCATGATCTACAGCCAAGCAGCCAGGACAGAGCCTGAACAGCCATAGAGACGAGCTCTTGAATCACACACAGCAAAGAGCCCACAAAATCATTTCAACCCAAGTGAAATGGATATGGTGAAGAAGCATGAATTATATGTTATGATATAATCAAAATACACTTTTATTTTTGTCTTCCACTGTCTTTTTATTTTATTTATTTATTTATTTATTTGACAGAGACAGAGAGATCATAAGTAGGCAGAGAGACAGGGGGAAGCAGGCTCCCCGCTGAGCTGAGAGCCTGACTTGGGGCCCGATCCCAAGACCCCGGGATCACAACCCGAGCCAAAGGCTGAAGCTTAACCCACTAAGCCACCCAGGCGCCCCATTCCACTGTCTTTTTAAAACTTTGCTCAGGCAAAGGGTTCTCCTGTCCTTTCTTCTTTGAGGGTGTTTCAGTGGAGACACTGTTAGCATTTCAAGCAGGACAATTTTCAGGATTTTTAGCATCCCAGGCTCTAGCCCTCCAAAGGCCAGCAGCACCCTCTTCACTAATTATTGTGACAATCAAAACACGCTCCCATACACATCCTAGTGACTCGTCAGGAGGTGGCACTGGCCGAAGGCAGGACGGTGACTGACCAATTCACTCTCAAGTCTTCAGGGACTAATTTTTTTGTGGTTCCTTTAGGTCACATACACAGTTTCTATTCAATCATTAGGATGCCTGATCAATGTAAAAACCAAAACTCTGATGGAATTTGGGTGGCTAACAGGGGAAATCTACAGTAGGGGAGGGAATTCTGGTCAACTTTCCCCGTATTGCATTCCGGACCCCAGCTTGCTAACATGAGTGGGGAACTTTCCAAGTTCCTTAACAAAGACTTAATCACAACTGACTTTTCCTTGGGGCGGGGAGGGGGGGGGGGGCTTTTGTGGGTTTTTCAAAGATTCCCATCCAGGAATCACTTGTATAACTCTCAGGACATATGGAATGCATTTCATTCTCAAGGCCCATCCCCATCAACCCCCACTGTCCCTGCCCTGGTGGAAACCTCTGGGGCTCACCTCCCTCTGGGTTACCAATTACTTCTTCATTCTACTTACGGTTACAGGGCCTCCCTTGGAGGGTCACATCTATGGCATTTTAGTATCCCGTTGAAATTTCCATCTCAACATGTTATTGTGGTCAGAAATTACGAGGATAATTTCAAAATAAATAACTTAGAGCCCATTCATCAATGCCTGAGAGCCTCTCGGTGTCTGAGATTCTACAACATGGGAAAGGACATACAATTTATTTTCATAATCCAATAGCTTTTCAAGCTGTATTTTGAAGACTACTAAAAATATCCCCTTGTCTGAAAGGATGTTTGGGCATTTCTCTCCCTCCCAATGAAATTCTGTTCTTCTCTTTTCTCCTAACTCTTCAAGCTCTTAACCCTGATAGTTTATATTTTAGTCCCTTTAAAATGGAAGTTTGGGGACCTACATGCACGCTCTGCTTTGACTTTAAGGACTATCTGGAGAACAAAGCAGTGACTGAGACAAATACAATGAAAACATAATGACCTGTTCCACAATAACTACCACATGTGGCCCTTCACAGCTTACAAAGATTTTTCTCCTTTGATCCTCATGAGGCAAGTCTGATTTTATAGGTGAAGTAAGTAAAGCCCAGACAGAAAAGGAAAGAGAACTAACATTTAATAAGTGCTATGATATGCTGGGGGGCTGTTTATATACTTGTCACCTCATTTAATGCCTGTAATAAATATAGAAGACAGGTATTATTATCATCCCAAGAAACTGAGGCTCAGAAAGATTAAGTCATTTACCCAAAGTTACACAGCTAGGCAGGAATGCCTTTCTGCTGTCCTGTACATTCAGTCTCCTCTCTTGAACTCGAACTTGTTCAGTTACCTGTAAAGTGCTTTGACATTTGATGGATACTAGAAAAAAAAAAAAAAGTTTAGGGGTGTTTTGTCTGGTTTATTTGGCCAGATAGCCAAAAAGAGTAGCCTTTTATGGCTCCCAATTTGGGCGTGTAAGAGGGAGCAAAAAGGAACACGAATTTGCAGAAATACAGAACCAGGCTTTGCGCGTCATTGTAAGGCTGTTACTTTGCGACCCATCAAGCCAAGACGAACGCTGAGTCATTTCAGGGGAGAGCAACCCAATCCCGTCTGTGCATTGCTCCTGAGGAACCCTGAGAACAACACTCAGGAGACTGGCGGTGGCAGGTGAAACTCCGGAGCGCTCTCAGCAGCCTTTCCAGGACCTCCTTTGCTCTTGGTCAGCTGCACCTTGAAGAGCTTCTTGAAGGCAGGGGGCCCCTTCCTTGCAGGCCTCCCACTGTACAGAGCCTCTGCCCTTGATTGTACTCTTTACCTGTCATTGTAGGAAAGCCTTGTTTGCTCCCTGTGTTGCAGAGTTCTCTGCTGTCTGATGGATGAGGCCTTCCCAAGCCCCTTGTCCTCTGAAGATTTACGGCTCTTGTCAATTCCTCTACTTCCCTGGCGCTCCCAGCACGTGGGATTCTTCATTATCCTTCTGTAAACTCAAGGATTACTGTGACCCGCCTCTCGAAATCGCTGAGTTGTGGCAAAGAGCTGTGCCCTGCAAGTTCAGATAAGGTTGTTTTAGAGGACACAGGAGATTCTTCAGATAACAAAGAACATAAATATTTAGCAGTGGTGATGGGTCTATTCACACAATACCATCCAAAGTGAGAGAGACTGGCCAGCAAGGTTTGGGGGGCCCCATCTATAGGGTGTTTTCTAGATGTGAATAATACGTGTCACTAGTCAGGGAGAATTAAGAAAGGGACAAGGCAGGGGCACCTGGGTGGCTTAGTGGGTTAAAGCCTCTGCCTTCGGCTCAGGTCATGATCCCAGGGTCCTGGGATGGAGCCCTGCATCTGGCTCCCTGCTCGGCAGGAAGCCTGCTTCTCCCTCTCCCACTTCCCCTGCTTGTGTTCCCTTTCTCGCTGTGTCTTTCTGTGTCAAGTAAATAAATAAAATCTTAAAAAAAAAAAAAAAAAAAGAAAAGAAAAAAGAAAGAAAGAAAGAAAAAGAAAGAAACCTCCACTCTCTTGACTTCTTACATATAGAGTCACCTTGGTCAGAGCCCTATTTCTGGTTCAATCTGTATGGCCGGGTTGATAGGGTCTCATACTTCGTGGTAACTTGGGTGCATGGCAGGAACTCAAGGGGCTGTGGATGGTTGGGCCCTTGGAGGAACCTGAGCCAGACGTTGTAATGACCATGTTCTACCACAGGGAGGCAGTCGCCCTGGGCTCCGCAGGTCAGAGGACCAAGGCTGCCGTTTGGGAGCACAGATCACGGCTGCAGGAGGCTTCGCAGGCGAGTCTTACACCCACAAGACTGCTCTAAGACCGGGTCATCTTGCTGGTAAGGTCACAATGTTACCACAGCGTTCTCGTTAAATATATACCTAGTGTCAACCGTGAATCCCAGAAAAGCCTATGGATACCCATTACCTTGTAGGGCAGAATATTTTCACGTTTTCAGGGCCTGGGCGGAATGATTTTTTAGGCAGGTCTTACAAGGTGAGGAGCTGGTTGGAATTAATCAGAGTTTATGACACAATGGCTTTGCCTACATGGGCTCAGTGAGGCAAAGGTCTCGAGAAGAATTCTCAATGCACAAGCTGTTATTCTTGATCCGGAAGCTGTTCAGTGGCTCCTCCTCTTATCTCCCACGGGTAGCAATGTCGTGGAGCAGGCAGCTAACTTATTTTTGCCTTGCCCCAGCATCGGTTAACACAAGAACAGAGAATTCTGTTTTTCAGTTCTCATTAATTTACTTGTAAATTTTTAAGGCAGTTCCTCATGTATCCTACTCTAATCGCCTGCCTTCCAGTCCATCAACCACAAACCAAGGTTACAGCTGTTGGAGACGTTGGGCTATGAGCGCAGGTTGTGATAGGGCGGCTGTTGTCTCTTAAACCCTTATGAGAGAGTCAGATGCTTTTCATACTGCATCCGTTGTTCTCATCTTCTCAAGTGTATGATCCTGGGTGGTCCTCCATTTCCTCATTTACAAAATCGGGAGAACAAAAATGTCTGCTTCGTGGAATTGTCATGAGGTTTAAATGAGTTACATACATGTGAAGGGCTCGAAAAGGATTTTTAGTATTGTTTCCTCTTTTCTCCAGCCTGGGTTCTGCAGCAGTCTGTTATGCCATGAGCGCATCTTGGCAAAGTCCTTCTGTAGCACCTGCCCCAGGTCTGCTGCCTGCTCTCCACGCCCCCTCAGTAACTAGGGGCACCTGGATGGATGGCCACAGCTATTTAAAATACTGAGAACTTCCAGGGCGCTTGGGTGGCTCAGACGGTTAACCATCCCACTCTTCATTTTGGCTCAGGTCACAATCTCAGGGTCGTGGGATTGAGCCTGGTGTTGGGCTCCACACTCAGCAGGGAGTCTTGTTGAGATGCTCTCTCTCCTTTTCCCTCTGCCCCTACCTCCCCCCTCCTTGCATGTGCATGCTCTCTCACTCTCTTTCTAAAATAAATACATTAAGAAATAATTAAAATACTGAGAATTTCCATCCAGGTATACAAGTCCCTCAAGTGCCTACCACCACCACCTCTCTCCTGGGACACTCGTATTTCTGTCAGGCAACTGAAGAGAAAATACCTTTACTGGGTTTCCAGAGAGCAGCTCAGAAACCCTGCTCAGCACAGCCTTCTCTCTACTCCCTGCTTCTGCTCTTGGTTCTAGCCCTCTGAAGACCCTTTTTGTTCATTTCTCTCAGTGTTAACCTGCCCAGATAATAATGTGCAGCTTTAAAAAAATAATAAAAAGCTGCTACAAGCCCCCCCCACCCCTCCCCCGGGACTATATCCAGGCATACACAGTTATAAGACTCTCAGTATGTTAATCACTTGAGTTTGATTCCATTTAAGAATCCTTTACTGAAAACAGCACTATGCTGAGCTGGGGGTTACCAAACAAGGAACTCTTCTCAAATCCTCAGCTGAAAGTGTGCTCAGTTGGGAAGGCTGTGGGAGCCCAATAGCTGAGGGTCCTCTTGTCCTCTGGAGCTCAGCCGATTCCCTGGCCACAGGCCCCTGCCTGCTCCCGCAGGAATTGGCAGCAACCTTGGAGCCCACTCTAATATGGGTCTCCTGGCATCCAGCTGCTGCCAAATTAAAGCCTCTCCCTTTCCTCTAACCATTTTTCCAGCTTTGTACCTGGATGCCCGATTTCTCCTCAATTTCTTGGAATCCAAGGCAGCTTGTTTCCCCAGAAGGGATAAAGAGACATTCCTTCTCTACCTACTTACTGCTGGAGGCAAGCACTGCCTGTGAAACCATAAACATCATCTCACACATCCAGACCCTCCCTCGAGGTGGGAGTTGGGGTGGGGGTGGTATTCACCCGCAAATCTCCCTGTTTCTGAGCCTTCCCCACTGTTCGGAATGTCAATGGCAGAAATTCTGTTGACTCAAGAGTGGGAGGAGGCAGGAGGCACAGTCTGTATGGGAGGGAGCAGATGGCTGCAGTGGGTGAAGGCTGAGCCGCCCTCCCCTGCCCAGGCTGGTCCTGTCCTGGCAAGTTCACAGACATAGACAGCCTGGGTGTTGGAAGAGCCGCCTCCCTGGCCTCCCCCCACGGCTCTCTCCCACTGCCATTCGCCCTCCACGGAAGCCAGTGTTCTCTTCTTCAACAAGGAATCCGCTCACATTCTGCTCAACAGCCTTTGATGACTTTGTGAGCTACAGGAGAAAACTCCAACTCCTTAACTTGGCCTGGGTCACCTCCCGTGCTCTGCTCATCACAGAATGCTCCTGTCACATGACCCTTCAGTCATTCCTAAAGGGATGATACCTGCAGCCGTGCTCTCTAGACTGCCCTGGGGTCCAGGCTATTCCTTCCCGCCAGGATTCCTAGGACCTTCCCTCCTACCCTTTCCACCTACCCAACTCCTGTTCACCCTTCAAGACCCTTCTACAATTTCCCTTCCTCTGGAAGTTTTTCCAAAGCCTCTGTGGGAAGATGGTGGCTCCCTCCTCAGGCTCCCCTTAGCACTGAATTCATACATCTAACACCATGTATTCTAGGTTTATTATAATTCATCTATTTGCATATCTCCCCCAGTGGGCTCTAAGGTCCTCAAGTACATAATCTCTCTCACAAGCTGATGTTTAATATATTTAGTGAATAGGTTAATGAAAAGTCTAATGCACACGGCTTCTTCTTAAGTTTCTTCTTAAGCATTAATACGCTTCCAATAGTATGGATATTCTTGTGTGCCCCCCTTTCCCTCCCCATTTACTCTTCCTGGGGCTTAGAGGTTATAGGAAAAGGGAAATTATAATGACTGTGAAGTGGGGCAACGCTGTCTCTGGAATATTCTACCTGTTCTTTAGTGATGCCTCTTCCCCCTTCGAGAGCCTCTCCAGCTCCAGATGCCAGAGGGAGAGCAAAGCCGAACACCACAGTTAGTGTTCAAGCCTGGGTGAGTCGTGTCACATTCTAGACCGCATTGGCGAAATGAGGGATTTGAACCAAGGGATGTATAAGGTTATTTGTTGTTCTAACAATCTGTAAGTCATAAGGCAAGTAACTGGAATTTCAGGCATTCCCAGATAATAGCAAAATTATTACTGTGCGGAGGGCCTTTTCGGCGTTTCCAGGTAATGTCACTTCTCTGTGAGTAAGTCCAACCCCAGGGATCGCTTCTTCTGTTCGTGGCTCGTGATCTCCCACTACTTCTGACTCAGAGCTACCTGCTGAGTTGCCAGCCCAACACCCTGAGAAACTTCATGTTGGGCTTATTGACTTTGATGCAACAGTGTTTTCAACTGCTACAACTTGAATAGTTCAGACTCTTCTATCAAACGTTTCTTGTGTTTTCTCATCTCCTGAAGGTGACAAAAGCCACCACTCATGCCCTGGACCATTCTCAGAGCCTCTTCAGAGGTGGAGAGTTCTGGGCCCCTGCATTCTGAGGCTCTTTAGCAGTGCAGGCAGCACACTGAACAACTCTAGAGGGCGCCCTTCATACTGAGATCACCGTAGAATTGTACATGCATTAGAATAGTTTTCTGGGAGACAGCAGCAAGTTGAAAGGAAAAGATTTCTTAGTCGTACAAAGAAACTGAGGGTTGGCTGCTATGGTGTTCTCCCTATTTTTTTTTTTTTTAAAAGGAAGCTTTTCCAGAATAAGGTTATGCAAATCTTGGTGGGTCATCCATGTTTCCATGAAACAAATTAGTATTGTTTTAATTGCAATAAAATATATATAACATAAAATTTGCCATCTTAACCATTTTTAGGTGTATAATTCAATAATGTCAAATACATTAACAGTCCGGGGCAAGCAATCTCCAGAACCCTTTTCTTCTGGCAAAACTGAAATTCAATACCTATCAAACAACAATCCCGGCGCCTCCTCCCAGCCTCTGGCAATCACCCTTCTACTTCCTGTCCCTATGAATCTGACTACTCTAGCTACCTCATATAACTGGAATCATATAGTGTTTGTCTTTCTGTGACTTATTTCACTTATTTCACTTACTGTCATGTCCTCAGGGTTCATCCATGTGGCAGCATGTGACAGAACATCTTTTTTTAAGGCTGAATCATATTCCACTGTTTTGTGTACCGCATTTTGTTGAACTTTCTTCTGTTCACAGACCAGGTTGTTTCTACTTTTTGGCTGTTGTGAATAATGCTGGTATGAACATGAGTGTACGAATTAATGTTTTATTTGTTTTGTTTTTTAATTTCATTTTATTTTATTTGAATTCAATTAATTAACATACAGTGTATTATTAGTTTCAGAGGTAGAGTTCAGCGATGCATCAGCTGCATATAACACCCAGTGCTCATGATATCACACGTCCATCACCCAGTCACTCCATCCCCTATCCCCCTCCCCTCCAGCAACCCTCAGTTTGTTTTGTATGATTAAGAGTCTCTTATGGTTTGTCTCCCTCTCTGATTTTGTCTTATTTTATTTTCTCCCCCCTTCCCCTATGATCCTGTGTTTTGTTTGTCAAATTCAACATAATCAGTGAAATTATATGATAATTGGCTTTCTCTGATTGACTTATTTCATTTAGCATAATACCTTCTAGTTTCATCCACGTCATTGCAAATGGCAAGATTTCATTCTTTTTGATGGCTGAGTTGTATTCCAGTGTGCATGCGTGCGTGTGTGTGTGTGTACACCATATTTTTTTATCCATTTATCAGTTGATGGACATCTGGGTTTTTTTTTCCACGGTTGGCTGTTGTGGACATGCTGCTATAAATCCTGGGGTGCAGGTGCCCCTTTGGGTTACTGGATCTGTATCATTGGAGTAGATGCCCAGGGGTGCAATTGCTGGGTCGTAGGGTAGCTCTATTTTTAACTTTTTGAGGACCCTCCATACTGTTTTCCAGAGTGGCTGCACCAGCTTGCATTCCCAGCAAGAGTGCAGGAGGGTTCCCCTTTCTCCACATCTGGTTTAATGTTTTAAACATACCCAAAAAAGTTGCATGATGAGTAACTCCTTTGGGCCTTTTGGAGTACCTCTGGGTTTACTTTATAAACTATTTCCCTTCGTGGGCATTATACCAGGATCCTACTCTTCCCATGCCACGCTGCCACAGGCTCTTGGTATATAACCCCACTAGCAGGACTCCCTTGCATAACTGGCAGCCAGAATAGATTTTTTTTTTAAGATTTTATTTATTTATTTGACAGACAGAGATCACAAGTAGGCAGAGAGGCAGGCAGAGAGGGTGGGGGAAGCAGGCTCCCCGATGAGCCCAGAACTCAATGCAGGGCTTGATCCCAGGACCCTGAGATCATGACCTGAGCCGAAGGCAGAGGCTTAACCCAGGAGCCACCCAGACGCCCCCAGAATATATCATTTTTTATACCCCTCCCATAAACAACCGAATTTCAGATACAATCATGAAATGAAAAAGGAGTAATAATGATAGCCAGAAAAGAAATGCAGACAGCATGAACTTTATTTTATTGAGCTTCTTTATTGCACCTATTACATACATTGAGAATTGAAACTGTGTGCAGTCACACAATTTACTGTCTGCAGTAGTGTGACTTTCTTTTTTCAGAAAATTCTTGATGAGGAAAATAAAGTGGGATTTCCTGAGAAATCAATTAATCCAAACAATAGTCTACCAATTTGTTCTTAGTGGGGTGTCTTAGTTCAGGCCTCCATAACAAAATACGATATACTGCATGGTTTGAACAATGGACATTTATTTCTCAGTTCTGGAGGTTGGAAAATTGAAGATATGGGTGCCCCCAGGTTCTTGGTAAGGGCCCTCTTCCTGGTGTGTTGGCAGCTGCCTCTCACAGGACCTTTCTGTCAGTACACATGTGTGGAGAAAGAGAGTTCTGGGGTCTCATCCCCTTCTTTTAAAGACACTAATCCCTTTATGGAGACCCTACTTTCATGACCTCACTTAAACCGAATTATCTCCCAAAGCCCCACCTCCAAATACCATCACATTGGGGATTAGGACTCTAACATGAATTTGGGGGAAACACTAATTTCTATCATATTAAAATTTTCCCAAATTTTTCTTTTACAAAAGTCAGAGAAAGTTGATAGTAAACGTTGATTGTGATCCTTTACCTTAGAAGGACGGTCTAGTTCATGGTGAAAATGATTGAAGCATTCAGATATTGTCCTTTTGATTTCTTCTGGCCATGTGCAAGACCAGTATCTTTTGTTGACAAGACATTCTTGTCATTCTTCTTTGAAATGCCTATTTCCCTGTGCTTTGCTTTTGCAGAGTTGGTG
Organism: Enhydra lutris kenyoni; assembly: GCF_002288905.1. NCBI lineage: Eukaryota > Metazoa > Chordata > Mammalia > Carnivora > Mustelidae > Enhydra > Enhydra lutris. The sequence goes on from NW_019154085.1 coordinate 56,496,400, forward strand.
GTGTTCGCCACAGTTTCTCTGTGCCAGTCTTTTTTTTTTTTTCTAAAGATTTTATTTATTTATTTGAGAGAAAGACAGTGAGAGAGAGCATGAGCAAGGAGAAGGTCAGAGGGAGAAGCAGACTCCCCATGGAGCTGGGAGCCTGATGCGGGACTCGATCCCGGGACTCCGGGATTATGACCTGAGCCGAAGGCAGTCGTCCAACCAACTGAGCCACCCAGGTGTCCCTCTCTGTGCCAGTCTTTAATGAACAATCCAAAGCTTGTCATTTTGGGGTGCCTGGGTGGCTCAGGTGGTTGGGCATATGCTTTTAGCTCAGGTCATGATCCAGGAGTCCTGAGATCTAGCCCAGCGCTGAGCTCTCTGCATAACGGGAAGTCTGCTTCTCTCTCTGCCTCTCCCCAACTTGTGTTTTCTCTCATTCTCTCTCTCTCTCAAATCTTTAAAAAAATAAATAAATAAATAAAGCTTATCATTTACTGTACATTGTTCTAGGTTGATTCTGATGGTTTGCAAATATGTTTGCATGGTCACATGTGGACAGAATTAAAGTTGCTCTAGTTCCTTTCTTGGTCTTTACAATAACGAGGTTATCATTGATTAGTTCAGATCTACACTTTAGACTCAGGAGTATGTAACCAACTGTGCCCAAATTGAGGTCTAAATGATTCCAACTGATCATGAACTTGTTCCTAAAACAAATACTTGTAGCTGAGTCTGTATGTGTCCTAGGCCAGCTGATAACCAGAAGTTCTCCAAATGAATTTCATGTTGTAAAACACAGTGTTTATGAAAATATGAGTAATAAAAATGTAATTGGAAATATATATTTTTAAATTTTATTTTATATATAAATATATATTACATATATATTTATTTTTTATATATATGTGTGTGTATATATATACATATATATATATAAACTATATACACACACACATATACTAAATAGGAACCACAGTAGTTGTTTAGAAGTTAAACAACAACAGGGGCGCCTAGGTGGCTCAGTGGGTTAAGCCTCTGCCTTCGGCTCAGGTCATGATCTCAGGATCCTGGAATCAAGTCCCGCATCGGGCTCTCTGCTCAGCAGGGAGCCTGCTTCCTCCTCTCTCTTTCTCTCCTTGCCTCTCTGCCTACTTGTGATCTCTGTCTGTCAAATAAATAAATAAAATCTTTTAAAATAAAAAAAAGAAGTTAAACAACAACAAAAATTTTCAGGGAGAATTATTTTATCACTGTAGTTTTTTTAAAATTGCAGGCTGATGGTGATAATAAAAACCACTTTTAGTCGGTTTATTGTTTTTAAATTCCCTTTAGACAATGCGCTCCATATGGCCTGTCTGAGGATTGTTCCCAGCATCCTCTCAGCTCCAGGCCTCCACCTCCAAGTCAGCCGGGGATGCAGACCAGGGGACAAGAGAGACTTAAGTCTTACTTAAGTCTGTAGTAGGATGTCTTCCTTGTAAACAGAAAATCAATTTTCTTCAGGTCTCTTCCTCTCAAAGAAGGGGACCCTATTCTCAGTTCAGGAGAATATACTGATTAAGATTTTGTGTTCATTCAATTTCCCTTGTCTGTGATTGGTTTCGGTATGGGTATTTGTTGAAGTTCCAGCCACAGATCCTTGAAGGAAAGTCAGTTGTGAGGGATTTCAAATCCATCAGTGCACCCCAGCATAGTCTAGACTTATAAAAAAATATATAAGTCTAAGACTTATAAATAAATAACACACACATGCCTATCTATGCATCTGTGCATATATACAGATATACATGTATGTGTGTATGTATGTATATGGACATATATACAGGATAATACATGTATGTCATCTTGTTTTCAATCTATATGTATACCATTGAGATGAATAAAAATGCATCCCCATAAAAGAGATACTAAATTCATAGTAGCTCCTTGGATTTATATATTTTTCTCAGTCAAAAGATACTAAAATTACAAATACTATCAATACATGTTCATAGCTTTATGGTTAAAGAAGTATTAATGAACAACATTCTATTCCTTTATCATCAAATAGGTGTAGTATCAGAATTTCCTACCAACCACTAGAGCGCAGTATATACCAGCAAAAAGCCCAGCCATCCTGTCCGCGGAGGCCTGGTCCTGAGACCAACTAAGCCGCTGAACCGTGGTAAACAGCCACTTCTTCAGAATGGCCACTTAGGCAAAACCATGCAGGTCCCATTTTTCTCTAACTCAGAATGAAAATACCTTTACTAACTCTCATGAGGAATATGTACATTTTAACTGGTTCAACAACCTTGGACATGTAGTGTTTGAAATCTAGGGTCAGAATGACTGGGTTTACATCTCGCCTCCATCCTTAATAGCAGTGTGACCTTGGTAAAGTTTTCCTACCTGTTTTCTTATCTGTAAGATGATAATAGTAACAGTAGACACATGCTCCGTAAGTGCGAGCTCTTATTAAAGCTTCAGGCACTGAGGCTCTGCAGTTACCCTGCCTAGCTTCAAATACTGGTTCTACTAAGCTAAATAAAGAGCTTAGTACTATGGACATAATTTTCTTAACCTTGCTATACTCATCTGTAAAATGTGGCTAAAATGCCAACCTGATGATGACTGCTTAAAGATTAAATGTCCATCAGCGGGGTGCCTGGGTGTCTCAGTCGGTTAAGAGGCTGCTTTCTGCTCAGGTCATGATCCCAGGGTCCTAGAATCGAGCAGAGCCCTGCGTTGGGCTCCCTTCTCGGCGGGGAGTCTGCTTCTCCCTCTGCCTGTCGCTCCCCCTGCTTGTGCTTGCTCTCTCTCTCTCTCTCTCTCTCTGTGTCAAATAAATAAATACATAAACAAATAAATGTACATCAGCACATAACAGTGTCTTGCATATAGTAAAATGTAATATATGCTTATTGTTAGCATTACTTTTAATACTCCTTTTATAGGGGCACCTGGGTGGCTAGTGGGTTAAGCCTCTGCCTTCAGCTCGGGTCATGGTCTCAGGGTCCTGGGATCGAGTCCCACGTTGGGCTCTCTGCTCTGTGGGGAGCCTGCTTCCTCCTCTCTTTCTCTCTGCTTGCCTCTCTGCCCACTTGTGATCTCTCTCTGTCAAATGGATAAAATCTTAAAAAAAAAAAATACTCCTTTTATAAATACTAATGATAGTATCATTAGACTTGGAATTAAATACTTGTCACAGGCATTTGTGCCATTTATTGTTTACCTTAAGGCACATTTGAGAAGTAGCCACACAAAGTACATTTTCTGATTGTTCCCAAAGCTAGACAGTACCCTGTCCACAGACTGCTCACCACTATTGTAAAGCTTGCTTTCTACGGGAAAACCAAACTGGAAAGTCATGCAATTAAGTGGAGAATTTTATTTTTGTCCACAGATGATGTGTGGAATTTGTGCCCCTTTAAAACTTGCTTTCTTTTTGGAAGGAGATCTTTTATTTGGATCACTCAAAAACTTCTGAGTTTCTGCTGTGAGACTGTGCGCTAGGTGTCCTCCCTTGTTTCTTTCTCGATAGACCTTGACAGATCCCGGTGAGTGTCTGCTTTCTCAGCTGGTGTCAGCCCAGGCTTCCTTGTCATTGAGCAAAGATGGTGGCTTTTTGCAGCCCAGCTTACATCCTCCTATCTCCATGGAGAAGCTTGCTTTAAAAAAAAAAAAAAATCAGACTTCAAAATGATATAAAAACATCATCAGTCATTTTGAGTGTTTTATTATATCTGCCAGAAGATATAATAATTTGATGGTGTTGGACTGTTGCTTAGCATTGTAGTCTCTTTCAGTAATAAAAAAATTATTTTTAATGTTGGCAACAAAAATGAATTGATTTTTTGACCTGACTGATAGTATTGGGGGATTTAGCAATTGCCAAAATGAACCAAGAAGGCCAGATTGCTTATAAACCCCACAGCCGCCAGCCAGTCTGGTCAACGCCTGGCAACGGACTGATTTCCCCATCAGCTTTGCTCAGTCTCACCTCTGAACTTCCTGTTCCACTGGACACCACTGTTGCTCGAACCAACCCCATTACAGCCAGGGCTCCAGTGGCGTCATCATGGAAAGATGGAGAAAACGGCTGGTTGGGACCACCGCAAGCCCTGGATCATTTCCAGAAGACAGCTTCCCCACGGGAGCCAATGAATCTGTTTTTCACCAAGAGTTCAAAAGTCTTATCCAAAAAGTCCAGAGCTTCGATAGTTGGACAACTGGTGTTCCAGTGTGATCATGTCTCCCCTTTCAATGTAAGAACTGAAGCACTTTGTAAAACCTGAAAACAGTTTAGGACATTAAAAAGACACACCCCCTTCCAAAAAAAGGAATTTTCATGTACTGTAGAAACCATTCAGAGGCAAGACATCACATCCTCGTGAATATAATGGGGTCTTGCTTCCCCCTCTTATTTGAACACAACTCTCATTGACTTAAAAGTGACATTTCCAAACTGGCTGCGAGAATGATTTGTCCTCTAAACAAAGCAGGCTGCATTTGTTCTGGTAGAATGGCTTCTCTTTTTTGTCTCCGGATAATTTGATACAGCATTCATTCATTCAAGTGTGACTCTCATTTGAAAAATTTCTCAATGAGACCATTTAAAAAATATTTTTTAATCTGGAGCTTTCATGACTTCTCTAAGGCTTCTTTCAGCCTTGTCCTTGTCAGCTTAATAGAAATGGCAAAAATTGATTTTTTGAAATAAAATTGTTCCCAGTAAATTTCAACCTAAAATCAATCATTTGTCCCTAAAACCTTGTTTGTACTGTGCATGGGCTATTTGTGTCTACAATTTTAAGACGAGGGATTTTCTAATTGCTTCAAGGAATTTTTTTTTTTCCCTCCAGATAAAATGACAAGCTTCCAGCCTTTGGACTTGGAAAGGAAGTTACTTAAATCTAGTATCTTCCACATGCCTGGGGCTATTTCAAGAACAACAAATCTCTGAGTGTTTAAAAACAGTGCTGTGGAAATTAGAGCTACAGGTAATATTATTTTCTCTTCTGGGAATGCACCGCATCAAGGGTCAGACTCCACGCTTCCCACCTTCTCCAGTCTCAGGCACTTCCTGGCCTCTGAGGTCAGAATTCCCATAAATTTCAGGACCTGCCATTTTCTCAGGGCAGAGGTGAGACCCAGGAAGAAGAGACCCCACAATCACATCTTCATAAACTCAAACAAAGCAGACTTGCAGGGTTTACATTTTAAGCCTATGAATCTTCTTCGTGATGGTTCTCATGTCTCTTGAAATAAACAATGTGGGAAGAAAAATATTATGGTCTCTATTTGCAGCATTTTGTTCTGAAAATAACTTGGACAGGAGAGGTGAACCAGTAGTGGTACATGCGCTGGCAAAGCTCTCTGACTTCACTGCACAATCGTCTCTTCCTCTTAAACAACCAGCTCCCAGTTACCACAATACCCCTGTGTACAGAGGAAAGCCAAAATTAAAAGGTCTCTTTAATACTCAAGGTAAGATTCCAGTTAAATTTAGGGCTAATGAGAAGGCAGTCTGGTTGGTGATTGTGTTTTGCCTTCAGCTTCTGTTTTTAGCATGTGAATAAGGTTTAAAGGAATAATGGGAATTTAAAGTCGGTGTGGCCCTTTAAGACATAAGTAACTGAGACCATCAATGAGATTGTCAAGTATCAAAGAGGTTACTACTACATCTTAAATTTCCCCTTGAGTGAGAAGGGAATGATCAAATTCAGAAACACTTCATTTGATAAAGCTAAATGCTCTTCTTCTTGCTAATCTCCTCCTGAGATTTCGCTCTTCACTTGAACAAATTAACTGAGGGTGAACGATGATCAAAAGAAAAACTTATGAAGAGCAAACGCCATAAATCGCTAGTGAGTCTGAAATACACATCAGAAAAAAAATTTTCTTTAGTCAGATAGAGATCAGAAGCAAAAGACACAGATAGAAGCATGAGATATCTGCTATAAAATAAACAGAACACAGACACAGTCAGGTTTGGGGCAGGGTTAAGAATGTCACTATATCACAGAGGAACTTTGTGGGCCGGGGCACTTCCCCTTCCTACACCTTTCTTGGCAAGTAGAGTCTGAGTTATGAGGAGCTCCCAATCTATAACCTCCCTATTCCCACCCCATTCCCACACACACACCAGTTTTCTTTTTTATAAATAGGGATCACACAAAGCCCTTGAGCTGAGTTGAAATTAACAGAGGAAACTTACATGGACATTAAGATAGTCATGCTTGAAGAAATAGTAATCTGAAAATTACTTTTGGAATATAGCCTACAGATATAACTGCCCACATTACCAAAGAACCTGTGTAGAAGGTTATTCATTGTATGTAGTATTATTTGTAAAGAAGTAATTGGAAACAAACATCCATCAGTTGGGGACCGGCTAAATAAGCCTTATCCCCACAGTAGAATCACACGCAGTGGTAAAAACGCACTGTATGAGGACGCTTTCCAGGAAATACTGATGCTGAACGGTCTAATAGTATGTTATATCTGTAAGAATGGAGAGGAGATAGGAATATATATTTGTATTTACCTAAAGAAACTCTGGAAGGAAACACAAGTTAATGAGGATGTTTTCTAAAGCGGCGCAGTCAGAGGTTTAGAGGGTACAGAGTTGGGCACTTCCCCATGAATGACTTTTTTGAACATTTCTGTTTTTTTGACTATGTGAATGTATTATCTATTCAGGATTTTTAAATTTAAAATAATAATAATACAACTCAGTAACAAAACAATCCAATTTTCTTTTTTCTTTTTTTTTTTTTTTTTGGTAAGTGGAGAATTTGGACACTTTACCAAAGAAAAGAGATGGGTAGCAACGAAGCACATGAAAAGATGCTCGACATCGTTAATCATTAAGGAAATGCAGGTTAAAACCAGAATGGCTCCAGTGAACAAACCTGACATTACCAAGTGCTGAGGAGGATGGGGAGCCCCGGGAATTCATACCCTGCTGGTGGGAATGCAAAATGGTATGGCCACTTTGGAAAGCAGAGTATGTTTCTTGTAACATGGAACATGCATTTACCATATACTGCCCAGAAATCCCACTCCTATGTATTTAACCAAGAGAAATGGCTACATTAAGTCTCTCCATCCAAAAAATCCAACAAACCAGAGCATAAATGTTTATTGTGGCTTTCATTGTAGTCACCCAAACCTGGCAACAACTCAAATGTCTACCAACAGATGATGGATAACGAGTTATAATTGCTGGAATACCAGTTAGCAATAAAAAGGAAAGACCTGACACATGCGGCTAATGAATGAATTTCAGATGCTTTCTGCTAAGTGAAAGAAACCAGACTCAAAAGGCTACATACAGTGTGATTGCACTTCTGTAACATTGTGGAAAAGGTACTGCTCTAAAGACAGAAAACAGATCAGTGGCGAGGGGCTGTGGGTTGAGAAAGGTTTGGCTACAAAGGGGCTCAAGGGAACTTTGGGGGACAAAGGAATTTATATTGTGGATGTGGTGTACATTTGTTAAACTTCAAGGAACTGTATCCCTTAAAGGGGTGAATTTTACTGTTATGTAAATTATACCTCAACAAACCTGATGTTAAACATTTTTAATAGTAAAATACGAGGGAGACATTGTCAAACTTGTGCTTTAGAAGGGTCACTCTGGTTGCTATGTGGTAAAAACCCCAGAGTAAGCAAAAATAAAATTGCAGCTGTTACAGCGATTTTGTGGGACACCTCCCCTGAGAGCCAGGACCAAAACGGTGGTGAAACTGGACAGAGGCAGGCCCGTTAGAAACAGATTTTGGAGTGACAGATGGGAAGACTTGCTAATGGACTGGCTATGGGTCAGGAGAGACAGAGTTGTCAAAGGGGACTCCAAAGATTCTTCTATCTCCCATGTGTCTTCGTCCATCTGGGCTGCTATAACAAAAATACCAACGACCTGATGGTTGAAGGAACAAATATTTATTTCTCACCTTTCTGGAGGCGCTGGAAGATCTGATCTCTGGAGAGGACAGAGATGGCCATCTCTTCACTGTGTCTTACCTGGCAGAAGGGGAAGGGAGCTCCCTGGGGTCTCTCTTATAAGGGCACTAGTCCCATTTGTGAAGACTCCACTCTCATGACCTAATGCTCTCCCAAAGGCCCCACTTCCAAATACCACACTGGGGGGGTAGGTTTCAACATAGGAATTAGAGGACATACACATACATGTATGAGGCAGGTGCAGAGCAGAGATTATCAAACAGTTCTAGTCCCAATGCCACCATGAATTATCTGCAGAACTCTACTAGGGTCTCTTAAGTGTGTGCCAAGGATTGGAATAATAATGTGAAAACTGCGAACATGAGACCAAGAATCCTTTAGTTGTTTGTCCTAGAAATTAAAGGGGAAAAAAACAAGTCTGGGTCTTCTCAGCTAAGAAGGGCTACTATGGGGGCGCCTGGTTGGTCCAAGAAGAACTTGGATTCGTTCGTGGTCATGGGTCATGACTCAGGGTCATGGTTCGGGCCCTTACTGGGTATGGAGATTACTTAAAAAATAAATAAACTTTAAAAAAAAGAAAAGAAGAAGAAGCTTCTTCCCCTCCAGGAGGGCAAAACCAAAAAGATGAAACTCTGCCACTTCTATTTGCTGGTCAACATAAAATGGCCTAACAAGAAAAGAAGAGGAAAAAAATTAGCTGAAATATATTTTGCTTATTAATTAATAATAATTCATGTGTGGGGTTGTTTTTTTAATTGTGTAAAGTTCATTTCCATGCTGGCACATGTATTTGCTGTGACTGATTGTGGACTGATGAGTGATTGCCCATTAGCCTAGCGTGGACGTTCCTCACCACACCGTTAACATGCTGACCCCAGTCTGGGTCTAACAGTCTCGAGCAGGGCAGCTGCCTTTGGTCCCCTTGGTTCAGAGTCATTTGGTCAGAATAGCTAAATCATATCTTAGAACGCTATGTGAAGTTCAACAGGAAATCCTTGCAGGTTTATGCTCATGAAATCCTTTTGTGATAAAGGTGAAGACCAGAAAGAACAGCAGTAATAGAGCCCAAGCCCACTATGTGCAACCTCTCGTTCTATGTACACACATACACATGCTTATACAGAGATACATTCTGATTATAAAAATAACAGACGGTAGCAAACATTTTAGAAAACCCTCCCCAATGTCACTTACCAGATACTCACTGTAGGCTTTTTGTTATACATTCCTCCAGATTGTTTTCTGCACAACTACATTTATTTGAAGAGTATTACTTACACAAAGATAATTTAAAGAAATTTCAGCCAAGATTTTGACACTGGATATTAATACTTCTACAGTGATTAGAGGGAGGAAATTAAATGAGAGAGGATATATCTAAATATCTCCAAAGGATATGTCTAAATAATTCATTAACTTTTAAAGTATTAATCTAGGGTTGTTTCCTTTGATGGTTATTAAGAGAACATGGTAGAAAATTCATGTAAAAGAGTGAACTAAAATTACAGAATTATCTGATTCTATATAAAGATTCTTAGCAACAATATTTCAAAGAGTTAATACGTTTAATTCATGATGGTGACAGGGTTGAGAACACACTCCTCCCAAATATGACACCTTGGCATATGGAATGTTTTAAGCTCAAGGAATTTGGGAAATGGCAGGTGCAGGAAGGACTCAATGATCTTCCCTTCTGCCCTGAATTAGGTCATAAAACCCTCAAATGAGGGGCGCCTGGATCTCTCTCTCCCTCTGCTCCTCCTGCCCCATCCCTGTCGTTAAAAAAAAAAAGACAAAGGGACTCTGAGAGGGATCCAAACAAGTATTGCTAAGTTCCCCCAGTTTAGCACTCTCAATTTGTACACTTTCGCCCTCCCACATTTTCCCACGACTTTCCACTCTTCTTCAAACTGAGAATAAAACCACTCAGGTTTAGCCATTTCTTGGGATCTTCATTTCTTTATGAAGGCTCTTGCATTACATAACATTAAGATTAAATAAATTTGGTGATTTTCTCTTACTAATCTTTCTTTTAGGGTTGAAGAAAAGGATTTTTTTTCCTAATAGAAAATTTTTACTCTGATAGAAATGTTTTCTAAATAATACAATAAAGTATATGTCCTAATGTACTTAGCCACTTGAATTAGGAAAATAGTGATTAATAGCTAGTAGATAATTAATATCAACATATCTTGTTTATCTGGGCTCAACCTATTCTAGAAAGCTTAAGGAAACCTTTAACATAAATATCTTTTGTATCACTTTATACACAATTTCTTTTGGTTATAAAAATATTTGGGGCAACAAAAAATACTCAGATGTGTTTTGGAAGATCAACTAATACCACCAAATTTATGATAACAATCAGCAACAACAAAAAAACAGTAGTTTGCCCTGGAATTAGATTCCCCAAAAGCAGAGGCAATTTTTAATTCAATAGCTGTTTCTCCTTTTATATTTTACTCCTTAATTTTAGTAATAACAGTATGCAGCTACTGATTAAACAATTTTAGACATTATGTACTGACTTCCCATTATGGAAGGACTTAATATTCTTTTACCACTCCTATACACAGACACACACACACGTTCTTCTCCCCCAACCCTGTGTATTTTAATCATAATTTTGTATTAAATGAATATTCAGTTCTTATAATATAATAATGCAAATATTGCTTGTAAGTAAGCAATGCATTGTATATATTTCTTTTTTATACTTCTATCTTTCCAAGAGCTAAATATTGCTTATTTATTTGTTTTGCTTTGTTTTAGTATGTGTGAATGGAAGTCGTATGTTCATGAGTATAATTTTTCTTATATTTCTCCAATTCTCTTCCCAGCAACATTGTCAAGCACCTCAAGTTTTCTTGTGATTTTTGTTTTTGTTTTTGTTTTTGCTTTTACTGGAGACATCTCTCTCAGACCCTTCCATCCTGCTGTTTCTATCAAGACTGGTTGATCTCTAGAATGGCTAAATTTTGTCAGCCTCATATTTTCTTTCTCACGACTCTAGAAATTCAATTTGCCTTTTTCCTTTGTTGGAATTCTTGTTTCCTTACTCATGTCTTCCACTTTCTTTGTTTATTCTCTTCCTTTGGTAGCAGACATGTTCCAGAAATTCCTGGTGGGAAAAAAAGATGTAAAGCAGAGTTTTTGAGATTTACCTATTTGAAAACATCTTTTTTTCTATCTTCATATTTGATCATTTAGCTGTGCAGAAACTTGGATTGGCAAGATATTCCCTCAGAATTCTGAAGGCATTGCTTCATTAGCTTTCAACCCTTGGTCTTGAGAGTTCAACGCTACTCTTTTTCCTCATGACCTTTCTTTTTCTTTCTGGAAGCTTTTTTTTTTTTTTAATCCCTACTGGGGATTTTACCATGTTGTGCCCTGGTATGGGTCATTTTCATTTCTCTATCTTAATGGGATCCTTCCTATCCTTTATTCTGGGCTATGCTCCATATCTATCTATGATGGTTCCTTCTATGTGTCAGCTTGGCTGGGCCACAGGTGCCCAGATTCATGGTCAGAGGTTATTCTGGGTGTGTCTGTGAGTGCTTCAGGATGAGATTAATTTTTGAATTGTTAGGGACTGGATTCTGGCAGAAGAACCAAACCATACTCGGAGACCTTGGAGGATCCGAGGTTCACTTCACCCTGGCAGGCCCAGAAAAGAGTAATCTCTCAAGGTCTGAGCCCCAAGCACAAAGTGGGTATCTTACACACTTATCTCATATGCTTGTACTTCCGTATCTCTGCCACTCTTGCAGCTGGGTCCAGTGGGGCTAGGGGAAAGCCTGCAATGGCCCTGGGGCCGGGACTGGGATTCCGCTGCTGGTTTGGCCAGCCACTCAGAACACAGACTTTCCTTATCAGAATCAGTAGACTGAATGCAGCCGAGTGCCCTCAGCAGTGTGGGCAGGCCTCACTCGATTCACTGGAACTCCAGGGACAGAAGCAAATGTTGTTTTAGAGAGAATTCACTTTCTCTTCCTGACTGCCTACTACCTGGGCTGTTGGCGTTCTCCTGTCTTTGGACTCCGACAAGAACTGGAGCTCTCCCTTCGGCTCTCCCAGGTTTCTAGCTTGCTGACTGTAGATCCCGGGACTAATTGGTCTCCATGTTCAAGTAATCTGATTCTTTATAATGAATATATTACATTCACATGTTATCATGCTGTTGGTTCTGTTTTCCTGGAGGGGCTCTAGTTACAGGGCAGAGTGAGGGAGTATGGGGGCTGCATGGAATTTCCCTCACCTTTTTTTGGTCATCTTAGAACTGTGCCTGGTTGCAAGTAGCCGACTGGTCCGTTAGGGTCACTCAATCCCACTGTCTTCTGTCCCATGCCCCGTGCCCACCTTTAGCTGTGCCTGGAATCATCCCTGAGTCCACAGTCTCTTGGGCATTCTCTCTCCATCACCAAACCTCCTATTTCCTTCTTGGGTTGGAGATGTAATCACTGGACTTCAGGGGTGGGGAGAAGTTCAAGGTATCTAACTGCTCCTTTTGCAAACTCTCAACTAATTATCCTATGTTTATCTCACATCTTGCCCCTCCTTTGAAGGTGTCTAGCTTCTGAGTCTTTCAGGTGCTCTGGGCCATGGATCAGTTTGCTTCTCTCTTGCAAGCACCTGTGCAGAGACGTAAGCTTCAGGTCTCACTGCTGTAATACTTCAGGTACTACCTAGCCACCACTTTAACCTTCTAGAATGCTGTTGTCTCTAATCCTCAATCGCGGTCTCTGTTCTACTCGCCCTGTATTGTCTCTTTATGTCTTCACTGTCATTTTGGTGAGGTTTTAAGAGAAAGCATAAATGAACACAAAACACACATTCTAAAAGATACGTTATCTTTTAAGAGGGGTGCCTGGGTGGCTCAGTCGTGAAGCGTCTGCCTTCAGCTCAGGTCATGATCCCAGAGTCCTGGGGTTGAGCCACATGCTGTGCTCCCTGCTCAGTGTGGAGCCTGGTTCTCCCTCTGCCACTCCCCGCTTGTGTTCTCTCTCTCGCCGTGTTTCTCTCTGTTAAATAAATAAATAAAATCTTTAAAAAAATAAATAAATGAATAAAAGATACTCAACAGTCCTCTGCCACATGTAAGCAAAGAGAGCAAAGCACCGTTCTCTGTTGTGCCAAGGCACTGGCTGTGGGCTGGCAGGCTCAGCCTCCCCCATCTCCTCTTCATGGTTACACATACACGAAGGATTTGATTCTGTATTTTTCGGTCAGATCTTGGTTTTGTTATTTAACAAAATGTCTTAGAGCTACTTCCGTATTCATTCATATAGGCCTATTTCATTCTATTTAGTGACTACATAGTATTCAACAGTATGAATTTATCATGATTTAATCATTTCCCCACTCTTTTTACCTTTTATGCAGGCACACAGATACACATCTATACATGCACACACTTACATTATCTTAGAAGGTAAGTAAATTAAGTGAATAAATTGCATAAATATCCATCATATTTATGCAAGGAAGGGATCAAAAGAATATCAAATATCATACACATAGACATCTTCACTATTGACTTACTTCTAATAGTGAATGACTAGAGCCATCTCCAACGCCTCCAAAAACAGAGATATTAGGATTCCCCTTCAGTTGAAGATACATCATAAATTAAGCTACAGCACCCTTGAAACTCTGGAAGCCCACAAACATAGATTTATGTAAATGGAAAACTAGGATTAAATTTACAATTTATATTTCTACAGAACAGGTCATGTGTTCTCTGCTAATCAGATTTTATGTCAGTCAGAGTCCTGACGGAAAACAGATGGCATTTTCCAATGGTGAACTGAGCAGAATTTAAGGGAGGGACCATTTTCAGTGGTGTGTCAGGGTTCAAGGAAACCAGAATGGGATGATGAAGCACTTTGGGGCTAGAACAGAGAGAGAGAGCCTTTGCCTTTCCTGTGCCCGAGGGTCAAGAGACAAGAGAGTTCCTGGGAGTGGAGAATAAGTTTGTCTGTAAGATGGGCCACCTGCAGGGGCTGTGGCTTTGTGAAGGGACCCAAATGACCTTCAGGAACCAGAGGAGGAGGAGTTGGGGGGGAAACATCCCACCTCGCTCTTCATCCTGTAGTTTTGCTAAATCTGGCAACCCTAGGTGGGGAAGAGTAGAGCATCAATCTGGAGGGGCAAATGGAGAATTCTTCTCCTACCCGAAGGAGCAATGTTGTACTGTGCTCATTTGTAGCCGTGTCTGTGGATCTTGGGGCAAAGCCAATCACGAAGAACCACAGACAATGTATTTATCCAATCATGAAAATGAGTTCATTAAGTCAGCTCTGAAAGTTGCCCACATCTTGGCTCATAATTCCAATTATATGGAAAAGAGACTCCATATTTAAAAAGTCAATAAAAACAGAAAAGCAAACTTTTCATTAAAAGAGTCAATAAAAATGAAAAAGTAAAAACTTCTCTTGTTGTCCCCTCTCATTAGTATTTGATTTCTTTATTATTCCAGCCCACGGGTCTGCAAATAAAATATGGCATCAGTAGCTGAATGGAATGTCTCTGTCCAGGCATTTGGAGAAAAATTCCATCACGAATAGAGGCTAAACAGACCAGATAACAAGAGGGATAACTTGAGCAAAAGGTAGGAACCAAACTTACATTTATAATAAATATTAATTCATGACAGAAATAACATGAAAGAAGAAATGAATGGGGCCAATAAGAAAGGAGTAACCCTCACGAATCAATATGATCGGATAGTAGTCTGGTAATTCCTAAGCAGCAATCTTCTTTACAAATAAAATGTATTTTAATTTATAAGGAAATAGAAAAAAATTAGAGATGCAGTGTGTAAATAAGTAATATTGGATATATTACCTTAAAATAATAAATCTGAGGGGTACCTGGGTGGCACAGTTGCCTGGGTGTCTGACTCTTGGTTTCGGCTCAGGTCGTGATCTCATGGTTGTGGATCGAGCCCCTCTTTGGATACCTCGCTCAGCGCAGAGTCTGTGTGGGATGCTCATTCTCTCTATACCCCTCCCCACTGTATGCTCTCTCTCTCTCTCTCTCTCTCTAAAAGCAAATATGTAAATCTTTAAAAAATAATAATAAAAATCTGATTAGATGGGGAGGAGAAAAAGAGACTCAAGGAAACACTAAGATTTTATAGGTTTGGAAACTATTTTTCCCCTTAAAAAGTCTTTTTTAACTTAAAGACAGATTCTATTTATTCCATTTCCATAGTTCATCTATTTACTGCCAAAGTATGACATTTTTATAAGTTTAACATGTTATACTTTTTATTATAAAATTTGTTTTTCAAAAAAATACTGAGGAAGAAAAATTATTTTAAGGTTCTGCCATTTGGCTCAACAGCTGTAAGAGAGTTTGAACTCATTTTTAGCGATGGGCTACTGCATACTTGATGCCTGGGGAAGTCCAAGATTCTGGTTTCCAAATAATGACCCACATAGCAAAGTGATCTACCTGGGATAGATCACTTTTTAACACACCCTCTCTATGTGATAAAAATAAACACTTTTTTTACGGTTTTATTTATTTATTTGAGAGACACTGAGAGAGAGAGAGAGAGAGATATGCACAAACCATGGGGGAGGGGAGAGGGAGAGGAAGAAGGAGATTCCCTGATGGCGGGGCTTGATCCCAGGACCCCAGGATCATGACCTGACCCAAAGGCAGATGCTTAATTGACAAAGTCACTCAGGTGGCCCTCATATTATTTATTTCTAAAAATAATTATGTCAGTAAAAAACAAAATATGATATAACTTACAGTACCCCCACAAAAAGAATTGGATTAATTCTGTTAAATTACATTATGGTAGGTCTTTTTTAAAAGGAGGGGAACATATAAGGAAAGGCTTCCAAAAATTGTGACTGCAAGGGGGTAACACAAGGGACTTTGCAGCTATGGAACAATTCTCTGTCTTGATTGTGGTGGTGGTTATACAAACCCCCACGTGATAAAATTGTACAGAACCGTGTACACACCCACAAATGCGTGCACGCAAAACTGATGAACATGGAATGAGGGCTGTGGATTGCACCAAGGTCAAAGTCCTGGTTTTGATATTGCACTATAGTAAGGTTAAGATTCCAGCATTGGGATAACTGGGTGAAGAGTAACAGGATTTCTGTGCGTTAATTTTTACAACTCCCTGTGAACCTATAATTATTTCAAAATTTAAAAAAAAATTTTTTAAAGGTTACAGACTGTATGATTCCATTTTTTTTTTTTTTACATCCTCAGAAAGACAAAAGTATGGCAACAGAGAACAGGCAGTGGTTGCCAAGCGTAAGGAAAGGATAAGACTACAAATGAATAGCACTAGGAGATTTTGGGGGTGATGGAACAGTCCTGTATTGTGGTTGTGGTTACATGAATCTATACACATGTTTATAAAAATTTAGTCAACATCTTAAATATTTTTTGAAAGCTTTTGAATCAGTTGCTTTCACTTCAATATTGGAATATTGAGCTCACTTATACGGGGAATCTAAAAAACAAAACAAAACAGACTCAGAGTAGATTTGGGAAGCAATCTGTTGGTTACCAGAGGGGGAGGGGTTAGGGGTAAAGGGGATTAAGAGGTACAAACTTCCAGTTATAAAATAAGTAAGTCACCAGGATATAATGTACAGCGTAGGGAATATAGTCAATAATAGTGTAATAACTGTATGGTGACAGGTGGTATCATGGGGATCATTTCATAACACATGAAAATATCTAATCACTATGATGTACTCCTGAAACTAATAGGATACGTCAATTATAGTTCAACTATGTCAATTATACTTCAATAAATGAATTAGTGGGGCGCCTGGGTGGCTCAGTGGGTTAAAGCCTCTGCCTTCCGCTCAGGTCATGGTCCCAGTGTCCTGGGATCGAGCCCCACATCAGGCTCTCTGCTCAGCAGGGAACCTGCCTCCTCCTCTCTCTCTCTGCCTGCCTCTCTGCCTACTTGTGATCTCTATCTGTCAAATAAATAAATAAAATCTTTAAATAAATAAATAAATAAGTAAATGTCGGGACATTGGGCACATTATTCTCAGTTATCTGTAAAATGGTAATATTAATGTCCATCTAATAATAATGTATGTAAAGACCTTAGCATATTGCCTAGGACTTGGAAAGCACCGATTGAATAGCATTACTTGTTTTTATTTACTTTTTATTTTGGGAATTCATTCTGTAAGGAAATTTATTTGTTTATTTTTAAAGATTTATTTATTTATTTATTTGACAGAGAGAGATCACAAGTAGGCAGAGAGGCAGGCAGAGAGAGGGGGAAGCAGGCTCCCTGCTGAGCAGAGAGCCTGATGAGGGGCTCGATCCCAGGACCCTGAGATCATGACTTGGGCCGAAGGCAGAGGCTTAACCCACTGACCCACCCAGGCACCCCTCTGTAAGGAAATTTAGAATAAACAGAGGAGATTACTGGATGTTTCTCTGAAAAATTACATTTCTTTGAACACACCCTTTCCTTTATCTTTGATTCAAGCTTTTCACTGAGCTATTTTATAATTCAATTTGTAGATAGGTGATAGCAATGAGAAATAATTATCTAGTGTCATGGAAATAAATTCTATGGTGGAACTGTGGTGTGGTGATTCAAATGGACTTCCCCCACACCCCTGAAGCCCCACCCAAGTGAAAAATGCCAGTATTGTGTCCCTACATAAATTCATTTCAACATTTCTTTACTCCATATAACATGGTGTTCTTTTGATTTTTCCTTTGAACCAGATACACTGTATTTCCCGTTTCTTCACTGAATAATGAATTAAGTAAAATCTTTAACAGGAGTTCATTTCATATCTGCTTGAGAGTCATGATTTTACCATTTTTAGAAATCTATCCTTTAAAAATTTTATAGCTGGAAAATGCTGAAAGACAATGGGAAATTGCACAGCATCTTATATACTAAGTCATTTTGGCTATTCTTAATTATCTGGCATTTCCGTGTCTTGTAAATAAACTGTCCTGATAACCAAATAAAGTTTTTTGTTACCCTTATTAATAAGGCTTTGAACAGAGGAGGTCCTTGATAAATATTTGCTAAGTGAATCAACAGAATTGGCATTTCATCTGAGATCCCTCCATCAGGTGGCAAGACAGCCCTTATCTTTTGTATTCATGGTCTGAGGCAAAAATCCACAATGCTCTTCATTCTTCATTATGGTTATTCTGACCTTTATCTGAAATACTGTGAATCTAAACTGTGGAGGGGGCGCCTGGGTGGCTCAGTGGGTTAAGCCCCTGCCTTCAGCTCAAGTCATGATCTCAGAGTCCTGGGATCAGGTCCCACGTTGGGCTCTCTGCTCAGCAGGGAGCCTGCTTCCCTCCCCCACCCGCCGCCTGCCTGCTTGTGATCTTTCTCTCTCTCTCTGTGAAATAAATAAAATCTTACAAAAAATAAACTGTGGAGATATTAGAAATTTACTGTATACCTTTGTCCCTCACAAATCCTTTCCCCCACTACTATGCCATAAGAAATCATTCTTTGCGTTGTTTTCTTCTCAGAGTTTACAGGAAAAAAAACAAAGAAAACTTTTATTTTTATAGTCACGTGGAAACCACTGAAGTCCCTGGTAAAGATGAGGAGAACCTGTAGGCACTCACCAAAAAGTTGGCATAATCTGGATGTCTAAAGGGAAACTGAATGCTTAGAAAGAATCAAAATTTCAAACGAGGGGGAAAAAAAGGAGGAATGAAAAAAATAGTTCTAATTGGATAAAAGTTAGAGATTTTTCAAAAAGCAGCTGGGCGGGTCTAAGGAATTACTTACCTGACAATCCACCACGGGAGTGACTACAGAGCCCTCGCTGATTTTTGTGTCCTCCTTGGTGAAGACAGGATGATTATGCCTTGGCACCATTTTAAAACAGGAAGAATGAAGGTTTTAAATCACTGTTTTATTGAAGGAACAAAACGGAGTCTGCACCAGAGGATTCAAAAAACCCAGGAAGTGAAGTGCAGCCAGCTGCTCCCTGGGGTCTGGGGGGGCCAGGTCTGTACCTGGATCCAGACCAAGTCTGTTTCAAGTTTATTTGATTGAGAATTTCACTTTGAAAAGAGTACTTCACGGGACCTTTGGGAGCTGTCAAATGCTGCCCCCGGGCAGAAGATTAACGGCTCTGTGGACCAGCAGGGAGAAGCCTAGTAAATCAGAGGCCCCTTGTTTGTGGGTCTGTGGGCTTACAGGTGGCAATGTAATGGGCTGTGCCTCTCTGCAGGCGCCTGCGGGACTTAGAGTTTATGAGTCAGAACTAACCGCCTGCATGGAAAGGAGCATTTGAATCCATTTTCCAAACTGCTGATTGAAAAATGGGCTTGAATGAGCCTGCAAGAGAAAAGTTTCCTTGCATTATCTGTCTTCTGGAAGGATCCCCAGGAAGCTGGTGGCAGTGGTGGCTTCTGGGGAGGGGAAGAGCCCTTTTGTGTCTTGTAGGAGGGGGGAGGTCAAGTGTAGCAGTTAAGAGCCTGGCACTGGAAACTTTGGTCTGTCCTTTCGTTGTTTGGATTTTCAACCTGCCGTGGTCTCAGCTGTGAAATGGGGATTAAAATGAGGATTAAACGAGTTAATTCTGTGGAAAGTGGAACAACGAACATAGTACTATATACAACTATTGACTTTTATCATTACATGTATTTGCATGTATCACTGAAAATTATTAGTTATGTTTTTATAAAGCCTTAGAAGTATTTCTATAAAATGAATAATTGTCTTATAATCTCTGTTTTCTGGCATTTTCTTTCTATAATTAACGTTTTCTTACAGTTAGACACAACTCTAATGCTCCTTCCTCCCTGTCTCCTGTCTTTGCATTTCTCCTCCATGATTCTGCTCTGCCAGTGCAGGACTCCCTTCAGATCTGGGGTGGCCGAGAAGTGTGCGGGGTCATTTCTATCAGTTAGCCCCCAAAGCCTGGTTCTCCAGGTAGCACCTGACTGCTCCCCAGAGAGTTTATCAGTAGTAGAGGAAATGAAATAATATTTACTATCCCTCAGGCACTTCCCTGAATTGCAGGCACCTGCAAAAGAGAGGAAAGTGCTATCTTCCTCTATTTTATTATGCAATTAGTAAAGGCAAGGGAATGCCTTCTCAAATGAATGCCCAAGAGCATGGATGTTAAATAGAACCACTACCCTCCTTTATTCGTTTAAAAAAAAAATTTTTTTTCAAATATACAAAAGGGTAGAGAATAACATAATGAGCCCCCATATATCCAACACCCAGATTTAACGATGTGAACTTTGCTATATTCCTTGTTTTATTTTTATTTTTTAGTATTTTTTTTTAAATTCCATTTATTTGAGAGAGAGAGCAAGGGCGGGGGAGGGATAGAGGGTAGGGGAGAAACAGGCTCCCCACTTAGCAGAGAGCCGGACGTGGGGGTCGATCCCAGGACTCCAGAATCATGACCCAAGCCCAAAGGCAGATATTTAACCAACCCCTATTTGCTCCTTGTTTTAAACAAAATTATAGAGCATGACTCTTTTCCCTTCTTTTCTTTTTTAAAAATAGCTTTATTGAGGTATACTTCATATAGCATACAATTCACTCATTTAAAGAGCACAATTTAATGTTTTTAGTATATTTACAGGTATGTCCAACCATTACCATTATCAATTTGAAGACACTGTCATCACTCCCAAAAAGAAACTAAATTCTCTAGCTGTTAACCCCACTTCCTACCACTTCCCTAGCTCTAGTCAACTACTAACCTACTTTCCGTCTCTATTATACATTTTGTGTGCCCTAGACATTTCATATAAGTGGAATCATAACATATGACCTTTTGTTACTGGCTACTTTTTTTTAAAAAAGATTTTGTTTATTTATTTGACAGACAGAGATCACAAGTAGGCAGAGAGGCAGGCAGAGAGAGAGGGGGAAGCAGGTTCCCCGCTGAGCAGAGAGCCTGATTCGGGGCTCGATCTCAGGACCCTGGGATCATGGCCTGAGCTGAAGACAGAGGCTTAACCCACTGAGCCACCCAGGCACCCCACTGGCTACTTTTATTTAACATAATATTTTTAAGGTTTACCCATGTTGTAGCATGAGTCAATACTTCATGGCTGAATAATATCCCATTGTCTAGATATACCGTATTTTATTTATCTATTCATCAGTTGATGGATATTTGGGTTTTTTTCTACTTTGGGACTACTATGAACAAGGCTGCTACGAACATTGGTCTACAAGGAACATGACATTTTACCCCTAATTTTTTTATGTTTATCTCAAAGAGATAAGGACATTTCCCTACATAACCACACAATAGCATCCAAATTAGCAATCATCTAATAACCCAATTAAAATACAAGTTTCTTCGATTTCCTTAAAATCTTTTATTTGTTCAAATCAGGATCCAGTCAATACGGCACTTGAATATATTAACATTCTGCTATTAAGTCTCTTGAGTACTTTTTTTTTTTTTAAGATTTTATTTATTTATTTGACAGACAGAAATCACAAGTAGGCAGAGAGGCAGGCAGAGAGAGAGGGTGAGGCAGGCTCCCTGCTGAGCAGAGAACCCGAAGCGGGGCTCGATCCCAGGACCCTGGGATCATGACCTGAGTCGAAGGCAGAGGCTTTAACCCACTGAGCCACACAGGCGCCCCTCTTGAGTACTTTTAATAGAAGAGTGCTATCCCACCTCTTTTCTCCTGACATTGGCTTGATGAATAGCTACACCCTCCTTTAAATCATGTTCTGGGGGGCACTTGGGTGGCTCAGTGGGTTAAGCCTCTACCTTCGGCTCAGGCCATGATTCCAGAGTCCTGGGATCGAGCCTCCGCATTGGGCTCTCTGCTCAGCAGGGAGCCTGCTTCCCCCTGCCCCCTTCCTGCCTCTCTGCTTACTTGTGATCTCTGTCTATCAAATAAATACATAAAATTTAAAAAAGAAAAAATCACGTTCTGGTTGGAATACCTGGGTGGCTCAGTCAGTTAGGCATCTGAATCTTGATTTCGGCTGAGGTCATGGTCGAAGGGTCCTGTGATTGAGCCCGTGGGATTGAGCCCAGAGTCAGGCTTGGTGCTCACTGGGGAGTCTGCTTCAGGATTCTCTCTCTCCCCTTGCCGCTCCTCCCCATGCTCTGGCACACACACTCTCCCTCTCAAATAAATAAATCTTTAAAAAAAAGAAATAAATCAGCTCTGGCAGTCCATAAGAAAACAGAAGATGGGGCTTCCAATAACCTCAATTCTAGTTATGCTCATTCATTGTTTTTGTAGTGTTTTGAATCTCTGTCCTCAAAATAACTGTAACTTTCTTTTTCTATATAGAACTTCCTTTGAGCCCTGTCCTATTCTATTACATGGTGGACACTTAATCATGACTAGGTGGACTTTCATCTTTCCCCAGGGTGGTATCCAAGTTCCTGGGGGTTTACCCTGGATTGCCGTGTTTCCATGGCATCCACTGAGACATCCAGATGGCCTTTTGTCCGCTCAGTGCATGCAGATGAGACCCCACTCAGCCTGGAACATGATGTCCTTAGGTCACCTGGCTCTTTGGGCCTTGTCAATGTATTCTTGAGCACATAAGAAAGATCCTATGGCTCCAATTTTCAATCAGGTGATTAGGCATTCCATGGGGCCATTTTATGTCTGATTGTCCAGACTTGGGCTATGTAAAATGGCCACCAGCTATAGCTGGCTGCTGAACACGAAACTGAAATATAGCTACTCCAGACTGGGATGTGCTGTGACTATAAATACATACTAGATTTCAAAGACTTCGTACAAAGAATACAAAATATCTCATTCACAATTTCTGTATTGATTACATGGGGCAATAATATTTGAATATATTAGATTAGATAAAATATTTTATTAAAACTCATTGCACCAGTTTCTTTCTACTTTCTTTAATGTGGCTACTTACTAGGACACTGAAGATTCCATATGTGGTTCAAATTGTATTTCTGTTGGACAGCGTGCTGGTCTAGACTCTCCACATGGCCATTTCTTCCTGCTCTTCTAAAGCCACACTGAAGCATGGACAGCTCTGGTGTTTTATTACCTGGACAAGCTCTACTCTGGATGGGATTGAGCAGAGTGGGATTCACCAGGGATTCACCAGGCCCCTTTCCTGGGAGGGAACTCACACTAGTATCTCACTTGTTTCCTTTCTTATCCACCTTCCTTTCTCTTCTCAATCTGACCACATTTAGTCAAGGGTAATAGAGCCCTTCAGCCGCTCTTCCATTTATGTTATGTACACCCACCTGAGCTTTTGAAAATCAAAAACCAATCATTGGACTCTGATTCTACTGTTATTCTTACCTGAGAGAGTCTGTGTACAGAACACCCTAGCTGCCACCAGGATGGGGGAAGTATTACAAAGAATAGAAAACTGAGAATGAAAACTGCATCAGTTACTATATCAAATACCGCCCATCATCTGTCATTCTGGAAATGTATTTTGCAATGATTCTTTATCAAATGCTATCCAAGGATCTGGAAATACCAAGATAAATGAGAGCCAGGTCCTACTCTTAGAAAGAATTGAAGAATGTAAATCCATAGGTGCAGTGGAATGTTAGAGGCATTTCGGCTGAAACATTGGTTCAGGACACCATAGGGCACAAGGAAATGGCTAGACTGGCCACTTCTTGCGGTGGTCAGGGCAACCAGGAAATGCAAGTCAAAGCACTATGGAAACCAAATACTTTATTATGGATTGTTCTGGTGCCTCAGGAAAAATCTCTTTCTGAGCCTTGGTTTCCTCAACTGAAAATAATGTGGATGATTTTGAGCTATTCTCTCTACCTCAGAGCACTGTTGCAAAGGGGAAATGTTCAACAAATATACCAAACTGTTAACGTGGTTTGGCATTGGTGGTGGGATTATGGGTGACTATTATTCTGTTCTTAATATTCTGAATTGCCCAATTTTATATAACGAACAAGTATTACTTTTATAGTCTGTAAAAAAAGAGAACAATTTTATTTTAAATTTTGCCTTTGCTGCCAAACTTCTTGACTTAGTGGTTCCCTCTACTTCCTCCCCATTCACTGAATCCAACCATTGTAATCTGGCTTCCACCCCCTCATCCAAAGGTCTCCAGTGGCCTCCCACTTGTGAAGGCCAATGACCTCTTTTCAACCCTTGTCGACTTGACTTCTCCACATCATTAACACAGCTCCTTAAACTTTCTGAAAAATCATTAAGTTGTGGTGCTAACAGACCTATACTATGGAAAACAAAAACAAAAACGAAACCCTAGTGTCTACAACTGCCACCATCATAATACAAGCATAGCCATTTTGGGGTATTTCATCACCTCCTTGAAACTCTCCTTATTTCCACAAGACAGTTCTTTCCTGGGTTTTCCACAAATCACTCATCTCTCAAGCTTATATACTAATGCACTTGTGTGCCTAAAATTTCCTAAAATGTTTGTTAGAATGCAGATCTCTGGACTCCACTCTACCTGCTCATTCATATTCTATTTTATTAGGATTGATTTGGCCCCAAGGGCCTATGTTTTCTGCTTTCTGTAGCATGTGGTCCAAAGAACGCACCAAAAACACTGCTTTCTGTAGCATGTGGTCCAAAAAACGCGCCAAAAACACACACATCTTCACAGCAAACAGCTAACCATGTCACCCCAAACAAAAAACAACCTTGCAAACCCAAACCACTGTTTCCTAATCATCAGATTGTGTAGGGCTAGGATTTGTGAGTAGCTGTATATTTTTTACATCCTCCTTGTGATTCTGATGAACATTGCCTTAACCATAACCACACTATTCTATTTGCATTTCCCTGAGCACACAGCTCACTTTTCAAGTCTCTGAGCCTTTGGCTGTTCCCTTGGCCTGGATTCAGTTCCCTGTTGCATTCTTCCCTGAGCCTAGCTCAGAGGTGGTCTCTCCTGTGAAACTGCATGGACGCTTCTCTTCCATCTTCCTTTCCCACTCACAAATTAAAGTTAGTCATTTAATGTCTCCATCTTTAGGCTGGGCAATGAGCTACTTGGATGTAAGTTCCTACTTTTGAGGAACACATTACTCTGAGACTTAACGGCCTGAAAGGATTATAAACATTTATGATCTCACAGATCTCATAGTATCTGTAGCTCAGGAATTCAGAAGCAGCTTAGCTGGGTAGTTGCTCAAGAAGTTGCGGTCAAGGTGTAGCCCACGGCTGCTAGTCATCTGAAAGCTTGATTGGGGCTGGAAAATCTACTTTCCAGATGGCACACTCAAGTGGCTACCAAGTTGGAATTAGCTCTTAGCAGAAGGCCTCAGTTCCCCTCCCCAGGGATCTTCTCAGGGGTCAGCATGGGCGTCCTCACAACATAATGGCTGGCTTCCTTCAGAGCAGGTAATCCAAGAGAGAGCAAGGTGAAGCCTGCGATACCTTTTATGACTTAGCCTTAAGGTCACATGCCGTCTCATCTGCAGGATTCTATTAGTCACAAAGGCTAGTCCTGATATAGTGTGGAAGATTGTGCCAGGATACAAATACCAGGAGGTGAAAATCCTTTGGGGTCGTCTTTGAGGCTAACTACCATAGTGAATATCTATTATTTTTCTCTCTCCTTCACCCCTTTCTCTGTGTGGGAAATGCATTTCATGTTGTACAACTCATCTGGTGGGAGGGAAGCAGCTAACCTAAGCATGGCCTAATTGAATATTCCATTCTCCTGGCCAGAGTGGGCAATCAAATGGGCACGCCATCAACTGCAGCCAGTCAGAATCTTCCTTGATTTTTGCCAAATGGATCTGAGAGAAGGTCTCTATTCCTCTGCTATTTTGATCCCTAAGAATGACAAGTTGAAGCTTCTTAAAGCCACTGGTTCAGGTTATATTGGGGAGGGTATCTTTAAGAAAATGAGGCCAGCACAGAAAGAGAGTCAAAGATGAGCAGAGGTGAAAAGAGAAGCTCCCTTGATCCATCTATGCCTAAAATTTATGCTCGGACTTTTCAGTTACAGGAAGCAACACATTTCATTTTTTGTTGAAGCTACTTTAAGTTGGATTCCTACTACCTACAAGCAAAACGAGTCCCAACAAATGAGCAGGATCCATATCTTATTTCTCTTGAGTTTCTAGCATTGGGTTCAGTTCCTGGTCTCAATTCAAATGTGACAAATACATTAATTAATTATTATATTTTTATATAAAATCGATCTGGTATATGCAAATATTGGGGATTTTTTTAAAAGTATTTGGAACTTACCAAGTAACAGTTATAAGAACCCTAAAAGTCCTAGAACCTTGAAATGTTTGTGGATCTGGCGGCTGCCAGAGCCTGATGTTAGGTCTGCTGAGCTCACAGTGAGTTTCCTGTAGTTCTGTGATGTGGCTGAGTGAGTGGTTTGCCAGGATCCTGAGTATACACAGAAATAGGCTGAAAAAAGAGGATAAGAAGAGAGGCACACCATATCCCCTCAAGGACAGGGAAATAGGAAAAGGCCCTGAGTGGACCTCCAAACACTCACTTCTGTGAGATGTGGGTAAAATTATGCTGTAGGAATTAAAGCAAGTAAATGGTAAAGGATCTGTAGAATGCCGGCTGTGGGCTGGTGGTTTCTGTCCCCTCGAAGAACTGTCCACGGAGGATCTTGCAAAAGCAAGGCTCAAGATCAGATTTGTAGCTGCAGGTCAAGAATTCGCCAAATAACTGTGCCGGTGATCAGATTATCCAACTCTTGGAAGGCTGGGTGGCTCAGTACGTTAAGCATCTGTCTTGGGCTCAGGTTGTGATCCCAGGGTCCTGGGATCAAGTTCCGCATTGGGCTCCCTGCTCAGTGGGGCATGTGCTTCTCCCTTTACCCTTCCCTGCTGCTCGTGATCTCTCTCATACTCTCTCTTTCTCAAGTAAATAAATAAAATCTTTAAAAAAAAAAAATTAACCAACTCTTGCCCTGGCTGAGGGATTGAAAGGGACAGAGAAAAATATGCTTTCATGCAGGGATGTTTGCGGTGACTTACATCAATAACCTCACATGTGTGAACAGTTGATCTGATATGGAATGATATAGGGAGATGGAAAAGGAAGGAAGTGAAACGTGGAAGAGAGAAAAACAGCTTGTCTGTTGCCTGCCTTTTTCTTCAAAGTCTTCTAATACTCAGCAGCTTTGTTGCGTCTAGGAGAACTGTTATACACATCATCGACCAAGTGACAGGTCTTTATTTTAATTCATCGCAGAAGCCCTGCTGCCCAAATGATGCCTGACAGAAAGCTCTCTTGTTGGCAAGGGCCTTTTCTCAAGCCAAGGAAAACCACAGAATTCCTTAGTTTTCCCCTTGGGCTCTTAGAGCAAGTCCAGTTTTCTTTAACTCTATAAACTCCTGTGGCTCCTGGTCACATAGCGATGGCTGTGTTTCAGGAAGAAGACTCTGGTTTCTAGGGGCATCTGGGTGACTCAGTGGGTTGAAACCTCTGCCTTTGGCTCAGGTCATGATCCCAGGGTCCTGGGATCGGCCCCGCATCGGGCTCTCTGCTCAGCAGGGAGCCTGCCTCCCTCTCTCTCTCTCTGCCTGCCTCTCTGCCTACTTGTGATCTCTGTCAAATAAATAAATAAAATCTTAAAAAAAAAAAAGACTCTGGTTTCTAAAACAACGAGAGCTTGGATTCTGGAGTCAGACTGCCTGGGTTCAAATCACTGCTTGTCCACTTACTCACTTTGTAGGATCTAGGACAAGTTGTACTTTGTGCTCCTATTTCCTGAAACAGTTAAATATATGATAATTGGGGGCTCCTGGGTGGCATAGTCGGTTGAGTGGCTGACTCTTGGGTTTGGCTCAGGTCATGATCTCAGGGTTTTGGGATAGAGCCCCGCATTGGGCTCTGCACTTAGCAGGGAGTCTGCTTCAGGATTCTCCCTTTCCCTCCCCTCCCCCTCCCCCACTTGCTCTCTCTCTCTTTTCCTAAAATAAATAAACAACTCTTAAAAAAAAAAAAAAGAATATGATAATAGTATTTCTTCATGGAGCTGGGGCAGGTATTAAATGAATACATGTATATGTTTATGTTAAGAGAGAGTTTCGGACATGTAGGAAGCCTTATATAATTCATTTACATTATTATCGTTATGCAGACAAAACCTCATTTTTATCTACGAATCTCCCTGAATCTTTGTCATTGTAAGTACATTTTCTTTTTTCTATTTGGCCCTCCTTTTTTTCTTTTTCATTACATCTCATGGTAATTATTTGTGGACCAAATGTTGGTTCACTGGCTTAAGCCAGTTTGATAGTACACCGTTGTCAGCGTCTTGGTGGGGCCTCTGCCAATTTGCATCCAGAGTCTGGGGCATCTCGCCCGCCATAGGGCCACTGGACAGTGAGTCCGTGAAAGTCAGTGTCTGACCAAATTCCACGCCCAAACACTGATTGGCAAACAAACACAAGAGTCCTTGTTAGCTCCCTAAACTTAAGGCTCCTGACCAGAACCTTACATTGAAATATTTGCCTGAACCATACCACGTGGTCCTAAAGCAGGACCTGGCCACACTTCTCACTGACTCAGGTGACAGAATCCTGCGTGAAGCAGCAGGCACAGGACTAAACGAACACCCAAACCGACAGCCCTGTTCAGGACTCATCCAAAACTTAACGCCCCTTTCCTTTAAAGGTGAGATTCCTGCTCTCTACACGTACTGCAAAACCCACGCATTTCACTAATAAAAAGTTCTTTCTAGTGTCTCTTATGCTAAAGAATAAATCCTCTAGTGTAGATTCAGAAATGAATTGTTCAACAAGCTGTAATAGCCACAGATCCCAAGGCCAAGTTCTGATTAGAGCCCTTCAGTGCTCACAAACCCCCTGGAGTTTGTATTCCCCATTAGAGCACTTTAAAGTAGTCATTAACAACTCCTAGGGTGAATATTAAAACTAACTTTTAAAGCACTCACATATATCTTGCTGTCTAAACTGAAGTATTTAAATTATGACAATAATCGCCCAATGCCTGTGAAACCTTCAGACCGTAACTTGATTTTTTTTAAGTGACAGTCTACCTATTAAGTCTGATTTTTTGAAGACATTCGTAGATTCTTCATTAAAGACAAATAATTAAAATAACACCAGCTGATGAAATACTCTCTTTGAAAGAAATCTTCACAGCTCTTGACTTTTTAATCGCTGAAAAATGTGTTTTCAGACACGTGGGTGGGTTGTAAGTGATTCTACATGTGACTCAGGCTCTTTAGAGCTGATCCTAACCAGAGCTCTTTAATACCAGAATTCTCAGTGGGAAACGGTCCCCAAGGAAATAGATTTTTGATGAAGCTTAAATATCAATATATTGACACAGAAGGTCTTTTAAACTCTTACCGTCTGTAGAAAACAACTTTCGTAAAAAGCTATGCAGCCAAAACAGTAGAACAGAGTTCAATGCCCTGTTTATTTAGGACACACCTCACTCCCTTGCTTTTGAAATTGAGCTAAAAGTGGGTCACAGTAGGCAAAATATTAAAAGAAAATATAGATATTTATTTTTAGTGTCCTTGATGGTACATAAGTTTGGCTCTAGTTAATTGCACAGAGGGCAGCAGGGGGCATAGCTTTTCTGCAGGATAAGAGAGAGAAGGCAGAAGGCAGGAAAGATTAAGAAGGGCAATTGCCAAGGACAGGGTTTGTCTAGTGCGAAGTGGGTGGTATGGGGCACCTGGCTGGCTCAGTCCCTAGAGCATACAATTCTTGATCTTGGGGTTGTGAGTTCCAGCCCCATGTTGGGTGTAGAGATTACTTTAAAAAAAAAAAAAAAGTAGATGGTGTATCGCTTAAAAACCCAAACCCTAATTTTTTGGTTTTATTTCTTGTTATTGTGTTGTCAGGGGAAATGAAGGAACTTTATGCTTATGGAGGCATAATGATTCACTGGGATGTAAGCACGAAGCTGTTTAACTGCTCCCAGCCTCCTCTAGTGGAATCCCTGGGCAATGGGCTCCTTTCATACCTGACTGACATTCCCTCCCGATTCTGGAACTCCCCAGTCCTATTTCTAATGTTCGGTTCTCCTTATTTCTCAACTTCCATCTCAAGAACAAAACAACACAAAAGTTAAATGT
This sequence comes from Enhydra lutris kenyoni, assembly GCF_002288905.1. NCBI lineage: Eukaryota > Metazoa > Chordata > Mammalia > Carnivora > Mustelidae > Enhydra > Enhydra lutris. The sequence continues at coordinate 56,526,365 of NW_019154085.1, forward strand.
CTGTCTAGAGGGAGTGGGGGTGGGAGATGTGTCTGCCTTCACACACCCATCTTCTTCTTCTGTCCTAGAGATGACCACCCGAGGTTTGGGGGATGGAATGAGAGGTGGGCTCTCTTCACTTGCTCCTTGAGGCAGGAGGGGAGGGGATGCTATGGCCAAGGTTGCTGCTGCTTTTCTAATGCTAACAGATTTTCTTCCCCAGCATAGCTGCCTGTCTCACCCTCCCTGGGAGCACATGTCCTACCACATAGTCTCTTGAGCTGGGGTCTGCCTCAAGCTCAGCCACTTTTTCTTTCTCTCAGCTCAGGCCTCCCCCTACCCAAGTGGCCCTCTTCTACAACATTCTCTTGGATGTGGTACTGGCAAGGTGGCCGGGCTCAGTTACTGGGTCTACTCCACTTAGAGGAAATTCTATCCTTGCTGTGCAAATGGCGGAAATGCAGTCTGGAGCCTCATGAAGAGTGAATTAGAGCACTTTGTAGGAAACAAGTGGAACAATAGAAAACCATCTGTCATTAACTCAAAGGAATGCATCATTCCTAGAAGTAATGCAATTCCAGGCTGAGGCGGGGAGTGGAGAGAGCAAACTCCCAACCCATCTCCTAATTCTAGGCAGTAACTTAATGCCCAGTACACAGACAGAGAACACATCAGATGCTCTAATTGGTGAAAGCAGATACTGAATTTGATTTTAGCTAATAGGCAGAGAAGAGATAATGGTTCTACTTAAGCCACACCTTTCCCTTTCACCCTTGAGGTGGAAGCTACTACTTCCAGAGCTCCCCACACCTCTCCAGTGCTCTGAATCTTGCCCTGATATGAACTGTTAAAATGCTCCTGAAGAAAAATATTTCCTACTGGAAATGATTAGTTGTTGTGTTGTTGTTTTTTTTTTTAAGATTTTATTTCTTTATCTGAGAGAGAGAGAGAGCACACACAAGCAGTGGGGAGGGGCAGAGGCAGAGGGAGAAGGAGACTCCCCAGTGATCAGGGAGCCCAATGCGGACCTCTATCCCAGGGCCCCAGGGTCATGACCTGAGCCAAAGGCAGAAGCTTAACCAACTGAGCCACCCAGGCACCATGGAAATGACTAGTTTTGATGTCTCCTTCGTGAGGCCTTATTCAAACCCCTCTTTTCTATACTAACTCATTAAACTTAATTGTTTGGCTCCATTCCCCCAGCTCCCATATTTTCTGTACCTCTTTGAGAGGCAGGGACAACTCTGGGGCTCAAGGGAATAGACTATTTTTTTTTTTAAGATTTCATTTATTTATTTGAGAGAGAAGGAGTGAGACAGAGAAGAGAGAGAGAGCCTGCATGTATACAAGCAGGGAGAACAGCAGAGGGAGAGAGAGAGGGAGAAGCAGATCCCCACTGAGCAGGAGCCCAAAGCACGGCTCAGCCCCAGGAACCTGGGACCATGACCTGAGCCAAAGGCAGACACTTAATGACTGAGCCACCCAGGCACCCCTAGACTATTTTTTTTTAACTTTTTATTATGGGAAATTTCCAAATGATAGTAATAAAGTTCTACAATGGTTTCATAAAGTGAGATCCTAATAAGGTTTATCTGTTTCATTTGATTGAAACATTTCTTACATGAGGCAGACTACCTGAAGTTATGCTATGGTAGCAGGCAGCTCCAAAATCATAGCAGTTTATAACAACTTGAGGTTATTTCCTGCTCACGTGAATCTCCGTTGTGAATCAGCTTCACATACTCTTCACTCCTGGCCACGGGCTGAAGAAACAGTCCCCGTTTGGGATACACCCACTTCCTGGCAGATGGAACGAGAAATGGTTAACACACAATGACTTTTAAAATTTCTTTTTTTTTTAAGCTCTTATTTATTAATTTGACAGAGAGACAGTGAGAGAGGGAACACAAGCCAGCAGAGAGGGAGAGGGAGAAGGAGGCTTCCTGCTGAGCAGGGAGCCTGATGTGGGGCTCGAGCCTAGGACCCTGGGATCTGACCTGAGCCACCGTCAGATGCTCAACGGCTGAGCCACCCAGGTGCCTGACTTTTAAAATTTCTGCTCAGAAGTAGCAAATATCACATCTGCTCACATTTCATTGATCAAAGAAAATCACATGGCCAAAGCTGAGGTCGGTGTGGAAAAAAAAAGGATAATTCTCCCAAAAAGGAGGGCCACATGTATTGAGAATAATGCAATCTGTCATACCTTCTAAATTTCTTTCAATGTTAGGTTTCTCTCCTCATCTCCCCCCCCTCAACCTCCAACAATCTACTAGTTGAAGAACTTGGGTAATTTGTGCTATAGAATTTCCTATATTCTGGATTTTGCTAACTGCATCCCTGTAGTGTACTCGTTTAACACATTCTCCTATCCTTCTCTTTCTTCTAAATCTGTCATTAAACATATAGGCATGTTCACATTCAGGTTCAAATTTTTGGCAAGGATACTTCCTAGGTGCTTATGTATGTCGCTAGTTGTCTCTTGCTGTGTAACAAATCATCCCCAAATGTGGTGGCTTGAAACAACAGTCATTATCTACTATCTCGTGGCTTCTATGGGTCAGGGATTCAGACAGGGCACAGGTGGACAGCTTGTTGCCTTATGATTTCTGGGGTCAAGCTGAAAAACTCAGAGGCTAGACTGAAATCACCAAAGGCTGAATGCCTTGTTCAAGCTGGTTCACTCACTTGTTTAGCAAGTTGGCATTAGTTAAGTGGGTTCTTTTTCTATGTGGGCCTGTCTGTAGGACTCCTTGAGCAACTTCACATCATGGTAGTTGACTTGCCCCACACTGATAGATCCAGAAGAGCAATGTCGAAGCGGCAGTGTCTTTCCTTACTTACCCTGTGAATTCATACATTGAGACTTCAAATGGGCACAAAATCAGCCCTTATTCAGGGTGGGATGTCTACGCAAAGGCATAAATACCAAGAGTGGAGGTTCACTGGGTCGGTCACCTTGGAGGCTGAATGCTCTATGTGTCATGTGGTTTTTGATGTTAAAAAAGATAAATAGGAACAATCGATAGCATGTTATATGGGACAGTGGTTGTCAGCATTTGAGATGGCATGGTCCAGGAGATTTTCAAGGGGTGAAAATAGGTCTAAGTGGAACTACTACATCTTTGTTTTGCCATGTAAAGTCACTCAAAAAGAATTACCTGTTCATTCTGCCATTATTTTTTCATTTTTTTTTAAAGGTCTTTTTAAAAAAATTATTTATTTATTTATTTATTTATTTATTTGACAGATAGAGATCGCAACTGGCAGAGAGGCAAGCAGAGACGGGGGGTGGGAAGCAGGCTCCCCGCTGAGCAGAGAGCCTGATTTGAGGCTCGATCCCAAGACCCTGAGATCATGACCTAAGCTGAAGGCAGAGGCTTAACCCACTGAGCCACCCATGTGCCCCTAAAGGCCTTTTTTCTCTAGAAATACATTATCTCAGAGTGAAGAATTATCAGCTTTGATGTGGAGCAAGGAGAACTGCTCCCCAAATGTACAGTGAGAGTCCACTTTGAAAACAGCTGTAGTCCAGTGGAGGATTCCAGTACCCTACCATTCCGCAGTTCCACTCTTGGCTGTACGCCCCCGTGAGATTATACATGGGCACACCAGGACCGTGCGCAAGGATGTTAGTGCCAGTATGTTCATGACAGCCTCGCACTGGAAACAAACCAACTGCCCTCAACCGTAGCTAGATAGACAAACTGATGTATATGCATACTGTATGTTTCCACTTACATTAAGTCCCCAAACAAGCAATACTAAAGCACAGTGCTTTACGGTGCATACTTACATGAAAAAAGTAATAAAAAAGAAATTGTGATAAAGATCAAGGAGCGCCTCGTGGCTCAGTGGGTTAAGTGTCTGCCTTTGGCTCAGGTCATCATCCCAGTGTCCTAAGATCGAGCTCCTTGCTGAGCAGGGAGCTTGCTTCTCTCTCTCCCTCTGCCTACCTCTCCCCCTGCTTGTGCTCTCTCGCTCTCTCTCCCTCTCTCTGTCAAATAATAAAATCTTAAAAAAAAAAAAAGGACAAAGTTATGGTTACATTTGTGGGGATTTTGGAGAGACACAAGTAGACACAGTTGAGGGGCTGGCAATGTTCAATTTACTGACCTCAGTGATGGTTACACAGATAGTGCCTTGATAACTCATTAAGCGGCACATTTTATGTTTTTTTCTGTCTGTGTGCTGTATTTTACCATAAAAAGGGGGTTTTAAGAAGGAAAAATTAGTCTTTTAATTAAAAGTTTTAGCTTTAGGGGAAGCTTTTTTTAAAAAAGACCATCTGTTCTTTCTCGGCTCCATCATCCTTCTCCCACCTTTTTCTTCACACGGGGTGTCAGCGGGCTCTCCGTTAGTCCCGGCGCTGGTGGCTTCACACTGGAGACTCTCACTCATCCCTGATTCAGTGGGGCAGGAGTGGCTGTGTGGTTGAGCACACGTGCACACACACTCATGAGGCTTCCCTCCCTTGTGCTTCTAGAGAGCATCTTCGTTCCTCTTCCCAGGTTGGCAAGAAGAGGGCACGGGCTCTCCTTAAGAACTCTGAAGTTCCCCCCAAACCACCCCCCCCAAAACCCCCAGCTTGTTCCCCCCAGGCCTTCTGGGCAGGAGTGAGGGCAGACCTGTAGGCTCTCTGACAGGCCTTGTCAGTGGGCCCCACAGATAGCCCCAGCACCTGGGAGGGTGCTGGACTAAAAGCGATGTGGCACTTATCAATGTGGTTCTCAGCAGTGGCCCCAAAGAGCCCATTTTGGTCCCAGGCACTTTATGGCATCCCGTTACACTGCGGATGGGGCATCTATCATACGCCAGGCATTTCACCAGCTGTTGACACGGAGCAGTGCTTTATAATGTACAACAGCTTATTTCATTTTCAGAACAATCCTATGAAATAGATGGGCGATATCTACTTACTTTTACTTTTCAAAGAGGCCATCGAGGCTCCTAAGGTTTGAGTATTTTATCTAAAGTCACTGTAAAGGGCTGGCCATACCTCTGAATAACTACCATCCCCGAAGACTCTTGGCAGAAAATGACTCCGTGGGGTTCTTCAGGCGGGAATGTTTGATGTTATCTCCCCACCCACCGCCACTCCCAGCCCACAGTTGATTTTGCCAGAAGATGTGACCTGACCCAAGGGCAGCCAAGCTATAGGGCAGAGGTAGATGGAGCAGCCGCAGGAACGAGCTGCCCAGACGGGAATGATGGTGATTACAGAGAGAATTAGATTATCTCGGGAGAGTTTGGTGAAAAATACAGGGAAATTGTTGTTACAAGAGGAAAAGCTACAAGATGCCAGAGATGAGCAAGTTGTGCACAGGCCCCGTAAGGAGGGAGAGCGAGTCTGTCAAGAGTAGGGAGTATGGGTCAGAGTAAGCTTGACCGTGAACAGAAAATGTGTATCTGTTGATACCAACAGAAGGTGAGTTACTTGAATGACGCTGGCAGGAGCACTGGAAGCAAAGATTTCAGGGGGACCACGTTTCCATAATGATGGGGGAGCAGCACTCCTGTCGCTATGTGGGCTCAGGGCAGCCTCTATCTCTGGTGGCCCCTGTTGGGCCGGTGGTCCCCACCCCTCGGTGCTCTGTGTGGCAGGAAACCCCTCCCCATCCCGGCCCGGCTGGGCTTCTAGGGGCTCTGGTCCGTGCGGGACTGTGGGGGGCTGGTGCAACCCCTACCCTGCTTCCCCGGGCAGGCAGGAGGCCACTCTCAGTGCCTTTGGGGCCAGCAGCAGCCCTCCCAGCTACCGGAGATGGGCTGCCAGAGGAAATACTCTCCCTTCGGCTTCAACATTGTCTTTTGGGTGCTGGCTCCTGAGCCTGGGGTGAGAAGGGCGTTCTCTCCAGCAGCTCGGTGCTGGCAGGTCTGGGAGGCTTCCACCCCGCCGGGCAGCTCATAGGATCAGAGGCACCATGTTGGTGCTGGGCTTCGCCTGCTGCATCCAGGCCCTCGGGGAGATCACCTTTCTGCTCAAGCTTTTCTCGGTGTTCTTGGGTCTCATCGTCTTCCCGGAGCTGGCATCAGGGATCTCTTCCTTTGTGTTCAAGAACACAATTTGAGACCTGCTCAGTTTCTTCCTCAACAACAACATCAAGGCCTTTTGGGACAACATTGACATCCAGAACCTCATTGACTTTGCTCGGGAATATCCATCTTGCTGTGGAGCCATGGGGCCTAATGACTGGAACCTCAATATTTATTTCAACTGCAGTGACTTGAACTCCAGCTGGGAGTGCTGCAGGGTGTCCTCCTGCTGCATCAGAGCCCCTGCAGAAGGTGTCCTCAGCACCCAGTGTGGCTCGGACTCCAGGCTCAAACTGGAGCTGGAGCAGCAGGGCTCCATCCACACCAAAGGATGCTATGTGGACCAGTTCGACAAGTGGCTGCAGGACAACCTGAATGTTGTGGCTGGAGTCTTTGTGGCCATCACCTTCCTCCAGATCTTTGGTATCTCTTTGGCCAAGAGCCTTGTGAATGACATCAAAGCCGCGAAGGCCAACTGGTGAAGCTGCCACAGTGGCCATGGCTACCTGCCTACCCAGTGACCACCCCCCAACTCCCCCTACCATGCAACTGTACCCGTGAGGGCAAGGACACAGGTGTTTCTGCTTGGACTTGAGCTCCATATAGCATAGTGTAGGTGTGCAATGTGCCCATGGAGATAGCTGTGTGTCTCTGCCTGGGCTGCCTGTTATGGAGCCATGTACATGGTGGGTGAGTGTGTCTATGAGAGTGTGCACAGGAGCCACCATCTTGGCTGTTATCGGGTGGCAGGCTCTCCAGGGCCTAGGAATGGCACAGCTAAGAGGGTGTGGGCAAGGTCGGGTAGGGGTCTGCCTTGTCCCCTCCCAAGCTAGGACACACTTCTCTGTGCATGGCTATGTGGGGCAGGATTGGGGCTGCTGTTGCCTGGGACACAGCCTCGGGCAGCTTTAGAGCTGTCTTCCCTACCAGCTGTGTCTTTGACCCTGCCATGAGCACACTTCGGCCTCAATATCTCAGACTCTAAAATGTATCCAAGAATTTTTTCTCCCTTGCTTGCCTCTCAGAGATGGCTACAAACTACTCAAATAAACAAAATCCTAAAAACCAAACCAACCAACCAAACAAAAATGTTTGAGGCAGATAATCAAGCTAAGAGGATGATGATCAAGAAAGCCTGAGCCTATAGGCAATTAATAATATATCTTATTGGATAACAAGATGAAAACCTTCTTTCCAAAGTACTGGTGGAATAGTAACAGAGAAAATAAGAAAGTTAGAGAATCAATCTAGGAATCTATCATCTGATTAATAGGAAAGAGAGATTTTTAAAAAGAGTGAACAGAAAAAAAATGGATTGGAGGAAATTAGCAAAGAAATAATGGATGAACATCCCTCCGACTGGATGATGTCAATCTTCAGAGGCTAAGGTCCCATTGAGTGCTCAGTGAAACAAATGAGACAAACAACAGACAAAAAGCCAGAGTATGTCTGGACATAGGCCAAGAACAGCAAGGAAAAAGAGAAGAGTCTAAAAGCTTTAAGAAAAGAAAAAAAAAAACCAGGTGACCCATAAAGTAATAGGTAGGAGATAACACTAGACATCTTAATAGCAACACTGGATGCCAGAAGACAATTCTGGGGGGGGGGTGGGGGGTTATCAATTAATACCCAGCTAAACTGTCAATCAAGCTTGAAGGAAGAATAAAAGTATTTTTAGTCATACAAGGCCTTGGAAGATTTACCTTCCCCTCTCTCAGGAAGCCATCAATGGTTGGGCTCCAGCAAAATGAGTGTGTAAACCACGAAAAAAGATAGCATAAAACAAAGGAAACAAAAGTCACAGGGGTACCTCGGTGACTCAGTGAGCTGAGCATCTAACTTCGGCTTAGGTCGTGATCTCGGAGCGATAAGATGGAGCCCCATGTTGTCAGGCTCTGTGCCAGGCCAGGAGTCTGCCTCTGCCCCTACCCCTGCCCCATTTGTGCATGTTCTCTCTCTATCCCAGATAAATAAATAAAATCTTAAAAAATAGAAGGGGGTCCCCAAAAGGAAACCCCAGGCATGCAAGAGAAAGAAATCACTCCACAGGGAAGCAGGATAATGGCAGACTTAGAGAGGGTGGTCTCTAAGAAAATGATGATTAATACACTTGAGAGTTTGGCAGAATTTATAGCTTTATAAATTCTCATTGCTCTATTCCTATGTACTTCATTATTTTAATTACTGTATTTATATTATGCTTTGATATCTAAAAACACAAGAACATCCTCATTATTTTTTCTTTTCAAAAGTTGCTCTTTTGGATAAGCTTAACATTTAAATTGCAAAACAAAATACACTTTTGAGTCCATGAAAAATATTATTGGGATTTTTTTTTTTTTTTAAAGATTTTATTTATTTATTTGTCAGAGAGAGAGGGGGAGAGAGCGAGCACAGGCAGACAGAATGGCAGGCAGAGGCAGAGGGAGAAGCAGGTTCCCTGACGAGCAAGGAGCCCGATGTGGGACTCGATCCCAGGACGCTGGGATCATGACCTGAGCCGAAGGCAGCTGCTTAACCAACTGAGCCACCCAGGCGTCCCAAAAATATTATTGGGATTTTTATTCTAAAATTTTCATGGCAGTATAGTAGGGTTAATACTGAGCCAATAGGTACTGCTTGGTTCTTCTAGTTATTTCTAATTAGCAGTCACTTTGATTACCTGACATCTGGGACATGCCAATTTTAAATATTTTAAAATCCCTGTGGCAGAGATGTTAGCTGGGCATATACTTGCCCAACCTTACTATATTTCCCAGTATCCTCTGCAGTTCTCTTCAGTGAAATACCAGGGGAAGCAATGAATGTCACTTCTAGCCAGGCCAATAAAAATTTCTAGACTTATCCCTTTATCTTCTCCCCTCCCTCCTCATTTCTTAGAATGATGATGGCGACAACCAAAGTCACCTTAGAATATCATAAAAAATGGCAGACACACTATAATCATGGATTCCTGGAGAACCATATAGATAAGAGCCATGTGGGCAGGGGCGCCTGGGTAGCTCAGTGGGTTAAGACCTCTGCCTTTGGCTCGGGTCATGATCCCAGGGTCCTGGGATCGTGCCCCACATCGGGCTCTCTGCTCTGCAGGGAGCCTGCTTTCTCCTTTTTCTCTGCTTGCCTCTCTGCCTGCTTGTGATCTCTGTCTGTCAAATAAATAAATAAAATCTTTAAAAAAAAATAGGTATTTAAGAGCCATGTGGGCAAAAACTTCCCATCACTCCAGTCCTACCACTACCAACAGAAAAATCTGCTTTGAACTATTACAGAAGAAAGAAGTGAACTTACTATCTTGAAACCATGGACAGTTTTTAGCTCTATGTAGCCTACCCTAACTAATATAATGACTAAACAAATGTTGCACTTTTTTAGAGGGCAATTGGATGGTACTTATCAAAATTGCAAAAGCAGAAATATTCTGATACAGCAATTTCATTTATAAGAATATCTCATACAGAAATACTTAAGTAAGCAGGAAAGGTTTTATGTACCAGGATGTCCACTGCAACATTATTCACAGTAACAAAAAACTGAAGACAACCCAGAAGTACATCTTTAGGGAAATGCTTAAATAAATTATATAAATAGCCAATGAAATGCTACGCAACTCTTTAAAAGAAGAAGCTCTGTGGCATGAGGATAAATGATGTCTTTTATAAATTAATGAATAAAAATTTTTAAATAATATAGCATTTTCTGGGTTTTGTAAAACAACTATAAATACATAATCTAATCTAATATAATTATAATCTAAAATATATCTTATATATGAAAATTCATATGTACATTATACATACTTATACATACATAGAAAATCATCTAGAAAGTTATATACCAATATATTAGTAGTAATTACCTTTAAAGATTAAGAGCACTGTGGTAGTTTTAAACTATGTCCACAAGTACTTCCGTATTCCTCTTTGCAAACATGGGGCCCAATTTCTATCCCCTCGAGTGTGGCTGGATTTAGTGTGTGTGTGTGATTCCGGAGATGAGGTTATAAAAGACATTTGGATGCCTCCTTACTCTGCCTTTTGGACCATTCACCCTTGACACAGCTAGCTCTTACCTTGTGGAAACTAGAAGCTTGAAGGTGAGGTCCACATGTTAAAGAACTGAGGCCTGCCAACAAGCAGCCCTAATTGGTCAGTTATGTGAGTAGATCCTACCTTGGTAGTGGACTCTTCAACCCCAGTCAAGCCTTCAGATGACTACCATTCCTGCTGGCATCCTCACAGCAATTTGTGAGAAACTCTGAGCCAAGAACCACCCAGCTGAGCCATTCTGGATTTCTGATCCACAGAAATATACATCCATTAAGCCTGGATACTAAAAATGAACGAGAACAGGTTGAGAGCAGTTTTTATACGACTTGGGTGGTTAGCTTAATAGATGTTTATTGCTTTAGACCTTTAAGTTTTGGGGGTAATTTGTTATGCAATAGTAGATAACTAAAATGAGTATGAAGAGAAGGGTAAGGGAGAGCATTACTTTAAAATTTTTCTCTATTATTCTTCATTGTTTACATTTTTACAGTTAACATTTATAATTTTTAAAGATTTTTTTTATTATTTATTTATTTGACAGAAAGATATCACAAGTAGGCAGAGAGGCAGGCAGAGAAAGAGAGGGAAGCAGGCTCTCTGCCGAACAGAAAGCCAGATGTGGGGCTTGATCCCAGGACTCCGAAATCATGACCTGAGCTGAAGGCAGAGGCTCAACCCACTGAGCCACCCAGGCACCCCAACATTTATAATTTTCTTTTTAAATATTTTCTTTATTTATTTGAGAGAGAGAGAACGAGAGATAGCATGAAAGGGGAGAAGGTCAGAGGGAGAAGCAGACTCCCCATGGAGCTGGGAGCCCAACATGGGGCTTGATCCCAGGACTCGGGGATCATGACCTGAGCTGAAGGCAGTCGCTCAATCAACTGAGCCACCCATTAAAAAAATTTAATTTTTTTTTTTTAAAGATTTTATTTATTTATTTGTCAGAGAGAGAGAGGGAGAGAGAGCGAGCACAGGCAGACAGAATGGCAAGCAGAGGCAGAGGGAGAAGCAGGCTCCCTGACGAGCAAGGAGCCCGATGTGGGACTCGATCCCAGGACGCTGGGATCATGACCCGAGCCGAAGGCAGCTGCTTAACCAACTGAGCCACCCAGGCGTCCCAAAAAAATTTAATTCTTAAATTAAAAAAAAATTTAAGTTGAAGAGGGCAAACTTTAAGGAAAAGTAGTAGCTCATCCTTTGTGGGACCTATAAAGAATCATACATATTTCAAAAGTTGTGTAAGAAACTCTTCCAATGACTAGCAGAAGTGACTGCATATATAGAGAAACAGGCCAAAAATTTATAAAAATATAAAAAAATAGTGATATAAAATATAAGACTTTGCCAGTCGTCGATCATTATTATGTTTTTCTGCCTGAATATTACCCAGTCATCCCTGACTTGCAAAGGAGAAAACCACAGAAAGGCATTTCTCTGTGTTGTACAAATGTTTGTGTTTGTGTTAACAAAGGACAAAGAGTCCCTTTCTGAATTTTTTCCTTCGAGAACCAGTACTTAAACTTGCAGTTTTGATTAATGGTAATGCCCCTAGTTAAGACACCAGCTGAAGAAGTTAAGTAAGTATTTAACATCTGCTTCTTTCTCAACACTCCATAGCCTTCCTCTGGGTTTTACCCATTTGAACTTCAGTATTTGTCTTTTGTTTATGTTATTTCTTGTCTTCTACCCAATTATTGTATCTCTGTACTCCTTGGACAAACCCAACAAATCAGTCCAGCCAGGTTGCAAAGCAAGGACTTCTTAAACAAAACAAAACATTGACTTAATGACTTCCCCTGGTCATAGTTACATTTAATTCCTGTTGAGCTAATGGAACCAGGGGACTGATGTCTGTATCCTGCAGCAAATATTCCCATCATTTCTTCCTCTCCACTTAAAAACATTCTTTAGCTCTTACTAAAGTTAAGGACCCCAGAGTTCTTTATGTGAGCATTGGATGTACGGTTACAGGGTCTTTATTCATGTACCAGATTTTTTAAAAAGTGAATATTCATCTTTCCTCTTATATAAACTAAACATCTGCAATTTTCCATATGTAATGACACCATCAGGGGAGCAAGGAGTGTAAGAGAAGAAGGGGAAAAGTCATTAAAAAGAGAATGTTAGGCTGGCCATTTCAAAGGAATCTAGACCTAGCCTGTCTGAAAAGTTAAAGTAATTGTTCAACTTGAATTACATCATCAACCCAAGTTGGGGTGCTCAGCGCATTTCAATCATGGCTATTCCAGCTAACCACCCAAGTCGTATAAAAACTGCTCTCAACCTGTTCTCGTTCATTTTTAGTATCCAGGCTTAATTAGCATTCAGACAGGAACTCGACACCTATTCGATACACTTAAACTGTGTTAGTAAAATAATCGTCCCCATATCCTCTGCTAGTCCCCTTTGCTAACATAGTCAAAGCATCCACTATGAGTTTCCCAAAAGATAGTGGAGATCTATGCTGTTTTGACTACGGAAAGCAGGTCTTTTTGGGTACTGACTGTGTTATGGTCTCATTTGGATTGTGGTGGGTAAATAAGAGTGAGATAAAGTCTGAATAAACTGGCTCTCAAATCCCCATGCTTACATGGATTTATTTGGTCCTTTGATGTCTTTTTTGTTTCTCTGTTGGAATGTTTCAAATATGCACTTAAGTCACCCATAGAAAAGGCTGGTAATGTAAATGGACATGTGTTTAGAATGGGCTGTCATCTTAACCTTCCCAGAGATGCAAAACCCATAAAGCACAAAGGGTCAATTGGAATTACCTCTTCTGTTTCTTCTTTTAAATATGAGAGGTTGCAGAGTTCAGAGTGCCCTTTCCTTCTCGTCTCTCTATTTATTCAGGTGACTTAAATTTTGGCTGTTCTAAGGAGGGGTTGACCCTCAACTCTAGGACATTCTTCTTAAAATTGAGTTTTAACTTTCATGCCTAACTGATTATTTTAAGAGTGCTATTTGAGTCTTTGATACTCTATCTTCATAGTGTTTCCCATTTTAAAAAAATCTATTAGGAATATAGGAGTGCATAATCTGAAGTATTTGAACTCATATTGTAAATGCTCTTCAGATTAAAAAAATTTTTTTTAATCAGAAAAGTAACACTAAAGAAAAATTGGAAAACAGAGGGAAAAATCATCCGTAATCTATGACTCAAATACAAGTGCTACTAAAATAGACCCACAGAGAGGCAAGGTAGGACAGTGACTCAGCCAAACACATCCAAGGTATATTGAAACCGGTACATACTGGCTACTTAACAGCCCTAGAGCCAAAAGGCTGTATACGTGTACAGACCGCTTTTTACAGATCATGTTTTATCATGAGTATTTTTGAGTAAGGTCTTCCTAAGACAAGGAATTCTATTCCTTCATGTTTGTAATTTTTTTAGAATATACTTCAAAAAGTCAAAATCGAGCTCTGTTATATCAACAGCTTCAACTTTGGTGGAATACTTAAGGTCTTACAGTTAGCTGTCTAATAGAAATGAGACACAATGTAAAAACTATTTTAAAAGCTTAAAGGATCATCCTCTTTTTGCTGACAATTACATCCCTCGAAGAAGCAGGTCAGGGCTATGCAACCATCCTCTACCTGAGACGTCTAGGTTAGATCAGCCTCTCTGGCAGTGCTTGAGTGCAGAGCTCACTTCAAAACGCTAATCCCTCCCCAAATCAGTATATTCAGAGCAGTAACAAAAATGTGTCTATAATGCTTTTAACGAACTTAACAAAATTACCTGCACTCTCTAGGGATTAAAGGTGAGATTTATGTAGTAGCAGATAGAGCTCTTGAAAACAATTGGGTTGGGGCGCCTGGGTGGCTCAGTGGGTTAAGCCTCTACCTCCAGCTCAGGTCATGATCTCAGGGTCCTGGGATCAAACCCCGCATCAGGCTCCCTGCTCAGCGGGGAGCCTGCTTCCCCCTCTCCCTGCTGCCTGCCTCTCTGCCTACTTGTGATCTCTGTCTGTCAAATAAATAAATAAAATCTTTAAAAAAAAAAAAAAAAGAAAAGAAAAGAAAAAAGAAAACAATTGCGTATCACCCTGGGTACTAGAAAGCATTCTGAAGTGATCATGAGAAGGTTTTGGAGGACCAGAAATAGCATAATGCTGCCTCTCAGTTTTGTGGCAATGTCTGTATGATCAACTTGGCATTCCTAATATCTCCTTCTCCATAATCTCATTTTAGTCGATGTTGCTTCTGGTTGTGTCAGGTTTAGTTTCAAGTGAAGTCAGTTCAGTTGGTAGCCTCATTGTACTAATGAGGCCACAGAAGTTTGTACCATTTGGCTTTGTGGAGAGAATTCTCTCTTAACAATAAACCTTTTCTTCACTCTCTGTTCCCCTATCCCACCCGAACCCCCAAGGCTGGGAGGTTGTAAGCCACTGAGCATGTGATACTGGGAGGCTTAGGGAAATAATGGAAAAAGCCCTGACTTTGGAATCAGATGAAACTGAAATCAAGTGTACACATTAGATGGGATTCTTGGATAAATTACTTGACCTGTCTAAGCCCCAGACTTCTCATCTGAAAATTAAAGCTAGACAATATCAAGGTTTGTTATGAGAATTAGATAACATGAGTGATATGACTCACAGAAGTAGGTAGGTGGTCCTCCCAGTAATGCTAACTCTCTCCTGTTATTAGCGCCACCCCCCCACCCAGCATGTGGTAGGGCTGAACTTCATGGTCCATTTATGACTGTATGGGGCCCTGAAACTGGGTCTAGCTAACGAATTGTGAGCAAAAATGATGCATATTTGAAAGTGCCAGTGCAGTCTCCTTTTGACCTGGTGATAGGCAACATTCAAGATGGCGGCAGTTCTCTCAGCTTGGGCTCAATGGCTGTCATGAGGAGAAGGTCCCTGCTGACCCATTAAGGGTGAATAGAATAAACAAGAAACAAATTTTGGCATTTTTCAGCCACTGAGATTTGGTGTTACTATTACAGGATAACCCAGCCTATCCTGTTGCTTTCCTCTATTTGAACAACAAAGTTTAAAAATAGAGAGAAGGAAAAAAAAAAACACACACAGAGAAAAGAGGAGCACAATGTAATTAATGGATTGTGGAGACATCTGGCAGATTTTCTGATTTCTCCCTGGTGTTATGGTAAAGTTGTATTTCCCAGACTGAATCAGAAACAGCTTTTCTGGTGGTAGAGACAGATCCATGTTTCAGCCCAAGTAGGGGACTTGGGGACGCAGAGATATGAGGGCAAGCTATTTACACGGTCATAATGGACACTTGGGGAAATCTTGAGACATCTCCTAGAGCTTTTATGTATTTCAGATTTCCTCTCGGCTAAATCAACAATAGTGTACTCTCCCTACCTCTACTGGCAGTCTTACTTAGAAAGCATTGTTGAGTTCCAAAGAAACGAATATGCTCTATTTATAAATAAAAGTACAGACCTTATCTCTTGGAAAGGAATGTTTCTTTTCACCAAATAAAATGTAATTTTGAGAAAAATAAATGTTAGAGTATTTAAATGTCCTATTCCCTTCCTCTTCATTCAATTACTAGATTTATCAGTAAAATTATCTCCTCAGAGAGCTAGTTGAATATGACCTAGTAGCAATAAAAAAATGTAGTAGGAGGGCAAATTTTATTTTAACAAACGTTATTATAGCCAGTGTCTCTGAATAATGAGAATGTTTACCAGCCCAAGTTGAAAATGGAGGATTTTATGTGTTATTTACTGTTAACTGAATTCCACAATAATAATGGTGAGCCTATCTTAGTGCTTAATATAATGACAGCTGACTCATAACTGGGATACTTTATAGAAAAATAAAAGGTAACCTTTAGTCAGGTATTACTGTTGGCAGGCAGTCTGCTGAGTGTTTGGAACAGGATTGCAGTCAGCTTCGCAGGACAGAGCTCCAACCACAGTGGCTTAGCCAAACAGAGTTCATTTTTCCATGTACACGAAGTTCGGAAGTAGGTAGTTCACTTTTGGCCCGTCTGCTTGAGAAAATCTTCAAGGACCCAGAGTCTTCCTAGCTTCCTGATCTAACATTCTTAGCTTTTGTCCTTTTGGTTACAAGATGGCTGCTCTTCTTCTAGGTGTTCTCATGTTAATACAGAATGAAAAAAGACCAAAAAACGAAATACATATCTTGGCTGGCTCTGTCCCCTACTTAAAAAAAAAAAAAATCAGAAACTATTGCTTTTCTGGAAACCCTTCCCTATAGAACAGAAACATGTGGTCACCATAGTTGTAAGGGAGTCTGTGGAGGGAGTATTTTAGCTGGGCATATTGCTCCCCCAAATGAAATCATGTTTCTTTTAATAATTAAAAAGAGAGAGAGAGAGAGAGAGAAAAGTAGAATGGATCTTGGATAAACAGCTAGCAATATCCTCCATTAAGCCTCAAGGGCATTATCCCAGATTCTTCAACAAAACTACAAAGCAGCTACTATTATTTGCCCATTTTATACATTAGGAAGTCGAGGAACTGAGGGCTGAAATCGCTTACCAAGGGTTACACAGAGGTGGTTGGTGGCAATGGCGGGCGGGGCTAGGCGCCCTGTGGAAGACGCCTCTCAAGACTCATAAAGGTAAAAACGGCAAGCTGGTCGACTTTGGGGCTTGGTTGTCCTGGGAGTCTTCCCACTGCTTAATCAATCACACAGCAAGCCAGCTGGGGGCATGGCCAAGGTCTCTTGGGCTGTTTGCCAGCAGGTCCCCATGGGAGGCAGTTATGCTGTCATACTTTCCCTGATGTAACCACCTACTCTCAGACTCCAAATGGTCTTGAGGCAGCTGTGACAAGCATCAGTATGAGCCTGCTAATGAGGCAGAGTTCATGAGTGCAAAAAACTTCTTGGCACCTCATGATTCTGGGAAGCAACATGGGTTGGGGGAGGGTGATTTCCAAGGTGTGGCCTTCTGCCCTCTGTCTTGAGGGAGCTTTGTTTTAGGAATGGTATGGGCACTTGGGGCTCAGAGAGAACAAATCATCTTGAAACAACAAATATTAACAAAAATTTAAATAGTCATTAAAATGCAGGTGGGGGGTGGGGGAGCGGTTTGTACTGCCCTGTTATCTTTATTCATTGCTTTAGTTAACTTTAACAGCTCCTGGCCTCTGGTAAAATACATGAAGTAGTGTAACAAGAAAAAAGGCTCAGCTCAGGGCAGGAAAGCGCAGGCACTGGGAGCTAGCCAGTGTTCTCAGGTTGTAAAATAAAATCTCTAGACCAGTCCGACACTGGCCTCGGGCCATGGCAGTGATTAATGCCAGAGTTGTAAAAAGTGCTATGGTGGGAATGGTTAGCCAGGTTGTAGTGTGTGTGTGTGTGTGCGTGTGTGTGTGTGTGTGTGTGTGTGTGTGTGTGTGTGTGTTCGGTTTTTCCTTCAAAGCAGCTTAGCATGAAACATAATTTTTAGCTGGTTTAGAATCTGAAAATAAAGAATCTTTTACTTTTCTTTTTAAATTAGGAACTTAAGCACTTTATAGGAAAAAAGAAGCCTAAGAAACATTAACTCTAAACTGGTTACATCATTCCAGTTCTTTCCTGATCTTTGTTCAGATACTTTCATACACTTTTATACAATTACAATTGTTATAGTAGAAATACAATTCTGGGTTCTACTTTTTCCACTTACATTTATTTTATATGAACATTTTCATACTTATTTTGGAAATATGTATTTCTTTTTTTTGAGCTTTAGTGTATTTTATTACATAGCTCTGCCATGGTTTGCTTATTGTTGAGCATTATGGGTTGTTTTCATGGTTTTGCTGTTATAAATGATGCCACTTCCAACATCTTTGTATAAATTTTTTATTTCTTTTTTTTCCCTTGAGGTTATTTCTTTTTATTCCTTTTGGTTATGTTCCCCAAAATGGTATCATTTAGTCAATAAGTATGAAGAGTTACTTGTCTCTCTGCTCTGACTCACAGTGTCCTCAGCAATGTAGAAAGCCACCCGCTTTTCCACATCACAGGGTGTGCTGATTATTTGCCTGTTATCCCTTAATTCCCCATTTACCCATCCACACAATCTACTTTGGAATGCTGGGGCTAGGAACCTGCAAACCTCATTTCTCAGGCTTCATTTCTAGCTGGCTTTCTGTTAGGTTCTGCCAAAAGAAGTTTCCAGCAGCAAATTAGAAGGCCTTCGAAGGAAAGAGGGGAGAAGTCATAGTTCTCTCCCTTTCTGTTTCTGGCAGTATATCTAGGAGTGACTTCATTTCTGGATGCCCTCTCTCTGGTGTTCCCAGCACCCTGCTTAGCATCTCCAGTGACACAGTATGAAATGCAATCCTATTTTATTACAGTGTTATCTCCTCTTTTTTGTTCCTTCAGCTGCCGTCTGTCTTTCTGTCCTTATGAATCTCAGGGTTACTGACTTTTCCCTTTTTGACCTTTTAGCTTTCACAACAATATAATTGCCTATATTAAATGCTGTCTCTCTGAAATACCTAGTTTGGTTTCTATTTTCCTGACTAGATCCTGATTTACAAGCTGGGTCTTATAATTCTACTACATATTTTATTAAGGTGACTGGTGTTTGATGGCTGCCCAAAGTTTTCTTTTTCATTTGTGAAAGTTGCTAGTGGAAACAGATTATCTTAAACCTGTAAACATTTGACCCATTTGTCATCAATCTAATTGTTCTGCGAGTCTCTACAATGATAAAAATCTCTAGATGGTTACATCTATGGGCATTATTTAAAGACGATAAATTACGTGCCTTTAACTTAAAAAAATAAAAATAAAATTGTACACATTTCATTAACAAATTAAATTATAGATTTAAATCTAGTCGGAATCTTTACTCACTTTTGTTAGCCTATTTTCCCATTTTAACAAATCCTGTAGTGGATTGAGTGGTGGCCCCCAAAAGATATACCTGGAACATATGAATGCTACCTTATTTGGAAAAAGGGTCTGTTGATGTAATTAAATTAAGGATTTGGGTATTAGGTCATCCTGGATTATCTGGGTAGGTGCCCCAAATGCAATTACAAGTGTCCTTATAGAAGACAGTCAGAGCGGGGTGCCTGGGTGGCTCAGTCAGTTAAGCATTTGCCTTCAGCTCAGGTCATGATCTCAGTGGTGGAGGATGAAGGCCCTGTCGGGGCTCCTTGCTGAGTGCGGAGTCTGCTTCTCCCTCTCCCTCTGCCCCTCCCCACCCCTGTTCCTGTACTCTCTCTCATAAATAAATAAATAAATAAATAAAATCTTAAAAAAAAAAGAGAGAAGGCAGAGAGAGATTTGAGCCAGATGGAAGAGAAGAAAGCACAGACACGGAGGAGGAGACGGCTGTGAGCAGTTGGAGGTAGAAACCGGAGTTATGCAGCCGCAGCCAAGAAATGCTGGGAGCCTCAGAAGCTGGAAGAGGTAAGGAAGGATTCTCCCCAACAGCCTCTGCAGCGAGCAGAGAGGCCTGCCCGGCTGACACCCTTATTTTAGACTGCTGGCCTCCAGAATTGTGAGAAAGGAAATCCCTGTTGCTTTAAGCCACCGAGTTTGTAGTGATTTGAAGCAACAGCCATGGGAAACTCATACAAATATTGTATCATTTCAATATCTCCTGTTAAAAACTGTTTTTTTCTTTATTCCATTTGTAATATTCAAAGTATTTATACATTAAAAGGGAAAAGGACGGGGCGCCTGGGTGGCTCAGTGGGTTAAGCCGCTGCCTTCGGCTCGGGTCATGATCTCAGGGTCCTGGGATCGAGGCCCACATCGGGCTCTCTGCTCAGCAGGGAGCCTGCTTCCCTCTCTCTCTCTGCCTGCCTCTCTGTCTACTTGTGATCTCTCTCTGTCAAATAAATAAATAAAATCTTTAAAAAAAATAAAAGGGAAAAGGAACACATCAATATTGCCATTAGAGAATTGGGTTTCAGATGCTTCTTTACTTGTATCCATCTCTTATTTAGTGTTTGTTCCCACCTTTTTTTAGGTGAGATTTATTACAGGTTGTTCTGTTCTTTTCTGTTCCATTTTGCTGATGACTCAAATAAACCTGATAATTAGGCCTCTGTGTCATTCACGTTCAAGGGAAAAAAAAAAAAACAACCTAATAGCTTTTTATTGAGCCAAGACTATTACAAATCATTGTCTTTGTCTATCAGATGTTCCTTGACTTACACGGAGCCACAACCCAATAAATCCATTATCAACTGAAACTATGTAAGTAAAAAATGCATTTAATGCACTTAACCTACCAAACAGCATAACTTAGCCTAGCCTACCTGAAACATGATCAGAACACTTCCATTAGCCTACAAGCTGGGCAAAACCATCAAACACAAAGCCCCCCGCCCCACTTTTTTAAGAGTGCAGAAAATCTCATGTAATGTATTGAATTGTGGCACTAAAAGTGAAACGCAGAATGATTGTGTGGGTGCAGGATGGTGGCAATTGTACAGGATGATCGCCCCTGAGATCTTGTGGGGACTGGGGGTGCCATCAGAGCGGATCATGCCACACTTCGCTCACCTGGAACAGATCCAGATTCAAAACTGGAAGGACAGTTTCTATGGAATGTGTATCACTTTTTTACCATCATAAAGTCAAAAAATAGTCAACAAACCATCCGTCAGGGACCAACTGTATGGTTTTTCCTTTCATTCCTTTTTTTTTTTTTCTCCTTTTTCAATCCATCTATTATTATCCTGTTCTTTTCCCCCCTTTTTGGCTTCTTCTTATACACGTAATTCCCAATCTGTTTTTTTTTGTTGTTGTTGTTGTTCGTTTGTTTTATGGTAAGGGGTGCCTGGGTGGCTCACTTGGCCAAGCCTCCGACTCTTTTGGCTCAGGTCATGATTCCAGGCTCATGGACTCAAGCCCCATGTGGGTCTTCGTGCTCAGCGCTCAGCATGGAGTCTGCTTGTCCCTCCCCCTCTGCTCCTCCCCCTGCTTGTGCTCTCTTTCTCTCAAATAAATAAATAAAATCTTAAAAAAACATTGTGGTAAAACACACATGCTTATTTTTTGACCACCAGAGATACCCTTGATGATTTCCCCCCATCTAGGGTTCCTAATTTGGAGATTTTTGTCTTTAACCTGCTTTTGCCACTGGTGGTGGATATTTGTTGGTTTGCTTCTCCCCAATCAGATACTCATTTGGAAACTTACTTTCTTGGTGTAGCCCACATGCTTCAAGGCAAACTAACTGTCTCCTCTAATGCCAGGGCTAGGCCATGATTGACTTAGGTAATCAGCACATTCCAGCCCCGTCCACTGACATTGATTTGATGGAAGAGGACATTGGACCACATGGTCCAGTCAAGGTCAATTTCAGGGCTCTTGCTTGGAATGTTGGGACAGGAATGTGTATTCTCTCCTACTGGATATAAACAAGGAAGCATACAGCTCAGCTGAGGTTGATAGTTCTATTACATTGTTATGAGGTGTTAAGATGAAGGATGGAGCTCACATTGTATGTACCTGAGTAGAGGAGGAAAAGAAAATGGATCTTTGATTACCTTGGTGAGTTTCTGGGTCATCTAATTTGAAGTTTGCTTTACCTGTGGCCTTGGCACTTATGTGAGCCGGTAACACTGTTATTGATTAAGTGTTTTGAAGCTGAGCTTTTCCTGATTCTTTATCAAGAAATAATTATCTTTACTAAGACATGTAAATTTGAATCTTTGATCCATAATTATAACACCTGTTACCATTTGTTATCTGTTGTGTGCCATTACATTGAAAAGTAGGTACTATTATTCAGCCATAAAAAAGAATGAGATCTTGCCATTTGCAACAACATGGATGGAGCTAGAGAGTATAGTGCTAAGTGAAATAAGTCAGAGAAAGACAAATACCATATGATTTCACTTGTATGTGGAATTTAAGTAACAAAACGAATGGAGGTGCCTGGGTTGCTCAATCTGTTAAATGTCTGCCTTCAGCTCAGATCATGACCCCCAGGTCCTAGAATCGAGCCCCGCATTGGACTCCCTGCTCAAGGTGGAGCCCGCTTCTCCTTCTCCCTCTGTCATTCGTCCCTCTTGTTCTCTCTGGCTCTCTCTCTGTGTCAAATAAATAAATATCTTAAAAAAAAAAAAGAAAAAAGAAACAAAACAAGTGAGCAAAGAGGGGAAGATAAGAGACAGAGAGGCAAACCAAGACACAGACTCTTAACTGCAGAGAACATACTGATGGTTCCCAGAGGGGAGGTGGGTGAGGGGACAGGTAAAATAGGTGATGGGGATTAAGAAGTGCACTTGTTGTAATGAGCAATGAGTGTAGTTATGGAGTTGCTGAATCACTGTACCATACACCTGCAACTAATATCACACTGTATGATAACTAACCAGAATTAAAATAAAAACAACAACAATAAAAAGAAAAGTAGTTACAATCGTACTCATTAAACATATAGCTCAAATGTCAGCTGCAGAGAAGGGTAGAATGGCAGAGAAGGACACACAGAAGCAATGAATTACCACAACTTTGTTTTATAAGACTTATTTGAGAGAAAGAGTGCATGCGCCAGTCGGGGAAGAGGGAGAGGGAGAGAACAAATCCTCACGCAGACTTGCTGCGAGAGCAGAGCCCAACACAGGGCTCAGTCCCAGGACCCTAACATCATGACCTGAGCAGGAATCAAGAGTCATATGCTCAACCACTGAGCCACCCAGGCATCCCAATTTTAAATTAAATAATAGGCACTCTCTCATCCTTAAACTGTTTCTTAATTTTTTTTTTTAAGATTTTATTTATTTATTTGTCAGAGTGAGCACAGGCAGACAGAGTGGCAGGCAGAGGCAGATGGAGAAGCAGGCTCCCGCTGAGCAAGGAGCCCGATGTGGGACTCGATCCCAGGACGCTGGGATCATGACCTGAGCCGAAGGCAGCGGCTTAACCAACTGAGCCACCCAGGTGTCCCCTTAAACTGTTTCTTGAGGGCTGCTTGTCTGGGTCTTGATCTTGAGATCATGAGTTCAAGCCCCTCACTGGGGTTAGAGATTACATAAAAAAATAAAAAATTTAAGATTTTTTTTTTTAAAGATTTTATTTATCCATTCGACATACAGAGATCACAGGTAGGCAGAGAGGCAGCCAGAGAGAGAGGAAGGGAAGCAGGCTCCCTGCTGAGCAGAGAGCCCGATGTGGGGCTCGATCCCAGGACCCTGGGACCACGACCCGAGCCGAAGGCAGAGGCTTTAACCCACTGAGCCACCCAGGTGCCCCTTATTTAAGATTTTTAAAAAATATACTTATTTGAGAGAAAGAGAGTAGAGCGAGAGAGAGAGAACATGAGTTGGGGGGGTGGTGAAGAGGGAGAAACAGGCTTCCTGATGAGTAGGGACCCTGATGTGGGGTATCAATCCCAGGACGCTGGGATCATGACCTGAGCCAAAGACACATGCTTAACTGGCTAAGCCATCCAGGTGCCCCTAAAAAAAAAAAAAGTGTCCCTTGGTGTACTCATTGCAGGAAACTTCTGGATCGGGGACGGGGGTCCTCCATACACACTGCTTCATCCTTTTGCTATCTTACAGTTTCCTTTCACCTCCTCTCCTTAGAAGCAAACACAAATTCCTCTCCTTGTCACACTCAGAGCAGTCTGGCCCTTGTCTGTGGTATCTTGCTAGTTAACTCGTACTCGGGACCAAAGGTCTCACTTCCTGACCCAATAAATGTTTTCCCAGTAAAGATCTTCTAAAGGGAAATTCTGATGCCAGTTATTAAGATAAGAGTTTCACCCTGGGGTGCAATGAGGTGAAATTTCCGGCTAAAAGAGGCAGAAGTGGGACGTGAATGCAGGTCTGCCTGTCTCTAAAGCCCTACGCCTTTTTATTCTGGCATGGCAACTCTCAACGAGAACATTAAAGATTATGTGACTTCTGAGTCCAGGTTCGAGAAGGTCATACAGCTGCGGCTGCTGCTCTCGGGAGCTCGCTCTGTAAGCCTCCAGCTGCCATGTGGGAGGTTTGGCTATGCCAGGGCCGCCACGTGGAGAAACCAGGCAAAAAGACAGAGAGATGCCTAGGAGGCCCTAGCTCTTCCGGGTGCCAGACCATGCTGAGCTGTACTCTGATTGCAACTCGTGATGCATCCCGGGTGAGGACTGCCTGGCTGAGCCCGGACCGGGGATCATCATGTACAAAGACACCAGGTTTGCGGTGCTTCTCCCCGCAGCGCTAGGTGACTTGGAAAAATGCGGAATTTATATTCACTCAATCACATAACACATTCCTTGTCCTTATGCAGCTCACGTTCTAGCAGAAAACACCGTCAACTTTTCAGACACTCTGCCATTTGGTAACTGGCATTATTTACTGTGCAGATCGCTCTTGTCAAGGGCCCCTGGAAGTTATGTTTCAATCAACATCTGGAGCCAGTCTTTGTTTCTGATACATTTGTCACTGTAAGTGATGACACACAGGACCTTCTTGTAATGGCTCTTTTAAAAAGTATTATTTTGGTTTTCACCTTTTTGAGTATTTTTTCGCATCTGATTTTTTAAAAAATTAAACTTTTTATTTTGAGGTCATTGTTAATAACACACGCAGGTGTGAGAAATAATACAAAAAAAAAAAAAAAAAAACCCCAAAACCAAAAAACAGACAAACAAAAACCAAACCTCTTCTGTCACTTTTACTCAGTTTATCCCAAACAGTAGTACCTTGTATTGCCATGGAGATACTGATGTTGACACAGTCAAGAAACAGAACATTCGGGGCACCTGGGTGGCTCAGTGGGATAAAGTCTCTGCCTTCGGGTCAGGTCATGATCCCAGGGTCCTGGGATTGAGCCCCGCATCACGCTCTCTGCTCAGCAGGGAGCCTGCTTCCCCCCACCCCCTCCTGCCTCTCTGCCTACTTGTGATCTCTGTCAAATAAATAAATAAAATCTTAAAAAAAAAAAAAAGAAAGAAAGAAACAGAACATTCCCATCACTACGAGGATATCTTCTGATGTCCTCTCATGGCTCCCTCCTCTTCACACCATCCCTGACTCCTGGCCACCACTAATCTGTCCTCCATTTTTATAGTTTTGTCATTTCAAGAATGTTATATAAAACGTTCTTTTGTTATGTAACCTTTTCGAATTGGCTTCTCCCATTCAACATAATTCCCTGGAAATTCATCCAAGTTGTGTTCATCAATATCCATTCCTTTTTACTGCTCACTAGTATTCACAGTTTGTCTGACCATCCCTCGGCGGAAGGACATTTGGGTTATTTCCAC
This sequence comes from Enhydra lutris kenyoni, assembly GCF_002288905.1. Classification (NCBI taxonomy): domain Eukaryota; kingdom Metazoa; phylum Chordata; class Mammalia; order Carnivora; family Mustelidae; genus Enhydra; species Enhydra lutris. Next base: position 56,551,594 of record NW_019154085.1, read on the forward strand.
TTTTGGCTATTACAGAGGGAGCTACTACCAACACTTGTGTATGGGTTTTTGTGTAAACACACGTCTTCATTTGTCTGGGGTAACCGTCGGGGAGTCCGGTTGGTGGATCATATGGTGGATCATATGGTGGTTACATGTGTAGCATTTTCAAAAGAAATTGCCCAACAGTTTTCAAGGGTGCTGTTTCATTTTATATTTCCATTGGCAATGTATGAGTGATTCAGTCTCTCCGCATGCCACCTGATTTTGAATGGTAAATTAAATATAGTTTACCAGATAAATATTAGGACATCCCCCCCCCACCCGCCCCCGCAGGTACCAATTCTTTGTAACAAGCTTTAGGCCTCTAACATTCTGATTGGCTCTTAAGGGTAGGATGAGGGTGTGAAGAATTAGAAAGAAGATGAAGACCGATGAGGACACCATCTAATTTTAACCCCCAGTGACTGCTGTCTTATTTTGGGTTCCTGATGTCTTGTTTTAACCTGTTTCTATTGTAATTGTATCAGTAATCTCTTTCCCTTCAGGAGGTCTTTTCAAAGGCACTGAAAACCTTGAAGAGAGGCAAAAGAGGAGCTGTAAAAGCGAAAAGAGGCTTAGGAAGAGCTTTGAATCCACTGAAAGGTAGCAGGGCTTTAGCTACAGCTCACTAGGTAGTCAAATCAATCTTTACTAAGTAGCTGGTTTTTAGAGCAAATGCTCTAGGTAAGAGGTGACTTCTCTAATGAAGCCCAGTGGTTTAATTTCTCGTGATAATTACATTGTGTCCTATTTTCTCTCAGGCAGACATGACTCCCGTTAAAGCTACTGAAACATTTAGACATGACACACACGGAAGATAGAGCAAAAGTTTATATTTAAACATTTCTGCCCCAAATTTAAAATGTTCAGATCCTTAATAGACTGTTTTAGATAGAGCTTCTAATTATTGGATTAAAATCCCAAGACTAGTTTAAAAAATGGTTTTCTAAATGCAGGAAGCCTGCTTTATGTACATTTTATTTTGGAAGCTACACCTGTCTATCCTGCATCTCCTCTTAGGGGAGAAACCTCTCTCAGTTCTAGAAAATTGATTATCATCATCATCAATATTCCTCATCTGTTTCTGGATTAGGTTGTCTGATCATCAAAGGAAAAACAGGAAACTGATATTTAAATAAAACCAAAGTTTCCATTTTGGCTAAGCTGTCCATATTTATGCTCCCCAGCCCCATCCCCTGGCTTAAACAGAATCTTTTGGTAGGTGCTATTCCCTGATTTATATTTCTTCAAGTAAATATGCAATTGCAAAGGAGGTTTGACTAGTGCCTGGTCTTACAGAAAATATTTATACGAGTTCAAGTTCATAATCTCATTTGTGTTGATCAGTGCTATTTCAGAATTGAAAGCATGGTTAGTTATTAGTAATGTAAATAACATTGTAGTGGCACTTGCAAAGAATCTGAGCAAGAAATTTTTTTAAGGAGACATTTCCTTTAAATTCATACACTGTGTGATTAAGAATTTCCATATGTTGATTTGCATAACATGAGGTGCACTTGTATTGTATATATATACTGTGATTTTTCCTCTTTAACACAGGAGAAAAAGGTAACTCTGTAAATGGCTCCTGATTGCTTCTGTTAGAGAGAAGAACTGTCAATTTACCCCCAGATGAGCCTCTGAGAGCTTAATTGGAGTTATTATCTACTAGTAAATCATCTTTAAGGCACTCTTCCTTTTACATTTGGCAAATGTGGGCATTCTGGACTCCTCTGATCAAGACTTTAGGTTGTTATTCCATCCAAAGCAGCCTCGGGTCAGGGGGAGGGAAAAGCACAGCTTATTGTCTACTAAATAAAAGTTAGCTTTTGTGGAACACTTTCTAATTTTTGAAGTGCTGCTCCCCTTATTTCATTTAATCCTCCCAACAAACCTGTGAGGCAGAGATATTTTGCTCTCCTCCTTATTTCAAAGGAATTGCCAGGAATCACCAACAGAAACTGCCAAAGTCAGACCCGGGATCTAGATTTCACGACTCTCGTGTCAGTGCCTTTTATACAACTTGCTAAGAAGAGGGAAAGCACCACTCCCAAGGTGGAGAATATTAAAATGCATTTTTTTTTAGATTTTATTTATTTTCTTGACAGACAGAGATCACAAGTAGGCAGAGAGGCAGGCAGAGAGAGAGGGAGAAGCAGGGTCCCCGCTGAGCAGAGAGCCCAATGCGGGGCTCCATCCAGGACCCTGAGACCATGACCCCAGCTGAATGCAGAGGCCTAACCCACTGAGCCACCCAGGCGCCCCTAAAATGCTTTTAAAAAAAAAAGATTTTTATCTATTTATTTGCCAGAGAGAGACACAGTGAGAGAGAGGTAACACAAGCAGGGGTGTGGGAGAGGGAGAAGCAGACTCTTCTGAGCAGGGAGCTCAATGCAGGGCTCCATCCCAGGATGGTGGGATCGGGACCCAAGCCAAAGGCAGACACCCAATGACTGAGCCACCCAGGTGCCCCTTAAAATGCATTTCTTTTTTTTTTTTTTAACAGCGTATTTCTTTTTAAGCCATATTAACTAGACTCAACGACATTTACTGGAGGGATTACTACTTGACTGCGTTACTTCACCCTTCCTAACGATGGGAAATTTCAATTTCTCCCTATAGACTATTTCACTGTCAGAAGATTGAATTAAATCTATGTTTAAAATGTTAATCGGATGGTATGCCATCTTAAACAAAATTTTCCTGGGATTTTAGTTATGCCTATTTTCTTAGAAGGAAATGTGAACCCCTCCATCTATTTCCCTATTTTCTTCCCTTAGTGGGTTCCTTTTCAGTTTAAATAACTCACTGCCTAGCCCCTATTGGATGAGTTTCTACAATATTGGGAGGCCATGTGCTAGACCTGCAGAGGGGTTTATATGTCCCATTAGATGACTTTTAATTTGTCTGCCCGGTTAACTGTATACAAATACAGCTTTTGATATCCCAGGACGAACGTCTGCCGTTAGCCCACCTCTGACCATGGTGTTGATACACATGTGTGACCATGAATTGTTACATACCCAGGAACTGTGTAGGGTATGCAATTTCATTGCTTTTCCCAGCGGATTTCTAACTATGGCCCAATTTGTTTCAGCATTCCCCACTTCTTTGAAAATGCTTTTTGTCCCCAAAGTGTTAAAAGGGAAGGGAAGACCGAATGGACCAAAGGAGAATGCATTATGTAAACTTTAAAAGACACTCCAAAATAGGCAAAAAGTGTTTGTGGGCTGAATTGAGCCTGGATTTTCCTACCTTGCCTTAATTTTTTTTTTTTTTTACTTCCATCTCAGTTTTTGTATTTAATTCCTACACTGTTTTAAACATTTCACTTCTCACTATGTATTCTATACCACACATACCATAATAAACACTGGCTCTGATCCTAACTTAGGCTTGATTTAAAATAGAAGTACTTAAGAATCTGAGCAAGGGGAAAAAAGCATACTAACACTCACGAGACACATTCTTTTCTCACGCCTTCCTCAGCCTATTGCCCTGGGCAGTAAATTTTACAGTAAAATAACCAGTTTATTATTTGCTGTTTTCTCTCACTCTGCCGAGAAAAGCTATCATTGCTGGCAAAACCGACAGAAAATTTTAAAATGGAATCCAATGTATTGCGTGTATGCTTGGTGAATATGTTCAACATATAATACTAATGTGATCTATATTTGTCTTTCAATTATTTTTTCCAGCTGGAATCAACAGAAATGCAATGAGTGAGTTTTTTAAAATTCAATGGTATAATCAGAAATGCCCTAAGGAATGTAAGAGGTGATTCTTGCTCTCCTCTCCCCCTAAAAATAACAATTGCCTAACAACTAACTAAAAATATCTTTTTTTTTTTAAAGGGAAAAGGAGATCCTTAGTAAGCATTGAAATTTGTTTTTTGAACTTGTGCTCAGCTAATACTTCATATTTTTAGATTCTTAGAAAATGTTCAAATTTTTCTCTTACAGACTTAATCTTAATGGACACCCCCTTCCCCCTTCATGCATGAATTCTGATTACTCTGTGTTTTTGGCCTTGTCTTCTGTAAAATGTACCATTTTCACTCACAGCTTAAGACAGCTTTGATGTTCTTAGTATGACATACATACTGTATGTAATGTTAGCTGTTTAAAGCTGGTGATCAGATTGTGCATAATAACATGTAGTTTGGATTATATAAACACTACAGGAAGAAGAGGAGACGGGGCCCTTCTGTGTACAAATTTCAGATTGCTAGCTGTATGCCTGTTTAGAATGTTAAACACTCCTAACTAGGCAGTGATGAAGTTACTTCTTTAGCGACTGTGACTTCTGGAACGATAAAGACAAGAATTCCCCAATTAAAAATAATTTAAAGTTAATGTTGATAATGAAAATATATACTTTCTGTGATTTCTACTTGCTACTTTGGATGCTTTGAGAAAAGAAGGGGGAAAATGAATATCATTGTCTTCAAAGCCCAGTTTAAGCAATTTCATCAAAAACTTGGAGAATATGGCTTAAAGGAGCCAAAGACAGAAGAATGTGATTCAAATTGTAAATTTCACCCGTTATACATTTCACCCATTATAAAGAAGTCTGAGGCAGACAGTTTTACCAGTGTATTTCTCTAGGATGGTTTCTTTTATATTTTAATATTTCAGTTTACTTAGATCATTGTGGACTCTTTGTTTTGTTTTGTGTCGTTCTTTTATTTTTAAGTTTGTCTTAAAAATAAAGACTGCCTTTTCATCTGTTGTTGAAAGATTGGTAACTTTTATACATTTCATTTTGAGAGAAATTAAATAAAACATATCACTAAATTTTTCAGCAATGAGACATTTCAGAGTGAAGAAATAGGTCAATACTTTTCAGTTTAATAAGTTTATATGTTATTATAAATATTCATATCCTGCTTTGTTTGAGGAAGACTTTGGGCTGTGGATGTGTTTACAGCTCAAATATCAGCACAATAATAATCAGACCTTTGAAATTATAGGTGAGAAATCCAGCGAATTTCAGTCATTTTTCATTTATGTAGGAAGATTGCTTCCTATCCTTTTCAATAAGAACTCTAAATATGGACACTCCTCTCTGGGGGTATCTTTATATTGGGACGCTCTGCCTGAGGTTGAAATTTTTATGGGCAACTTGTTTAAAACACAGTTAAAGGCAGGTTTGCCACAGCAAGGTTAGGGGTTGCCAATAAACCCATACAGCAACGTCTGTATTCCCAGCTCCAGACACACCATTGGGGTGACCCGTGCACAATTTCCGCAGGCCACACAAGGCAGCAGCAGTCCTAGTTGCTTTCAGTGACCGCGGCAGGTCCAAAAGGCTTCAGGCGTGGAGTGGGCTGAGCTCTCCCCTGGCTTGAATGGACTGCCTGGGATTCCTGCGGGGTGCTAGCAAACCCAGGACTCCAGAATCTGTAGGCCCTATCCTGGCTTTCGCCCTGCTGGGAAATAACAAAACATTTTGGGAACTCGGGAATTTAATTTATTGCTACCAGACGAAACAATAAAAACATCTTTGTCTTACCCCCCTCTCCATACCTCCCTCCTCCCACCGACAGAAACATGATGTTGGCCCTTTGTGGATGTAGCATAGACAACACAGGGCCAGCATGGAGGGGTTGGAGGGGGCTGCAGAACTGGGACCTGGGGGACCCCCCCCTCTCCCACCCCCGGCAATCAACAGTCCCTGAACATCCTTATTTCGCTTTTGGGAAGAAAAAGACAGCAGGGGAGATGCCCCTTACACCTTCGACCTCCCTTAGCTCATTCGTGCCCCAGAAAGTGAGTTTTCGAGTGTGTATGTGTATGCTAAGTGAGGGAAAGAAAATTCAAGAAAGCCACAAAAGTCACCGTGAAGCATCCACCAAAACTTCAGCTTAATTACTCCCATATGTCTTCTTTGGCTGTTTTCAAAACGCGGCAAGAAGGAGACGCCGTGTCACTACGCTGATTCCAAAGAGGTTGAAAAACTACCATTCATCCAATCCAGGCCCGGAGGGGCCCAGGCGCAGCCTCGGGAGATTAACCCCCTTGGGGGGGCGCTGGAGACTCGGCCGGGAGAGGTGGGGCAGGAAGGCGCTGCGCCCGCGCTGGGCGGAAAGTTCGCGCGCTGCGTCCCACCGGGTCCCGGGAGACGCCGCAGCCCGGGGCGGGGAGGGGCGCGGGAGGCGCGGCCCGGGAGGGCGCGCGAGAGGAAGGTGCCTTCGGGAACACGCGCAAGGGCGGGGATTCGCGCTGCCAATGAGGCCCGGGTGTGGGCCGTGCGAGGCGGGGGGACGGGCCGGAGCGCAGCCTTCGCTGTGGCAGCTGCGGGAGCAGTGGCCGCGTCGGGAGCAGGAGGAGAGGCAGCGGCGGACCGTCGAGCTGGCCGCACCCCGAGGCCCGGCCCTGGGGTGGGGAATCGCACGGCGGAGTTGGAAACTTTCCCGGCAGGTAACTCCCGCCGCCCTGGCGCCGCCGCCGGCCTCCCTTGTGTCCCGGGCAGGGTCAGCTGCTGCGGTGCAGAGGGAAGGAGAGGGTCCCGCGGAGGAGGAGAGGGAGATGGGGAGAGTGAAAGGCATGTGGGAAAGTTTCTGGAGCCTGCCTCCCCCGCCAGCCCCCCCTCGCTGGGCACACCCGGGAGCTTTCCCGGGATAGGCTTGGACATGTTGGGCGCCCGGGCCTTGGTCCTGCCGGCTCTGGATAGTCGGCGCCTTCCTTTCGCGGTCCCGTCCGCGCCGGACAGGGTCGCCCCCGGCAGAACTGGGGTGCCCACCAGTCCCCCGGTGCCCCCGGGGACGCGCGGCAGCACGCTGGTGTTTCGGGACCACCCCCTCCCGGCGCTCCTCCTCGCCTCCCTTCCCTCCTCCTGTGTAGCTCGCGGGCTTGGCAAAGGCTCGGGCTGCGCCTGGTACCTGGGGCAGGGGAGGCGGAGAGAAGCGCGCCTGGCACCGCGGGGTCCAGGGCGTCCCCGGAGTGTAGGGGAGCTCGGGTCGTGAAGTTGCCGGTTGAACTTAAGCCGGAGGGCGGAGTGGGGGTTGTGGTATTTCCCCAGTCGGGGCTGAAAGTCTATTACTTCCCTTCCAAAACACAGCTATTAGCATATCCACGTTCTTTTATCTGTTGGGTGGGGGGTGTAGGATTAGACATTGAGGGGGAGCTGGGAAAGACGATGATTGTATCAAGATTGTGAATTCCCCTGTTCGTGGGTAGTGGAGAGTGGTCACTTTTGGAGGAATTTATGTCAAGGCTGACGTCTTACTGGAAGACTTTGGGGTGCGGTTGCTCAGCGCTGGGGGCTTGGAGGGCTCCCCTTTTTGGCGCGACACCTTTCCGGAAGGGCTGGCGAGGAAGGAAGCCCTAAGCATTGTGTGGCGTATTTGGAGACAGAAAGGTCTCGGGATCGGTAGTCTCAAAACTTACTTGACTTACTGTGTAAGGCTCCGGGAGGAAATGGCAGCGGTGCGCAGGTAGAAACACCGCGTCGCGGCCAGGGGTTCGGAGAACACTGGCCTCGGCCACAGTCTTCCCCTCCAGCCCAGTTTTGGCAGCTCCAGATCACTGTGCCTCTCTCTGGTGATGAGACTCCTATCGATAACGCTAACGTTGTCCCTGCTGGAGTCAAACCGGTGAAGGTAGGAGGGCACCTTCATCTTGAACTTGATCCTAGGAGCAGCGCCGTCTGGGCGCGTTACAAGGTAAACGCAAGCTGAATCTAACCGTGGGATGGGCCTCGAACTCTGGCACGGAAGAGAAGTTCCTGGCTTAGAATCTTAGAGAAAGGGTTTAGGACTGCTGAGGTCACAAACTCTGGAAATGCCAGACCACCAGACTGCAGAGGTTAATAATGTGTTTGGAGGGGGTGGGGATGGGAGAGGAAAGGAGAAATCCGGTTAGTTGGTACAGAGACGTGGTATTCCTCTATAGAGGAAATGAGGGAAATCTATTTTCCCCAGATCCGTTACCCTACTTTTCCCCTCCCCCTTCCTGGGTCATCTTTATTACTGGCACTCCAGGGATGGGGGAGGGGAAGGAGAAGCAGCGGTTGTGAAGCTCCTCTGGCCAGCTTGGAGGTATTTTAGAACTGCTACTCCTTAGGAACGTTCCTGGATTTTAACAGCTGTTTCTTGATTGCTGGGAATGAGAGAATTTACGAGCGACTGAGAGATGGTCATTATAGTATAGTCTGAATGTTTCACTCATCTAATCTACTTAGAAATCTCACCAGGGACCTTCCTGAGAGTATGTCAGTTTCTGCAGAGTTTGTCAGCCAGAATGTTTGGTGGATGTCAATCAGAACTTGTGGTAAATACATCCTGGTGGTATTGAGATGAAAAGTATGCAGGGATAAAGGAAATATGGTATCTGACATCCTTCAGGACTTCCTCCTAGCGTTGCTCCTGTTACCTGCCAAGTGAACTTGGTCCAGGCTTCCGGACTGTTCTGATTTGACAATAAGGGATGGGAAATAGTGTCATCCATTTTAGAGGAGGCAGGAAAGTCCAGAAATAAATGTAAGGTTACTTTTTCATGACCCTGTCTTTCAGCTGAGATGCCACAAACTTAATGCTGGGACTTGAAAGCAATGTTTTTCTGCTTTCCTGGTTTAACCACCAGAATGTCCAAATTATCATAATTTATGTCCATACTGGAACTAAGGCATAACTGATTCATAGTCAGCCCTTTTCTGCTTCCCATAAGAGCCTGTGGAAAAAAAGAACATTTTGTTTCTTTCACCACACACGATTTATTTGGTGCCGTACTGGGTTTTTGATACTGGGTGATTGAGGGCACAATTTTGAAGACAATGAAATTGTCTTGATTAAACTGTCCATTTTTAGGCAATATCCCCTTCAGAGTTGCTGATTAATTCTTTATCTCCCAGGGAATAGTATCCTAGTATCCCTGGGCTGCTAAAACTATAATCCATGTTATAATGATGCCTGCCGCATGGCATAGCCGGAGGTTAATGTTATGTCAATGTTTCTTTTAGACATTTCTAACCCAATTGTAAAGGTTTTGTCTAGGCTGGGTTGAAAGTAGGCTGCGAGCCTCACAGTCAGAGAAGTGGCTTTATTTTTATCTTTCTGATGAAAAGTTTAGTTTAACTTGTTACAGGAGTAAAGTTCACAAAAGCAAAATGAAGCAGAGGATCTGTGTGTGTGGGTGAGTGTGTGTGTGTGTTTATCTGTGTGTGCACACTCATATTGCTGGGGAGGGATTTTAGTTTCTAGGATAACTTTGACTGTCTTTTAACTGTGTATTTCAGTGGTGGAAAATTAGAACCTCTTCCCAACCAGTTTACAAAAATGTTTTCTGTACAAGGCTCCAACACCTTTTTTTTTTTTTTAAGATTTTATTTATTTATTTGACAGAGAGAGAGAGATCACTAGTAGGCAGAGAGGCAGGCAGAGAGAGAAGGGGAGGCAGGCTCCCCGCTGAGCAGAGAGCCTGATGCGGAACTCAATCCCAGGACCCTGAGATTGAGACCTGAGCTGAAGGCAGAGGCTTTAACCCACTGAGCCACCCAGGCGCCCCATGTACAAGGCTCCAACACCTTTCTGGGCCTTGTTTTTCCTCATCATTGTCATCTCTAAAATGGAATTATCTTTTCAGTGCTCAACTTCTATGAGAGAGAAATGCAGGCATTCTGTAACCAGTGCCGTAGTATTGGCACAGTGCTTTGGAGTTTACAAAGGGCTTTACCTACATATTTTAACACTTAATTCTCAGTTTAGTAAACCGAGGCTGAGCCAGTTAGATCAGTTTACTGGGTATCATCTATAAATTGTGGAGTTAAACTTGAAGCTAGATCCTGTGATCCCCCCCCCCATTTATGGAGTCACCTGAGAATTGGTTAAAACTTGACAAACAGAATAATGTTAATATGTGGCAATTTCTCATATTTCATTTATGGGTTATTCTGGTTTCAGGACCCCAGGGTTAACATCTATGCTTTGATGTCAGAGATTAAAAACAGATCAGTGATAATGGTAATAAAACTTTCTCCCCAAGAGAGTTTCAGAAATTCACATACCTCAAACTAATCATTTGTTTATTTTCAACTCCTCTTTTATTAAGTAGGCTTCAGGGTCTAGTGTGATTTATAATCCAGACTGGTAACCCAGACAGCATTCTTAAGGAAATCACTTCTCAAATCTGTGTGTCTTTTTTAAAAATAAGAAATGAACATATCATTTGCCTTTTATCTTGGTATCTCTTAGCAGAATTACAAAGCCTGGATAAATATCCCTTTTTTGGTGTCATCATTCTTGGGTTCTTTCTACTGATGTCTGGATAAGTCTAATTTTGCAGCACTTTCTATGCTACATAAGTTCTTAGGGAAGAATGCTGTTGGTGTAACAGTAAAGAAGTAAGGAGTAGGCTGCAGGTGACCCATTTTCACAGGGACTCTAAATGTCTGTCCTGTGTCCTGCTTGCCTGCTTAAGAGCGGAGTGCAACTTGACACTCATTTGGAAGCTGGTATGGATTTTCTTTAAAAGGTTCTAAAATAAAATTATGTGCTAAGCTATAGGCCCTTTTATGTCTGAGCAGCCTGTCCATCTTGAGCTTTTTAAACTTATTCTCAGAAGACTGCCTCTTCGGAATATGAAGCAGTGGGGTTTAAACCTCAAAAAAGAGTAGTTACCCAAGAAGTACTGATTGACTGGAAAGGCTGCCATTTCCAGGTGTGTGAGTAGAGAGAGCATAATGAAGCACTATTTGCTAATGAAGTTGAGGGAGACTTTGTTATCAGTGTACCTGAAGGGAACTAATGTAGCAAAGCAGAAGAGCTCCTGGTTTTTTTGTTTTGTTTTGTTTTGTTTTTAAATCAGGAGACTGGATTTTGAATGATAGGGGAAAACTTTTGGTAAAAAGAAGGCTGTCAGGAAACATTATCTTGTGGAGAGTGAAAGGGGTTCCGGTGTAGTGTGGTTGTGGTACTGATGGCGGTTGCCCTTCTCGAGTAGATGTTTAAGGGCTCTTGTAGGTATGTGTGATCAAGAAGAATATTCTGGAAAGAAGAGTCCCATAGGTAAGAATGTCAAGGACAAGGAAATTGGTGCAGAGGGATGGCATAGTCCCTGGATTTTACCCCCTGATTTTTGCTGCTACCATGAGGGAATTTATTAGTAAAATTCTTCCAGCTACAGTTGTAGGTAAATGTGAACCGAGTATGTTCAGTCATATAGCCCAGAGCCACCGTGACTCACCACCTTCCCTGCCCCACCCAGCACACCAGTAACCTAGGGTTACTTGCCTGTCATGAATAGTGGCTTATTACCTCTTTGAGTCCAGGTGGGGGGTGGGGCAGTCTCTAAAGAACACTTGGTTATGCTCTTCTCATGCATATATATTCATGCAAAACCAGGATCTTTTATTACATGTGCTTTTGAAGAAATGTGAGAAAGGTTTGACATACAAGGGTACATATAATTTGCACGGTTTAGAGCATAGTGTATGCTTATGTAATGTGCTTTCTCCCCCTCTGTCATATCAGTATATTCTTTGGCACTGTTTTAATGGCTGTTTGGTAAATCCATTACATAGGTTAACATAATTTATTTAACCAGTCTATTTGGATGTTTAGTTGTGCTGAAAAGTATCTCTTAGGCTATCAGAGCCCTTTGGCTCAGATGTGGTTTACTCATCATTAAATTACAGGGCCCACATAGGGGCACTGGCTGCTGGTAGCTTCAGAATCTCACACCATCAAGAAACGGACTCTTTGCTCTTAGTTCCGGTTTGGGAAAACCCTGGAGAGAACCCGGATCGGCCTGATGCCACCCAAAGGACAATTACGGTTGGCAGTCTCCATTAGACCCACAAGATGGGCTGTGGGGAGACAAAGTATCCCACAGAGAAGGGGTTCATTGTTAATGGAAGAGGGAGGGAGCAGGCTAAACAAAAAGAGCTAGTTGTTTAAGGCAGGATATGTTACCAAAAGTGATATTGCTAGTCATAACAACATACCAGTGTACCAGAGGGTAAGAACGATTTTAACGCTCCTGTGATGTGCACCCTACAGTCTTGAGACTTTTCCACATTCTGTGCGGATTTGAATTGCTGCATAAACAGGCTCTTGTATAACAGGATATTGAATTACTGCAAAAAAGTTGGGAATTGGTCATTATTATCATGTATCCCATTATACTTCCCTCTTTTTGCCATGCTTTATTCTAAATTACTTGGGGTTAGTGACATCAATTATTAATGTTTATTGAGTGCTTGCTTACTCTGAGCTAGATGTTTGAATAAAAAAAAAAAATTAGTGGAAATGAGACAGTGTAGTTTTTTCTTTCCCCACTGTCCTGTGTGCATAGAGTATTATACCAGGGATGGTTTGTTGCCCAAATCATAGCATTCTGCATCCTGGCCCTTTTTGCTTCTTGTGGTTTAAATCACCTACTCTTTAATTGATCCAGAGGTGGAAATTGGAACTGGACTCAGCTGGCTGGTTTTTCTGCCTGGGCTTAGGCTCACTCACACTCTAATGGTTACATGATTCTTTATGGGGGCCACTGCTATAGTAATTTCCACTTTACTTAGAATCATCATCTTGCTTTTGATTAGTTTTCCATTGGCCATGCACTTAGGGCACGTTGGGTGTATCCTCTGCCCTAGGGAGTGACTCTTGATTAAGTCAAGTCATCTTTAGTAATACCATACCTCTTGCTAGTGACTGACTAATGAATATTTACGTGACAACTTTTAGGTACCGCCATATTGGGAACTGAAGGTTGTTGGGAAAAATAGAACAGGTTGACACTCTAAGGATCATAGAGGACAAAGATGGATGTGCCTAAGAATACAGTGACCTTTTCCAGCTACTGAATGAACTAACCCTGAAACCACTGCGACTCAGAACAGCTTTTATTATTGTTTGAGGCCATTATCTCCAAATGGAATATGCTAGCCCATCCAGTCTGGAAAGGAAGGAACTGTAAGAACTTTATCCAGAAAGAAAAGCTTTACTAATATTTAGTAGATGGCTGACACTGGTTGGTGTACCTGAAAGTCTCCTGTTACTTAGGTTACATGAGAGATGAGTGGGCACTTTACAGCCTAGTGGAATTGCCAGTGGTACTCTCATTTTTATTCTTGCTTTTGGTGCACTCTATCCATGTAAATGGGTTTATGAATTATATTACCTATTTTCGAGTAAACTGATTCCCACAAAATGGGCAAATGGCTTAAAAAGATTCTTGCAAAGAAAGCTTAATGGTAATGATTTAAGTTTATAGGATCAAGAAAGTGTCTTTAGGAGATGAAAAAATGACTTTTTTAATGAATATTTTTTTATTTTTTATTTTACTTTTTTAAAAGATTTTATTTATTTGACACAGAGAGAGAGCACAAGCATGGGGACCAGAAGAGGGAGAAGCAGGCTCCTAGCTGAGCAGGAATCCCGGCACGGGGCTTGATTCTAGGACCCTGGGATCATGACCTGAGCCAAAGACAGATGCTTAACTGACTGAGCCACCTGGGTGCCCCTTTTATGATTATTTTTTAAAGATTTTATTTATTTTAGAGAGAGTGCCAGCTGGGGCTGGGGAAGGAGTGGAGGGGGAGGGAGAGACTCTCCACCAGACCCCCCACAGAGCCTGTTGAGGTGTTCCATCTTAGGATCCTGAGATCATGACCTGAGCCGAAACCAAGAGTTGGAAGCTTAACTGACTGAGCCACCCAGGCGCCCCAGGGAAATGACTCTGAACTCAGACTAGTAAATTGGCAGAAAAATTGTGTATGGATTTGTATTAATAAAAATAAACTTAAGAATACTGTTTGCATCACTCTTATCCTTTAAAAAGTTTTTAATGGATATTTTATAATGTACATACTACATTATACACATGTAATTCATAACTCCAGAGTTTTAATTATGTATAAATTATATGCAATTTACAACATGTTGGGGGTACATGTTTAATTTTTTCACTTTTAGGGCTACATGGCCAAAAAGTTTTGAGACTGTGTTTTCATTTGTAGTTTTATAATTCTTGTTATTTGTAGCTGAAAGCACAACTGATGCAGGGACCGATAAGAGCCATGGCTGTTCCCTTTTATTCACAGCTTTCAAGATTCTCCATGATATGGTTCATTACTTTCCTTTCCAGACCCAGTTGTCTTCTGTCTCTGCAAATGCCACTCAGCTCCTGCCCATTCTATAACTGTCACATACTTTGTATCAGTTTTGCCTCAGGGAAGGCTGTCCTCCCCATACCCCACTACATTTTTTTTTTTCTTTTAAAATATTTTAAAAAAATATTTATTTATTTGAGAGAGAGATAGCACATGAGCCGGGGTGTGTGGGTGCAGTGGGAGAGGGAGAAGCAGACTTGCTGCTGAGCAGGGAACGCAACATGGGGCTCAATCCCAGGACAGGAGATTAGGACCCAAGCTGAAGGTAGATGCTTAACCTATAGAGCCCCCCAGGCGCCCCTCCCCACCCTGTTTCCATTGTCCTTCAAGGCCTAGCTCAAATACTGCTTTGTTACTAACATTTTCTCATCTTCTGCTTCTGTATTTGCATGGTTGGTTCCTTCTGTTTAATCCCCCTGGGGAACATTACTTGGACAATTACAGTGTTTTTTTGCTTTTTGCCTTTTATAAGGTGCTGGCCTGCTTGCTTTGCCTATGGGTTTGTAAGTAGGCTCCATGCCCAGTGTGGGGCTTGAACTCACAACCCCAAGATCAAGAGTTGCATCTCATGCTCTACCAATGAAGCTAGCTAGCACCATGGATTGTAGGCGTCTTGATGGTTGGAGTCCTGCCTTACCTTAGTCAGTTTTTTAAATTGCTTGTTTCCTGTGTAACACACAGTTGTTAAATTCAGCTCTGTGCTGGTTACTGGCTGGCAGGGAGGGTTCCTCTCTCCTCCAGCCCTCAACAGCCTTAGGCGGTAGAGTGCTCCATATACGTGTAAGGGATCTTAGGGCAAAGAATGCACATGGCTAAGACGGGAGGATCCTGGATCCAAACCCTGGGGAATTTTTATTCCAAAGTTTTTTGTCTGGCCTCATATGTGTTTGTCCACAGTTAGACATTGTTCTCCTTTCATGTGGGAACAGTGACATGGGTACACACGGGAAGCTCTGTGGGCTGACGCTGCAGAAACATCAGGGGCCAATCCTAGGCAGGTGCAGTCAGTTCAAAGGAGGGTCTCCTCCCCAAAGCCTGGAGGATGTGTTATATGAAGCTCTAAGTGCCCATGGACAGTTGGCTGCCTGCAAGTCTCACCAAGAAAAATCATGGGGGGACTCCCATGGTAGGGTCTGGCCTGAGTGTCCCCGCTGGAGGAGGTGATGGACTTTACATGGTTCAGCTGAATCGAATTACATGTGCTGTTATTCTCTCCATGGTAAGGATAATTGAGGGTTGACAAGTTGTTGGCTTTCAAGTTGAGCCATGTTAGATATATGCTATCGTGATGGAAAACAGACATTTCTCCAGGGTTTTGAGGGTCAAATGACAGAATGTCTATGAAAGGGTTTTGAATGTTGTAAATTGCCTCTCTGATGCAAGGGAGACATCAAATTTTATTGTTCCCTTATAGCAGTGACTTTGCACTCAGATTTCTTTGTTAGCCATTTTTGTCTTATTTTAAGTGTATTCCCCAAGAGTTTTTAAGTGTTGATGCTTTTAAATGGAATAGAATGGAATATATATATATAGAATGCTTTTAAATGGAATATATTTTACTCAAATGAATTGCATATATTAATCAAAAGCTTGCTTTTACACTTTTAGCCATAGAGTAGATAGAATTTGTGATAAAGTCAGTCTGTCTTGGGATGTAATTTGTTCAAGTACCCAAAAGACCCTTTATAAGAATAGGACCACTTTTGGTGCATAAAAATGGCAATTGGGGGCACTTTGAGGTAAATTGTTAGAAGCCCTTAAGAATTACCTGAAAGACTGTCAAAGAGTTTTGATTTCAGGTTTTGTTTAGTTTTGTGTTTTGTTACTGTGAAGCCAGTAACTTATTCTGAGAAGTCATTGGTGAGGGTTTGAGGAGTCTTTTAACTGTATCAAGGAAGTTTCAAAAGTGAAAACATGGTGCGCTTTGACAACTTATGAATTTGAAATCTATTCCGTTGTGGATTTCAAAGGAAATGGATTTGAATAAGTAATATTTAACTCCACTGAGGGAAATTTGGCAGTGGCAATTTTGTGTTATACAAAGAGTTTCATTTAGAAATTAAAACATGTTAAAGAGTCAGTGTATACTTATTGGTAGATGCAAAGACAGAAAAAAGTGAGAGGTCCCTAAATTGCAAATAGATGCAATTATTAATTTTTTAAATTATTATTTAGGGCTCTTGGAGCATGTATGTGACTTAAGAGAGCCTTACTTCAGAGTAAGTTAGCTGGGTAAAACAGCAGTTCCCAAAGGGAGTTCCATGGAAACTGATTCTCAGGGAATTAGTAGATGTTATGCAGTGATAAAAGGCTCTGTGTTCAAATTAGTGGGAGGATCTGGGTTAACCAAAATAAAATAGATCTCTTTATTTTTAACTGCAAGACTTTTGAGCACCATTCTTTTAAACGATCCTTGTGAATCTCCTTGGAGGGAAACAAAGTTTTAAGCATTTCCCAAATACATTGAATTGTAGAAACTTTCTTTTGCAAAGCATCTTTGCTAGAGAACAATGTTGGGTGTAATTTGCTGAAATATTTTTATTTTATTTTATTTTCTTCAAGATTTAAAGACAAAATTTTAAGTAATCTCTATACCCAGTGTGGGGCTTGATCCTACAACCCTGAGATTGAGAGTCTCAGTGCTCCACTGACTGAGCCAGCCAGGTGCCCCTAATTTTCTGAAATATTTTCAAGCAAAGCCTAGACATCCTGACAAACTTTAGTATGCATTTCTAGCTAAGGACTTAAAAAAAACCCTACCACCTCATTATCACTTTTCATAAAATTAAGTGATTTTTAATGTCATCTAATTGTTCCCCAGATGGCATTTGTCACCATTTCTGTTTTCTTGGAACTGGGATTTGATCAAGGTTTTCTTTCTTTCTTTTTTTTTTTTTTT
>NW_019154085.1:56568725-56740805 GCF_002288905.1 Enhydra lutris kenyoni
GCAAATGGCAAGATTTCATTTCTTTTGATGGCTGCATAGTATTCCATTGTGTATATATACCACATCTTCTTTATCCATTCGTCTGTTGATGGACATCTAGGTTCTTTCCATAGTTTGGCTATTGTAGACATTGCTGCTATAAACATTCGGGTGCACGTGCCCCTTTGGATCACTGATCAAGGTTTTCATAGTAGCACTGTGGGGTTTTGTTGATTTTGTCTTTTTAAATGTAGAAAGATGCTATGTCACCACTCCTTCCTTTTCCCTTCCTACTTTTAGAAGAGATCTTGTATGGTGTCCCATATCTGAATTTGTTTCCTTGTGGTATTGTTTATCTTGTCCTTTGTCCTCTGTATTTTCTAAAAATTAGAGGTTAGATCTCAAGGCCTGGTTTAAATTCAGGTTGAATATTTTGGGAAAGAATAGGTTCTAGATTATGCTTTTCTCTTCCCTAGGATTTGGGAACAGGCATTTTAATTTAGCAATATATATATATATATATATATAAATGCTATATAAATATATGTAATGGCTTAGAGTTCACTTGGAAGTTAATTTTATTAGTGTAACAAGGGGTTGCAAGCTTAATTTATTCCAGTTGTGGTTGGAAATGTGTTATTCTGAATAGTTGGTCTGGTTGAATGGTTATAATTTTTCAGTATATTTTAAGATTATAAGCTATGTGCCTACTGGGTAAAGTGGCTTGAGCATTAAACATTTTTGGTGGTTGAATTTTATGGAGAATGACAGGGTATCCAGATGTGTGGGTGGCCCAGTCAGTTTAAGTGTCTGCCTTCCGCTCAGGTCATGATCCCAGGGTCCTGGGATCAGGTCCTGCACTGGGCTCCTTGCTTAACGGGGAGCCTGCTTCTCCCTCTGCCTGCCCCCTGCTTGTGCTCTCTCTCTGACAAATAAAAATCTTTAAAAAAAAAATGACAGGGTATCTGAATTGTAATTGTAAAACATGATTCTATAAAGATTTATTCTAAGCACATTAATTTAGTAATATGCATTAATTCTACCTCTACTGGATAAATTTTAACAGAATATTTTTCTGATAAATGCTTATGCTAATTTAAAGTACAGTTATTAATCTAAGCACACCCTCAGGGTCATAATTTTATATGTACGTTGTGTTAGAAACTCAGACATGTAAATAAAAGTTCCTATTATAGCTGACTTTGCTAACTTAATTTGATATTTAAGGTTTTTTTTTCCCCTTGATATCCTTCCAAGTACTTGTATGTCTGGGAAAAATTAAACTCAATGAAATTTTGTGTGTCTCAATGAAGAATAGCATGGTATATATAAAGTAACCTTGCATGATGAATGGTAGCTATCATAGGTAGTTCCCAGCACATTCTTGATTTAATCCCTTGGAAGGCAGGAATACTGTTCTATATATTAAAATTTGTTTGTTGTGAATAATAAGGTACCTTGGTTAGTAAGTACTTTGGAACTGTAGTAAGTACTACACTGAAAATACATACACGGTGCTCTCTTTTTTTCTCCTTTAAAAAAAAAAATACAAATATATAGGACTTAGCGAAACAAGCCTGATCTTTGAAGCCTGGTGAACTGTGGTTTTGTGTGTGATTCTGGGCAGCTTCCTTGACCTCTGTCTTTTTTTTTTTAATATTTTATTTATTTATTAGACAGAGAGAGAGGGTTCGTTCACAAGTAGGCAGAGAGGTAGACAGAGAGAGGGGGAAACAGGCTCCCCGCTGAGCAGAGAGCCCAATTCGGGGCTTGATCCCAGGACCCTGAGACCCTGACCCGAGCCGAAGGCAGAGGCTTTAACCCACTGAGCCACCCAGGCGCCCCTTGACCTCGTCTTTTTATCTGTAAGATGGGGGTAGTAATCCTGTTTCATAGGCTTCATGCCAAGACTGAAGTTGAGAGCCTGTATAAAACGCTCACCACTACTCGTGATGAGCATCAAGTGACATAATGGGAGTGCAGAGTCACTGTATTGTACACTTGAAACTAACATGGCATGCTCTGTTAACTGGAATAAAAAACTTAAAAAATGAACAGACAAAACAAGACAAAACAAATGCTTAGACAGTGCTTGGCTCGTAGGTGCTGAAACACATCCTCTTCTCTCTTCTTTTCCTCTTCACCATATTTCTAAGCTCAACTTTCTAGATCATTCGTTGAATGGAAGTTTTTGTCCAGAGTGTTTCTATTTTTATTTATTTATTTTTGTTCTTAGTGTTTTAACAATTACTTATTTTAAGATACTTGTTATGGAGTTCTGGATAAGACCTTGATTTCAAGATAATTGGTATAGTTAGTTTGTTGCTTATATTAAAACAATTAGATGTTTATATGAAATGTTTTGAACAAACAAGTGGGACATTTTTAGGTGGTAATTTACAAAGCAGAAGGAACCAGAGAAGAAAGGGTATTTTAAAAAAAAATATTTTTATTTATTTATTTGACAGACAGATCACAAGTAGGCAGAGGCAGGCAGAGAGAGAGGAAGGGAAGCAGTCTCCCCGCTGAGCAGAGAGCCCGATGTGGGGCTCCATCCCAGGACCCTGGGATCATGACCTGAGCTGAAGGCAGAGGCTTTAACCCACTGAGCCACTCAGGCGCCCCAGAAAAGGTATTTTTTTTTTTTTAAGATTTTATTTATTTATTTGACAGAGAGAGAGCTCACAAGTAGACAGAGAGGCAGGCAGAGAGAGAGAGGAGGGGAAGCAGGCTCCCTGCTGAGCAGAGAGCCCGATGCGGGGCTCGATCCCAGGACTCTGGGATCATGACCTGAGCTGAAGGCAGAGGCTTTAACTCACTGAGCCACCCAGGTGCCCCAGAAAAGGTATTTTTTTTAATTGGCGTGAGGATATTGCTAATAAATGGTCTGGTTTTAAATGAAAAACAGTATTTTACAAATCCATTTATTTACTAAGGATTGTGAGAACATGAGAAGCTCTGCAAAGTTCAGTAGAGTTTCACTTGAATGTGGCTTAGAATAAATAATACACTTTATCTTACTTAGCTGAACTAAGCCTGTAGCACCAGACTCAATCAAGTAACACGTGTGTGTTTATGAACAGGGTACGGCAGCCAGAAGAGCAGCCGTCCTGTAGTGGAGAGGGGCCGGTGCTTCCCTGAAGGGCCTCAGAGCTTCATAGTGGGGACCAGGGGAGCTTCTCCTTCCTGGCCTGTGCCCCGTTAAAGACTCATGTAAAGGGAGAATGACTATATCCTAAGTTCTGAATGGGAGAAGTCAAGGAACACATTTTGGAGGCTGCTTAAATAGACACTTATGGGCCTTGACTCCTTGGGATTTTGGGTAAACCAAGAAGTCTCCTCCAATCAGCTGTTTCTGAGTCTTGGGACCTGTGGTTTTCTAATGGCTTGTGCAAGAACAGGTCCGAGGAAGACAAGGGCTCACAGTGCTCTCTGCCCAGGCAGCACCTGTTCTCTGAAAAAGGAACCTGATTTCCTAAGGGCACTCAAGTCCAGTGCACTTGAACTTGTTATACTTTTCCCCCTACCATTAAGTAACAGTTTTGTTTATCCCTTCCTTTCTGAAATGTTTTATTTAAGCAAGAGGGGCCCCTTAAGCTGTCCAGCTCCACATACCAAAAGTCAAGCCGGAAAGAATCAGAGAGCGTGATTCCTCTCTCCCATCATGGAAAAAGGGAGGAGATGTCATTTCTAGAGGGACAGTGATTGAGTTCCAAGCAGATGGAACTTGCAAAGGCATTTCACCTTCACAGGGCTTTTTTCTTCTTTTATTAAGAGCAATCTTAGCTAGCTCAAGGAATATAATATCCTTATGAGTTTTAGAAATAAGAACGGACCATGAAGGTATTAACTGTTTGACAAATTAGAAACTATTTTCATTTGGTGGAAGTCTTGCAATAATTTTTCCAACAAATATTTCTCGAGGGCGGTCCATTGTGCCCTTCTGAGGTCAAGGCCCAGCTCTGTGCCTTAATCCAAGGAGACAAGTGCATGCATAGTACCAATGATAGAAGGCAGGTATGCAGCAGGAGAGTAGAGAAGGAGGTGCAGAGGAAGAAGGAGGAGGAAGAAAAGGAGGAGTTGGTGGTCAGGGAGGACTTCAGGGAGAGGATGAAGGATGCGTTGCACTTTGCCAGGCAGGGAAGGGGGTGAGGGGCTTTCTGGGAGGGGGCAGGAGCAGCAGAGGCAGGGAGGCGTGAAAATACAAGTCATGTTTGGGGTACTGTTACTAGAACAGATGGTGCTTGGCATTTGGGTACCGTGGCAGGGAGGAAAGGGCCAGATTGCAGAAGGCCTTGCATGCTAGGCGAAGAAGTATGGATTTGATCCTGTAAAGCAAATGATAGCTGTCACAGGTTTTGAAAGCAGGGAGATGATGTAATCAGCTATGTTTCGGGAGAAAAGCTCAGGCGGCGGCGGTGTGGAGGAGAGCCTGGCTCGGGCACAGATGGGCAGCAGGGCTCCCTGTTATGAGGTTTTTGAAGTAGGTCAGGTGAGAGATGATGTTTGGGGCCTGTGCTAGGAGGAGGAAGAATCCCAATGTCAGTTCAGTACCTTCTGTTGTGCATTTAGGGTGCATTCGCTCATGTCATTGCTGCAGAGCACTTTTCATGGAGTGTGGCTGTCTTCACCCTCATTTTGCAGAGAAGGAAAGGGGCTGAAAGTACCCAGGC
This sequence comes from Enhydra lutris kenyoni, assembly GCF_002288905.1. Lineage (NCBI taxonomy): Eukaryota > Metazoa > Chordata > Mammalia > Carnivora > Mustelidae > Enhydra > Enhydra lutris. The sequence goes on from NW_019154085.1 coordinate 56,573,378, forward strand.
TCTGCTAAGATGTGCTCGGGTCGACAGCCCTGTGCCATCATGCTTTCACAGCAGAGGGAGTGAGAATGCAGAGGAGGGTGAGCCTGGGAGATGATTTTTGCAGCAGAGTGGAAGCTGATCCCAGAACAGAGTAGGACTTCTTAGCTGCTGACTCGAGGTAGATGTTTCCAGGCAGGTGGCAAGGTGTGCACAATGGGTGATACCCATGACCAGGCCTTGCTGAGGAGGTGAGGGGCAGGGTTTAGGGCCCCTTGGGGATACCCTTTTGAAAATTCCCTATGGCCAGTTGGAAGTTTGGTTCTTGGAGCACATCCTATCCTCCCTGTGGGAACTCCTTGAAGTCCTTCAGGTAGGCCTGGACTAGAACTTCTACAGGAGGAGATGAGTAATGGGCCCTTCCTCCTGAGCCCCAGTCCTAAACAGTGCTGTACTGCCCTTAATCCAAAGGGCCCTTTCCAGCCTGTGCCTGTTGCTGTTTCGGTTGGTCTGGAGTGAGGGTTCGCAGTCTGCGTTTCTTTCAGGATTCTGGGATCCTGGAGTGAGCCAGGCAGGTGGCAACAGGATTGGACTGTTGAGAATGTTTGGCTCTGTGTGGCCTATGCTGTCTTTTCACTTTACTTCTTTCGGGGTCTTTCAATAGCTCCTTAAATAACATGATGTTGATCTCTGGTAAGAACCAACACCTTGAAAAATTGCTTCTTTTTAGGAACGTTCATACATTCATATTTAATTTTGCCAAGGCTATTTTTTAGTTATTTGGATTATTCCGAGACTTGGGAATGTGAGTACTCTTGAAGGTTGTTTTGGGAATTGAGTGACATCAGGTCCAAACACCCAGGCCTAAACCTAGCCTTACGCCCTTAATCTTGGGAGGGAGTGTGAAGACAAGTCTTCAGCGCCTGTTTCTTCCACTTGGCCCCGTACTGAGGGCTGACCGTGCAGTGCATTTCTTTTGAACCATTACCTACCGTATCCTACCTTTCCTAAAGAGGTAGGCATTCTTGTTTGGTTGTGGCTGATAATAGGAGAGAAAGGATTTTTTAGGTTTTATTTTCAGCCTGTGTGTCTTTTGCATTGATGTCTGGTTACCATTGGGACAATTTCTGCTGCTTTTTCTCTCTGAGGAAGTAAGGTTTGGGTTCATTAACTACTTGCTGCTGAGTGGTTCATTTTTCTCCTGTGTGGGAGGGAGGAGTGGCTTCCTCTTGTGTTCCCACCTTTGCGAAATGCCACTCCTACTTTCTGTGCTCTTTATAGCACTTCTCTGTCCAGTTTTCTAATCCCTGTCCTGGTGGAAAGCATAGAAGGGGAGCCACTTGTTCTCCGATTGGTTTGTGCAGTCACTGACTCGGTGCCAGGCTCTGGGCTCTGTGGTTACTCTTAGACAGTCCAATTTCATACTCTTAGAGGCCGTGGGAGCAGGCAGTCTTTGCTCAGCTTGCCGATGGGGTCCATCTGTGGCCCGAAGGCCTCCTAGCAGGTTGCCAGGAGGACCCTGGTGCTTGCAGCTGCTCTCTGTCCCGCCTCTCACCCACTCATGGCCCTTTCCAGGGGTGGCTCATCCTCTGCAGAACTGGTCAGCTTTTAAATCCTTTATGGGTGCAGGCCCAGAGATCGGTTTTAGCCAGTGGTTATGGGGACTGTGGATGCGGCGTTGTTGGGGGTGGGGAGAGAGGAGGAGTGCTCGCTGGGAGAGCGAGCTGGTGAGATTAAGCGGGATATCACGGCTGCTTACTTGGGCTTGTCCTCTTTATTGTGAATGGCTCCTGAAAGACCCTGCCTGAGTGTGCAACGTGCGTATTCGTGGATGCTGTAGGTGAGACTTGCTTGCTGATGACCTCCTTTTTGCTTTCTGCTATTTTAGTCCTGCATTCTAAGTTGCTTTTGGCTGGCTTTCGGGGGGGATTTGGGTTACCCACAACAGTTATGAAGGTGTCCTACCCTTCAGGACTGCCTAGTGACCTCCTCAACTGAACTTTCAGGATCAGAATGGGTGGCCATCTGCTGAATGGAGAGATCAATGATTCTGGAGTAAAGTAGACTTGCTCTCAAATTTTTGCTCCCCTCAATGCTTTTATTTTATTTTATTTTTAAAGATTTTATTTATTTATTTGACAGAGATCACAAGAAGGCTGAGAGGCAGGCAAAGAGAGAGAGAGAAAGAGAGAGAGAGAGGAGGAAACAGTCCCCCTGCTGAGGGGAGAGCCCAATGTGGCGCTGGATCCCAGCACCCTGGGATCATGACTCGAGCCGAAGGCAGAGGCTTTCACCCACTGAGCCACCCAGGCGCCCCACCCCTTAATGCTTTTAGACAGGTTTCTTAACTTCAGGGCCTTGGTTTCTTCATCTGTAAGCCGGGTATGGTTGTGTTCAGGGAGGAGTGGTATTTGTGTGCTACATCTAGAGGAGGGTTTTACACCCTAGTATGTGTTCCGGAGCTTCCTTTCTCGTCCTGGCTTGATTCAGTGTGCCAGGATACTGTGCTAAACTCTGGCAAGCGCAAAGATTAATGCAATGTTTTCTTTCCCGGAGACATTTAAAATCTAGTGACTGGGGTTGACTTGCACAAATTTATCCTGAGGGAGGAGGATAGGCTGTGGGGGCAGCCACGCATGGGAGCATTTCCTCTGCCCTGAGGGTTGGGAGATCCTTGCTTTCTGGAAGCAGGTTATACCTAAGCCCTCTCTTGAAGGACTGAGTAAGAATTAAACAAGCAAAGGAAGGTGGGATGGGCTGTCGCTAGAGCAGTAACATGAGCAAGGCATGGGGTGTTTAAGAGAACTGTACGCAGTCTGGGTTTGGCTGGAAGCAGGAGGTCCTGGGAACAGAGCCTGGAGAGCCTGGTGGCCTTTGCTGAGAAACTTAGATGTAAAATTTGCTAGGATGGAAAATCAAAATGTAAGGAAAAAGAGTTACGTAAATAGTGTTTAATAGCATTGTTGGGCATTTTTATAGCACACGGTCTGAATTAAATCGATTAGCGTGCAACTGTAGAAGAGAGTGATCTGCTGGTGTTAACAGAATGAGGTCAGTTTATATGTGCTCTTAAGGAAAAACTTCCAAGAATAGTATTAAACGAAAAAGATAAATATGCACAGGGTGTCTTTGGAAGTACATATCCGTATATGTAAGCCACGATTGTCTTTCGGACGGATGCGGGGGTGTGGGATGGAGGACAGTCATCCATTTTACTGAAGATCCTTTCATACCATTTGTCCATTTTTCCACATGCACGGATTTCTTTAAAGAAGGAAAATACTGTAAAGAAATGACCAGTGTTGTACATTATCAGGTGAGGCAGAAACCAATCAGCAGTGTAAAAATAATGTGGGCTGCTGCTCTATAAGGCTGTTATGCAGAATGCTAGATTATTTCATGCTCTGACAATAATACCATTCATTTAGAGTTTTCCTCTTCCACATACATGACTTCAGTCAGAATTAATCACTTTCCTCTGTACTTTCACAGCAATTAAAATGTTTTAAGAACTGTACATGTTAGATGATGCTCTGTAAAGTTTGGAAAAGGAGAATATTATTTCTTTAATGCAACATCCATGGTTTTATTCCCGTCCATTCTTTGTATATGTGCCTTTGTGAAAAATACAACTCAAATGCACATTTACTTAATGGACTTCTCTTTTTATATGATTTCACGTGTTTTCCTGAGTGTTGTGTAATTGTTCTCCTTATCTTTGAAAACCTACTTTTTTGGGGGGGGTGGGAATGCGGTGGTTCTTTTCCCTGTGGCCCCTGTGACTAACTCATGCTTACATGCTATCACAGGTGTGCTGGTTTTCTGGGTTGATGTTCATCTCTAACTATATCCTCAGAGCTATGATGCCCCTTCATTACCAGACTGCAGGGCATGGGGAAAGGACTCAGCAAGTAGTTTTGAAGGAATGGATGTTCCTTTTGGGCTTTACAACAGCATTTTAAGGGCAAGAAGGGAGATACGTGCAGTTTTCAGCCAAAGAAAGATTCAGGTTAAGCAATCCCCAAACTCACATAGCAGCAACCTGTAAGTAGCAGAACTCAACCTTGAATTCACTTTTCCTGACCTCAGCCATTTTCCCACTATTATTGAAATCAGAATTTTCAGTAGGTTTTGCTGGGAAAAGAGAGGGTGGGGTTCCATTTAGAATGAGTGAAGAGGATTTTGACCTTTTGAAAAATTTAATTGCTCTGGTGTGTTCTGGCAATGGGTGAAATTGGTTCAAACCCCAGAACCTCTTTGACAAGCTGTGTGACCTTGGGCAAGTTATTTAACATCTCTGGGCATTAGTTTATAATTAGTTAAGTAGGTCTAAAGTGTGTGTGGCTACCTACCTCCACAGGGCTATCATAGTACACATAAAGCTTTAAGATGGTGCCTGGCACATGCTAGGGACTTATTCAATGCTAATATAACTTTTTCTCCTCATGGTTTGGTGAAAAAGAATAACCAGTGTTGGTAAGGGTAATGGGGAAATGAGTACTCTACAGTGTTGGGGGAATAAATGGGGATAACTCTTCTGGAGGGCAATCTTTAAATGTGCTAATTTACAACATGCCAGCTCTTTGACCTAGAAATTCTAGCTCTAGAAATTTATGCTAAGAAGATAATTTTATAAACACATAAAGTTATATTACATGGATATTCAATGCAATATTGGTTAATAGCAAAAAAGTGGGGAAACCAAATTTACCTCAAAAGGAGCTTGGTGATAAACTTGGTGACCCATACAGTGGAATAATAAGCAGCTTTGTACAGATTGAGAGGGAACTGAATGAGGGGATGTGAGAAGATGTCTTCTATCCACTGTTAAGTTGAAAAACAGGCTATAGAGTAGTATGCATGCCATAATCGCATTTGTGCTTTTTTTCTTGAAAGTGTGCATTATGTAACTGACACCTTTGAGGGTCTACTGTGTGCAGCTTGTAGCCCCATTTAAATGGGTTGTGAAGGTAGAAAAAAGTCTGAAAGATCTTCGGGTGATAGGATTGAACAGCCTTCCCTATTTTAAAAAATTACTTCTATACTATTTTTTCCTAATAGAGGAATCGTTTACATCCTTCATCCTGGTATCCGGCACATTTTATTTTTATTGTTTTATTATGTTTTTTGAGAGAAAGCGTGTGTGCCCAAGCAGGAGAGGCGGGGGAGAGGGGCAGAGTGGGAGAGAGAGCAAATCTTAAGCAGACTCCATGCTCAGCAGAGCCCAGCATGGGGCTGGATATTACGACCCTGAGATCGTGACCTGAGCCAAAATCAAGAGTTGGATGCTTCGCTGACTGAGCCACCGGCTGCTCCAAATTAAAATTTTCTTCTTAAATTTTTAAAAACGTGGTTACTAAAGCTCTCTCTTGGTTTGTCTAGAGAGAAGGAATTGTCTTTTGTCCTGACTTGTGTTTCCTCCATAACATGGAGCATTTGGTGTCTCCTGTGCGAATGAGTGCTGGTTTGGTAGTGATGTTTCAAACGTCGACTGTATGTTTGACATTATCACTCTTAATCATTTAAAGAGTGCTGAAGGAATTAAATCTTTTTTTTTTTTTTAAAGATTTTGTTTATTTATTTGACAGAGAAAGGGAGATCACAAGTAGGCAGAGAGGCAGGCAGAGAGAGAGAGGAAGAAACAGGCCTCCTGCTGAGCAGAGAGCCCGATGCGGGGCTTGATCCCCAGGACTCTGGGATCATGACCTGAGCTGAAGGCAGAGGCTTAACCCACTGAGCCACCCAGGTGCCCCGAATTAAATCATTTTAATATGAAAAACTTTTCAGGTGGTTTGGGCAAAGTAACTCTAGTATATTTGACTTAATCTAGTTTAAACTTTCAAGGGAAGTTTCTGTCTCAATACAGTGGAGGTTAAACTATCGATGGGTCTTAGCATTTTTTACTTCATGGTTTGTAGATCACAAAATAGATTCATTGTTTTGTAATTAACTGTAGAAGCAGGATCTGTTTGTGGGGAGAGGAGAGTGAGTGGAAGGGGAGACGGGGTAGAAAGGAACAGGGTCATATATTTTAGAATGCAAACTACATTCGTTTTCACTGAGAATGAAGAAAATCAGTCTCGATGTTCATATCTCAATTTGAGATCTTCATATTGAAAAATGTTGAGTTTTTAATATTTTAGATTTGCATTCCTTTAAAAAAACAACTTACAATCAAGTTGACTTACTTGAGGGCTTTGTAGTATTGTTTTACTAGATTGTATCTGGCCAACTTTATTGTATTAGGGCTTGAAAAAATACTTTGGATTTTAAAATTGAATTCTTGGCATTCTATATGAATCATATCATAAAAGAACTATTATTTTGAGGAGAAAATGGATCATATATATATATATATGTATGTATTAAAGGAGTGGTACGAAAGGTACGTTTAAGTCTGCTTTCAAGTTTGTTGGAACAGATGACACCAGTGTCATTAGAAAGATGACAGGCTTGGAGCTGGACAGAGCAAAGTGTGAATTGAAGTTCTGCCATTTCCACATTGAGTGACCATTTCCAAGACCAATCCTTGCGTTGCTGGTTGTGAAGACACAGAGGGACAGTGCATGAAATGTCTGATTCTTGTCCAGTTAAATGTCCAGCACATATGAGTTCCTTCTCCGCTCTTGCGTTTGAGATGAAGATTCTTTCTCTGTGTTTATACCTGTGCGTGCTATGGTCCTAGCTGAAGCTGGCTAGCTAGCTGGTGGGCCCAGTGCTGCACCCTGAAATGTTAGGACAAGCTGGAATTCAGTCATTATTGCCATTGAACTTTTCAATATAATGGATGGTTACCAGTTACCAGTGTTTGTCTTACTTTCTTTTAAAAAGCAAGATTTGGGGGGCCCTGAGTGGCTCAGTTGGTCAAGCATCTGCCTTCTGCTCAGGTCATGATCCCAGGGCCCTAGGATCGAGCTCCACGTTGGGCTCCCTGCTCAGCTGGGAGTCTGCTGCTCCCTTTCCCTCTGTACCACCCCTACCGTGTTCTCTCTTTCTCTTTTTTTCTCTCAAATAAATAAATCTTAAAAACAAAAACAAGATTTATAGGGATGAAGTGCAAATTCCAGTGTAAAAATGTTAATCTTTGAAAACCCAGAGCTAGGCTCCTGTTATCAGGCACTTGAATGTTATCAAATCTGCTACAGACTAACAGATCCTATTGGGTAATCCTCCCCACCCACCCTCAAGCCCTTGGCCAGAGGGCAGCTAGCCAGAAGTCGGATACTTCAAACTGAAGCTCCCCCAATGGCCAGAACTGCTTTGGATCTTCTTTGGGTTTTTATAGAATGGGATAAAGAAAAGACTTCCAGGTGGTTAGGTCGTCGTACTAATACCTGTCTGCATTCACACTGCCTTCCCCTTTCACTAAATCTATCCTGGCTGTGAAGGCTCTGTCCAGACCCCACATTTCTCAGGATGCTTCCCAGACAGTGCTCACTTCCACTCTGTACTTCTGCCTGCAGTAAACATGTTAGCATAGGCACCGCCGTCCTCATCTTTGATTATGGCTGACCCGTGGGCACCCACCATCTGTGACTTTTGCTTGTTTTTCTTTACATCTCCTACCTGGATGCAATGTGGACTTTGAGGACACAGCTCCTGATTTTGTTTCTTCCTTTTCGTCTGGTCCAATGTAAGGTTTCCCACACAGCAAAAACAGTCTTATCTTCTTTACTTTTAACTAAAAAAAAAAAGAAAAAAAAAGGAGAGATAAAAATGATCTTAAAAAAATAATTTTTCGATGTGTTCCTTCCTTCAGTGTTTCCTTTTCATGGGCATACATGCACATGATATGTATGTTAAACGACTTGGTATGTTTTCTGTTATATAGTTTGCTTTTTTACATACACATGGTATGTGTTATTTTATATTAAGATGTATTTTATAATGTGATTTGAAATGATTTTATATGTGATTTGAAATGATTGTGTATCATTCATATTCTAGCCTATAGGTATAACATAATTTTTTAAACTATTTATTATTGAATTTTAAATAATACTGCAGTGAACATTCTCCTTCCACAGCTTTTAGTTGTAATTAATTAATTAATTAATTAATTAATTTTGGGGGCGGGGAGGGGCAGAGGGAGAAGGGTAGAGGGGGCCAGAAGGAGGAGGGAGGGAAAGGGGGTGAGAGGGAGAGAGAGAGAATCTTAAGCAGGCCCCCTGCCCAGTAGGAGCCTGATGTGTGGGGTTCAGTCTCACAACCCTGAGATCATGACATCTGAAATCAAGAGTCAGATGCCTCACTGACTGAGCCACCCTAGTGGTCTTTTTTTTTAAATTAATTTTCTTTAAAGTAGGCTCCATGCCCACTGTGGGGCTTGAACTCAAAACTGTGGGATCAGGAGTCACATGCTCCACCAACTGAGCTGGCCAGGTGTCCCTCTCCTTCCACAGTTTTATTGAAAGACTTCCAACAACTTAATTGTATTAAAATCAATTTAATACAGTAGTTAAAAAAATGAAGTTGTAGAATCTGTTATTTTATTACTGTCCAAGTAATCCCCATGGTTTGGGACTGTTCTAGTTGTGGGGTCCTCTCAGAATTAAATATTAAAGTACTGATGATCAAATAAACAGGTATACTAATAGGGTGTCAGGTATTTAAATAGGGTATTTATATAAAATAGATACTAAAGAACTTACGGAAATAACCTGAGTATCCATTAGTGGATGAATGCATAAAGAAAAAAGAAAATAGACACACAAACACACTAGAATAATATTCAGCCCTAAAACAGAAGGAAATTACGTTGTCTGTGACAACGTGTAGGAAACTAGAGGGCATTATGCCAAATGAAATAAGCCAGACAGAGGAAGACAAACAATGTACGGTATCATTTATATGTGAAATCATTTCTAAAAAAAAAAAAAAAAAATTCAAACTCATAGAAAGTAGAAAAGTAGTGGATGGGGATTGGGGGAATAGATTCTGGCAAAATAGGACAAACTTTCAGTTATAAGATGAGTAAAATTTGAGAATCTGGTGTATAACAGGGTGACTGTAGTTGATAATACTGTTTTATATGTAATTGAAATAAATTTGCTAAGAAAGTAAAACTTAAAAGTTCTCACCAAAAAAAAAAAAAAAAAGTAAATATGTGGAACGATGGGTATATTAACTTGGGGGTAGTCCTTTCATAATGTGTATGTATCAAAACACCATGTTGTGCACAATAAATATCTTACAGCTTTTTTTTTTTTTTTTGTCAGTTAAACATCAGTATAGCTGGAGAAGAAAAATAATTTTATGTAAGAACTGTATATAAATTAAAAACAAAAAACTGGAGAGGGGTGTGTATGGCGGTGTGTGTCCCAGGGTGAATGTAGACTTTGACAAAAGAATCTACCTGTATTACAATTATATGACAAAACCTCACTGAAAGGGATGAAGGACAAAAAGTGTGAACCTGACAACTTTGGAAAATGGTGTTTTGAGTAGTCCCTCATAGAAGAGTTCCAAATAGTTTATGTTAATTCCACTTATTCCTCCTTCAGGAGCTGGGCTTAATTTCCCTCCTTCCCTGGAGTGTGGGCTGACTTTAGTGACTCACTTCTGAAGGAGATAATGTGCAAAGGGTGAAAGGTAAACTTAGAGTGAAGTAAACCGACAAACACTAGCTTAACTGAATTATCAAGGTTGACATCACCGGCGGTCATGCTGTTAGCATGTGTCCTTATTATAATGTGAGGAGAAGGGCATTTTACCTCTCTTGTTTCCCCTCTTGACCGCAGTCTCACTATGAGAAAAACATCACGAAATCTCAACTGAGGGATTTTATATACAGTACTGGATCAGTAGTCCTCAAAACTGTCAAAGTCATGAAAAACAAGGAAGGACTGAGAAACTGTGACAGAACAGAGAAAACGAAGTAGATAGGATCAGTAATTACAAAGTGGGATCCTGGAGTGGAAAAAGGATGTTTATGGAAGAACCAGAAAAACCCAAATGAGGTCTGGAATTTGATTAATTTTTTCAAAAGACTCTAAAATCCCCCCAACATTTAATTATGAAAACATTCAAATGTAAAGAAAAGTTGAAAGAAATGTACAGTGAACAGCCACATACCCTCCCCCTGATTCAACAATTAGGATTTTGTGGTCTTTGCTTTGTTACGTATCCATCCATCAATCCATCTTTTTTTTTTTTTTTAAGATTTTTTTTTTATTTATTTGACAGACAGAGATCACAAATAGGCAGAGAAGCAGGCAGAGAGAGAGGCAGGGAAACAGGCTCCCCGCTGAGCAGAGAGCCCAACGCGCCGGGCCAATCCCAGGACCCCGGATCACGACCTGAGCCGAAGGCAGAGGCTTTAACCCACTGAGCCACCCAGGTGCCCCAATCCATCTTATTTTTAAAACTGTTTCAAAGTAAGTTGCAGACATCAGTACATGTGACCCCCTCCCCCACTCCACCAAAAAAAGAACCCAAAACCTGTTTAGAATGTAATTTCTGCCCAGGCTGTTGTCCAGTGCCCAATGGGCACTCACAGTTGACATTATGTCTGTGGTTGTGCCCTATTGAGAACAGAGGAGGACGACCGGTTAGAGAGGATGTAAGGTTATGTCGGCACTTTCCAGCGGTGATCACAGTAGCATGTGATTAGGAGGCCATGCTGGACTGAAATGGAGCTGTGCTTGCGGGTGCTGGGGCGTTGTCAGGTCTGGGAGGGTCCAGGAAACAGCAGCTGGTTTCCTGCCATGTGGTTCCAGTACCTCACACTGATGTGGGCAGCTCTCAGGACAGTGGGAAGGGATGGGGGCTCTGGAATGGGACGGTGTGAAACGCTCAGGTATATGGATAGTGCCTGAGCATTTATTTGGGGAGAGTCCAAGGCCTCCCTGCCCATGCCATTCTTCCCTCCTCTCTGGTCCCCTGGGAAAATAAATAGAGCGGGAAGAGGGAGGCTTTAGCTCTGAACAGGGGTAGGAGGACTGATCAGCTCATCAATCAGGAGAGTGTGTAATTATGTGGAAAGGACAGAAATCACTCCCTGAAGGCCACAGACTTGGGGATTTGCCCAGAAGAGGACCTTACAGCTGCTAACAGTAGCCCTATTCAGCGGGGGTGCATAATGATTTTTAAACTAATCAGGAACCGAAGCCGGAGGCAGAGGGGACAAACACAAATATCTTGTTGACAGAGCAAACATCTAGATTTTGTTGGATAGGAAGTTGCTGAGGAAGGTCAGGGTGATGTCATGGTGTGTGCCAAGCTTTCATCCTTCAACAGATGGGCCCCTGAGGTATCATCCATCTGCGGCTCACTGGGCCCTTCGAAATCACTTCCTATAAATTAAATCATTGTAAGTTAGGATTGAGAAATTAGTATGGAAGACATACCTGAAGTAAAAGTAGACAAAGGAAGGAAATTTCCACTGGAGTTACCACTTCCTTTTCCTCCTTTGCCTTATAAATAGACCTGAGACTTATTATTTTGGTCAGCTTTCTTGTTTAGTACTTGAATATCACTGCCTCCCCGAACAGCCATCCAAAGTAAACTTCCCTTTCTCCTCTTAAGTGCAGACAACTGCACTTATCCCCACCTAAGCCAGTGTCAGCTGGATATTTTTCATAATCTGCCTTGCTATTTTGGGTTTTCTGTTTTGGTTGAGGAGGAAGTAGTGTTTTTGTTTCTGTTTTTTTCTTTCATCAAAGGAATATTTGTTCTGGGAAAGCAGGGGGAGGGGATGTTTCTCAGTCTAGATCAGAGGAAGAAGATGTTAGGCACCATATGTAAGTGGCTGATTGTGAATCTTAATTGGTGACGTTTTTAAGAAAACATTTTAATCAAACATTTAATGAAATGCTTCAGAGCAGTAGGCAGAGTCTCTGGATTTATTCAAAGTTGTCGACACCCCTGAGTGCCAGGCACCAAGGATTCACAGTGGACCTTGTGGCCTCTGCTCTCGGGGAGAGGCACAATCAGAGGAGATGGCACAGTGGTTTGCAGAGGTGTGAGTAGAAGATTGAAGCACTCAGTGGAGGAGCGAGGGGAGACTTCCTGGAGGAGGTAATTCTTGAGCCACAGCTTGGGAGTAGCCAGGTAAGGTATGGGTTGAGTGGACAGGACAGAGCTGAGACTTGGAAGGTAAACCTTTGTGTGGGAACAAAGTGGAGGGAACATGGAGTGCAGTGGGATGTTCAGGAGAGACCCATGTAAAGGTCACTTTGGAAAAGGAGCAAAGAGAAAAGCCAGGGAAGGATGCTGGTGGGTAAGGTCAGGGGCAGGAAGTTGGGGTGTTAGCCTGTCAAGTCTGCCAGCTTTGGTTTTCTGGGTGAAGTGGGAGGGAAGGGCATTTCTTAGAGCAGGGTTGAGGAGAATGATAAGTTTGAGATAGTTGTTAAGGAGACTGGGAGGGGACTTTAAAAAAAAAGGGCACTGAGCGTCTTTCTGGGTCCAAGACATTCAGGTGCAGTGGCATCTTTTTGCGCGTAGAGTGGCTTCTCTTTGGGGATTTCGGGCTTAGCGTTTAGGCATGGGGAAATGGGTTGTGGTGTTGATTCCCATGGGTGTAGCAAAAGGAGAGCGTTGCAGAGAATGGAGGGTGGTGGCAAGGGGTTGGTGGGGTGAGTCCGATGATCAATGGTGTGGTCCATGCTGTTAAGGAATGACAAAGGGGACACACTCCAGGGCAGCGAAGAGCAAGTACCCTGGGAGTGAGGGCGCATGAGAACTGGAAGGATAGGAGATTTGGTCTTCATGCTGGAGCGCCGAATTGTGCCCTCTGACTCTAAAGTGTGGTCCTGGGAATGGCTGACGAGAGTCAGGAGACAAGGATTAGAAGCCCAACTGCAGTAACAGTGATGGTAACTCAGATCAGTAACTAAGGGCTGTGTGTTAGGAGCTGCTGTATCTTGTTTGAACTGTTCAACAGCATCTCTGTGAATGATAGACCTGTTATTATCCCCATTCATAGGAAACTGAGGCCCTGGGGAAGATTGGTAATTGGTTAAAGTCACACAATTAATAGATGATGGAATTCTAACCCAGGGTGTCCTTCCCCCACCCCCAAACCCCCAAGCTCTCCTTCCTTTAGGAGCCGACCTTTGGCGGAAGAGAAAATTGTAAATTAAGTCCCTCCTTCCTTTTTCTAGTGTCTGAGAAGTTACCAAAAACAGATAGGTGACAGCTGAGAATTGGGGTGGAGGGTGGGATGACTGTGGGTTGTGAGTCTCAAAGGGGGGACAAACTCAGAGGAGGGTGAATTTTTTTTACATGCGTTTGTAAGAGAAGTGGGTTCAGCCAGTGCCTCCTGGTAGAGAGAGGCCCCGTGAAAGGTGGGAAGAGGGATTGGGGGGGCAGTTAGTGTTTAATGGACACACAATTTCAGTTGGGGAAGCTAAGAAAGTTCTAGAGATGAATGATGGTGACTGTTGCACAACAGTGTGAATGCACTTAATACAACTGAAGTGCACACTTAAAAACGGCTCAAAGGGGGGCGCCTGGGTGGCTCAGTGGGTTAAAGCCTCTGCCTTTGGCTCAGGTCATGATCCCAGGGTCCTGGGATCGAGCCCCCCACTGGGCTTTCTGCTCACCAGGGAGCCTGCTTCCTCTTCTCTCTCTGCCTGCTTCTCTGCCTACTTGTGATCTCTGTCTGTCAAATAAATAAATAAAATCTTAAAAAAAAAAAAGCAAAACGGCCCACATGGTAAGTTTCATGTTGGTAGTATGTTTTACCACAATACAAAATAAGATGGTGAACGGAGAAATGATAATTGTGACCGTTTATGATTTTCTCAGTATAAAACGGGCACTTATTACATACTTGAGTGTATGCTGAGGGTTTTGCAAAGTACTCTATGTGTATTTTTATGTAATCCTCACTTTCAAAAATGAGGTAAATTCTGTTGTGCAGAGGGGGAATCTGAAATTTGAAGAGATTAGGCAACTCGCCCAAGGTCATATATGCAGAAAATGGCAGAGGCTAGGCACTACGAGATCCTCCTGACTCCAAAGCCCTTACTACCATTAACCCTTATGGGAACTGAACCTTGGAAAGAAAGTTCTAGAGGCAGAGGTGGTGGAGAGGGCAGGGGTGGGGTTGTTGGTGGAAGGACTGGGATAAGGAAGATGCTTGGCGATGTGATGAGGTTGGGTGAAGTGGGGAGCAGCAGGACCGTGGCCATGAGACGTTGGATGCAGGGACTGCCCTCCTGTGTCTGGATTAGGCATGAGCTCTGACAGAGTTGGTGGGAAGGCCAGCCGAAACTGACCCTGACCCGGTCTCTGAAGGGGGCTGGGACTGTCGGGACCCCCAAGGGCAGAGTGTGAGGGGAGGGGTCTTGCCATTTGTAGTTTTGTTGGTAGAAGTTTGTTCTCAGACCTGTGGTAGCAGAGGCCGAAGGGGTGCAGTGTGCAGAGATGGGGCTTAGCCTGTACCCCCTTTCTCATCTTCCTCCTGAGCTTCTTTCCTACTGCCTTTTGACTCCGAAGTCAGCAGCCTGATGGTGAATTTCATTGGATGAATCTGGGAGGAGATGAGCTGGTGGTAGTGAGGGGGCTCGGCTGTATTTCTCATGCTGACAGAGGGAACACCAAAGGGGAGGTCAGATTGTGGTCGGCTCTCTGCCTTGGTAGCTGATCAACCAAACGTTTTCCTGCAAAATCCAAACTTTTTTCTTTCTTTTTAACACGATGGTGTGAAATACATGTATCAGTAAATAGATGCACCTGGCTCTTCAGGAAGTTTTTGAGGGTAACCTGACCCTCTGAAAGCATATCCTGTGTTCAGTGGTGGCTGAGGGCGGTGGTGACCCCGGGGCTGCAGAGAGCGGCCTAGCTCAGATCTTTGGGTTCAGCGAGGTGGTTGTGAGGTGATCCAAGCTGTTTGTAAGGGAGGTGCTCTGTTGAGAGCTGTTAGTGTGTCACTTCACGTGCTGCCGTTGGATTCAGCAGAACTCTTTCATTCTCCTGCTGGTGGTTTTAGATTCTGTGCTGCGAGGCAGGCTCCTTGAGCATCACTTTCTGTGTAACAGTGGGGACTTTGGAGAGCGTGGCCTGGGCTTATATAATAATTTTGAATAAATAAAGAGCTGTTCTCATGACAGGTCCTGCAAGGGCAGCCTGGAAGCTGGCATCAGAAGGGATTAAGTTGCACTGCAGTCGGATCTTGCAGCTGTCAGAGATGCGGCCTCACGCGGGCTATAACCTCCAGGTGTAAACAGACTTTCATCAGCATTGTTGGAAAGTTCTGGGAGGATCTGAGCTCAGCGGGATGCTCTCCATCCAAAGTCCTTTGTAGAACCTTGCTCCTGGCTGTGATACGTTTTACCCCCAGTAGCTGGCTGGATCTATAGAGCTTTATAAGGAAGCTTTGCAATGGAAGGGAGTTTGTGTACCTGCTGGTGCCAGATTCTGATCAATCATTTAACTCTCCCTTTTTCTGTCCTTTTTCTCTGGCTAAGAAAGACTTGGGGGCCAGATAGAGGAAGGCAAGTGGGATTTACCTTAGAATGAAAATAAGCACTAAAATAACAATAAGGAAGGTAGCCCTCAGTTTGGGAAATAACAATGGCTGACATAATGAGTGGTTGTCTTCTGGGCCAAGTGCCTTCTGGGTATTATCTGAAAGCCTCTCTGAGAACAGGATCTTTTTTGTTCACGCTATATCCCCCAGCCAAAAACAGTGCCGGCATAGAGGAGGTGTTCCAGCGAATGAATTTAGCACAGATAAAGATTCTGAGGCACAGAGAGGTTAAGTTCCCTGCCTGAGGCCACACCATTAATAACTGGGATACCTTGACAACAGGTACAGAAAGTGGAAGGCACAGAGAATAAAGGTTTCTCTTCAGAACCTCTTGATTGAAAATATGATTTACTGTGGTTACAGAGGCGTCTTGAGTTTTACAAAAGTTTATCTATTAAAAACTAATTTTTACAATTAATTTTATTAAAAATAAGCCTAATCATATAATTTTATAATTCTAATAATGTTATGAAGATTAAATAAGAACTTGGAACACTGCCTATACCTTGATAAGAGCTGTATGTGTTTGAAAATTTGCCTTAAGTCTCATTTATCTTTTAAAGGATGTTTGATTGTTCACTTAGTTTTAATTTTGAAGTAAAACAACAAAAAAAATTTTTTTTTCACTATCTTAAAAGTAGACCTGAGTGAAGGTCACCTAGCTGGCTCAGTCAGTAGAGCATATGATTATTGATCTCAAGGTCATGAATTCAAGCCCCATGTTGAGTACGGAGGCTACAAAAAAAAAAAAAAAAAAAAAAAGGTAGAGTTGGGTGAGAAAATATAATTCAGAGATATTATAGGAAAGCCAAGAGTGAGGTCTAATTTTAGTAATAAGAATATTATGTTACAATGCATGAATACAAAATATTTTCTTAGCCAAACAACTAGAATACAGTAGTTTGGCAGGAATAGTCCATACAGCACTAGGAAAGGTTTATTAGAGGAATGTGTTATTGTTTAACCTGGTAGTCTAAACATTCTTGACACAGAATCCTATCAGTAAAATACTTTTTGCTCATACCTGTAACATTTTGTATATTTTGTATGTTCATGAATTATAGTCATTATAAAACATACAAAAATAGGGGTGCCGGGGCGCCTGGGTGGCTCAGTGGGTTAAAGACTCTGCCTTCAGCTCAGGTCACGATCCCAGGGTCCTGGGATCGAGTCCCGCATCCGGCTCTCTGCTCAGCAGGGAGCCTGCTGTCTCCTCTCTCTCTGCCTCCTCTGCCTACTTGTGATCTCTCTCTCCGTCAAATAAATAAAATCTTAAAAAAAAAAAAACAGGGGTGCCTGGGTGGTTCAGTGGGTAAAGCATCTGCCTTTGGCTCGGGTCATGACCCCGAGATCCTGGGATCGAGCCCTGCGTTGGGCTCCCTGCTTGGCTGGGAGCCTGCTTCTATCTCTGCCCCTCTCCCCCATTTGTGCTCTCTCTCTCCTGAAATGAATAAATAAAATCTTTAAAAAAAATACAAAAATAAAAGAATCAGACAAGTAAACATGATTAGACATTCCGGTGTTTTCTTTCTACATCTAGGAGATCACCTTGCACCTTCCACTTTTGATCTGGTTTAGAAAGACTGAAAGTAATCCGGAAGAGAAAGCACGTAGTATTTTTTGAAGGAAGGTCTGCTAGATGGAGTGGGGTGTGGATGAGAAATTGACAGAGAGGTAAACCGTCAGGCAGATTGAGTGTAGGATGTTTCGCGGAGTGAACCAGAAAACTGTGCCTGGCCATCTGCTTGAAAATGTTGGTAAGGTGGTCATAAACCAAACTCCCGAGGATTAGAGTGTTCCCATTAGAATGGTCCCATCACTTCCTCGTGACTGATTATGCCAGCCTCGCTGAGTTAGAGGGGAAAAAATATGGTGCATACACTAAGGTTTGCAAAATTGCTCTCAAATTTGAAAGGTATTTCAACTGTTTGAAAGGGATAGACCTGAATGGAGTCGTAAGGAAGTTAAGTTTGGAAATGAGAAAGTGGCAGTAAGATGAAATCACCAGACCTGACCTTGGCAAGAGGCTGGGTGGAGAAAGGGGTGAGGAGGAGGTGAAGACTGTGGCCCTAGGAGTGGGCCACTGAGGTCTCTGCAAAGCCAGGAGTAGAGCAGGGAGTCGGGCACTTACTGTTGTCCTTATGAAATACCTGCCGGTGAATTAGTCTTAGTTTCCCACAGTTTAATATTTTCTAAGATTGTCAAATACCTTACCTGTTTCCTGATTTAAAAGATCACAGGGAAGGGAGACTATCAAGTCAACAAACTTAAAAGTGGACCTGAGTGAGGCTCACCTAGTTGGCTCAGTAAGTAGAGCATCTGGAGAGAGTGCCGTAGTAGGTGGCATTCTGTGGTAGAAGTCTTCAGCCTGGCACCATTGGTAAATGCCTCACACCAACCAGTGGTAACGAGTATGAATTTATTTGGGATGATGGTTGGGACAGACTGATCATCTAGTTTTCTGCTGATGCCTGGGACTGGGTTGATCTACTTTGACAAGTGGGGAATTGCAGACAGATACAGAATTCAAATTGTTTCTTTTTTAAAAAAAAATTTTATTTATTTATTTGACAGACAGAGATCACAAGTAGGCAGAGAGGCAGGCAGAGAGAGAGGAGGAAGCAGGCTCCCTGGTGAGCAGAGAGCCCGATGCGGGGCTCGATCCCAGGACCCCGGGATCATGACCCGAGCCGAAAGCAGAGGCTTTAACCCACTGAGCCACCCAGGCGCCCCCAAATTGTTTCTTGAACAACTATAAGCAGACCAGGGAAGTAAATGAAAGATTGCTCAAAGCGTCATTGTCATTTGCGAATGCACAAGGCTGTGTACTTAGTACTGAATGGAAAGTACAATGGGACAGCATTTCCGTGATGCATTTTATTCATCATCCACAAATACAATACTTGGTGCTATTGTACTGGGAACTACTGTAATATTTTTGGGAGAGACATTCCACAACAAGAGAGGTAAAAAGCCTCTTCTGGGAATAGGTGAGCTGGATATTAAGGAACCAGAGGAAAAAGAAGATACGGGCCATTGATGGGTACCTTCTTTTCCCTTGAGAACTTCTTCTAGACGTACCCGGTCTTTGGCAGCATTCGGCTCTGGAGAAGTTTTTAAAAATGATAGTTACAATATTTTAAAATGTGACTAGTAAGTATTGCTGTTCTTAATGTTACATAAAAAAGGCTTAGTCACTCATAAATTATTGGTTGATGTGTTAGTGGCTTAATGGGGAATTTGAGAAACTGTGATAGTTGGCAAATACTTAGCAGTGCTACGAATAGAATTGGAGACTGATAAAATAAGGATTTGGGGTTGATAAAATAAGGATTTAGTGAGGTCACTTTTCTTGAGAAAAGTCCTTGAGAAAAGTGACCTCACTAAAGGAGTGAATCAAGGAAAAGTTATGTCGATTCCAGAAACATTACTCATTAGAGGAATGTAACTGAGCCCTTCCTCTCTGAATGGGAAGCCTTGGGAGCGCCTGGGAGGGCCTGTCCCTATGGCAGGGGTGCCCATAAACCCATTGTTCGGACGGTGAAGGAATTCATAGTAACGTATGGCTCTCGTGTATAGATTATAATCTGCCAAACCCTATTTCGAGGATGTGGGAAGGGGATAACATTCAGAACTAAGTGTTTGTGGAAATGAATGAAAAACTTTGGAATTTTTTTCTGAGTGACCTTTAGTACATCACTTGTTCACTTTGGTCTCAATTTCCTCCTCTAAAAATAAAAGAGAGGTTTATTGGAATAATCTCCCAGAGAGAGAGATTATCTCAAGTAGAAGAGATAATTGTGTGTCCATTTTGAGTAGATGAGGGTGAGAGGTGACATTTATTTAACACTACTACGTATGTTCCTGGTGCTTTGCGTACAAAAGTTCCTTTAATCCTTATCGTTTCTTTATTCTAAATCCTCCCCGTAAGCTGGTGACATCACTGTCCCCATTTTACAAATGGTTGTGAGTCACGTGGACAAGGTCACTCTTATTAGCTCCCACTAATAAGTGGCTGAGCTGGAATACGGAGGGAAATGGTGGTAATAATAGTAACAGTGATTCATCATAAGTTTTTGAATGAAATTAGAAAAAAAGTCAGTGTTTGGGGTATTGGGATTGTTCTATTCTCTCCTCGGTTACTTGGAAGTAAAACAGACTTTTTAAAAGATAGCAAAATCTCAGATTCTACCCTTTGAGGTGGAAAAACTCATTTTTTGGATTGTTCGGATTTGGGGGAGTGACACCCCAGTTTTTCCTGTCAGTCTGAGTTCTGAACCAGTTCTGACAGAGAGACAGGGGCAAGAAGACATTGGGAATTCAGACTGCACGGTTTTTACCGATACTGGGGAATAGGAATAGGACATACGTATGTGTCAACGGCGAGCTTCCTAACTTTGAATCCCACGGCAGGCAGGCTTGCCCGGCGGTTCACAGGTCGCTCTGGACCCCTGAGGCTCCCCACCCGGAGGCCTGCACCCATATAGTCGGCATTTTAAGAAGACTTAATTGTGTGGTAGTTTTTTTTTTCCCCCTCCCCTCTGTCTGTTTTTTTTTGTTTGTTTGTTTGTTTGTTTGTTTGTTTTAGATTTTATTCATTTATTTGTCAGAGAGGGAGGGAGAGAGAGTGAGCACAGGCAGACAGAATGGCAGGCAGAGGCAGAGAGAGAAGCAGGCTCCCTGCCGAGCAAGGAGCCCGATGTGGGACTCGATCCCAGGACGCTGGGATCATGACCTGAGCCGAAGGCAGCTACTTAACCAACTGAGCCACCCAGGCGTCCCCCCTCTGTTTGTTTTAATTGTGTGCTTTAAGAGAGTAGCTTGGCACCCAAGGAGAGGAAGTGGGGAGGGGCTGGGTCCCCATCCCTAGTTTCTGTTTCCAAACCCCAAGGACTAGATAAGTCACTAGGGCATTTAGGAGGGGGTGAGTGAGGGGCCAGTGGGGTGACCCAGATGGTCGCTGGAGGTCTGCTCTCCCCATGAAGGGAAACAGGAATTAGGTATCCACTCCCTCCACCCGTTCCCCTCCCTCCCCTGCCACCCTCCCCGTATTAAATGCTGTTCTGTTTCCCAAAGTCAACAACGTTCTGGAGTTCTGGACAAATTGTTCTCTTCTACTTGAGATACTGACTTTTGTAAAACTGAAATCGGATTTCAAAGCAAAACAAAAAGAGCCTTACCTGTGTTGTTGCCGGGGCCCAGCACCTCTGGTTTCCATCTTAGTAGGAGTCAAATTAAACTATCATGTCGTATATTGTTCACTCCATGCTCTAATCCCAGTAATTGTGCTAGTAGCAGTGTCTTTCAGAAACTGAACTCAGATGCATGCCTTTGGAACTTTAAAATACCTTGGCACTTCTAGTCTTTTTGGGAGATGGTGAATAGGTTGAACAATTCAGGTAAACAAAACCCGCCCTTATCCACATGGCTGTTGAAGTCTCTGCTCTGCGAGAGATCCTGTCATTATTTTATTTATTTATTTTTTTTTGCGAGAGACCCAGTTTTTAAGTTCTCTCCCATCATATACTTTTTTCCCCCCTAAGAGTAATGGAAGATACTCAGACTGAAAATTACTGTGGGCAACTGGCTTGTCATTTTCTAAAGTAGCATTTTTATTCAACAAGTAAAACAAATTTGCCCAACTAAATTATTCATACGAATTCTAAAACTTGTCACTTAGAGTGGATGTTGGGATATTCAGGTCATTCAGAAGGCTGTGGTTAAAAATAAAATGACCTAAATATATAGTTCTACTTTTTTTTTCTTAAGGGAAGTTAAGCTTTTAATTTTTGTTTGACATTGGTCCTAATTCTGCTTCTATTGGGAATGTAAGTAGCTAGTCTTTCAGTGTTCTAAATAAAGAAAATTCCTTCCTCTCTGTCTCTCTGTCTCTCTCTCTCTCTCTCTTTTTTTTTTTTTTGGTCATTTCTCATGGTATATATGGCTCTGTTTTTTACCCAGGTTGTGTAAGTTCTGTATCTTTTCTGATACTTGAGGGATAGATATGTGAGTGAGCAAGAAACTGGAGAGTTGGTAACCAAACGACTCCTCCCAGAAAAATTAATGACCGTTCGTTAATTGTTGCGATCACTCCTTTTGTACTTTAAAGGAAGAAGCATTTGACATGTGAACTTATCCCAATCTGCTTTGGGCAGTAACTGGAGCATAAAATGTTGAAAATCAATTATGTATTTAGGGAGATGAAACAGGCTGACATATTGAAGGCATATTGTATTCTGTTTGGAGGACAAAGCAGGACAGTTCCGTCATATTCCTGCAGTAAGATTGTGTCCCAAGGGGGTGAGACAGAGGATAACACATCCCAATGTGCCCAAACCTCACAGAACATGGGAGTTTTTATAACATACTTGCCATTTGTCCTGGGAAAAAATCCTGTCTTAAAAATTGGCTCTGCTTTTTTGGTTGTTGGCTGATAAGTAAAGAATTTGATTTTTTTAAAAATATATTCTTAGCACTTGATTTATAGCCATCTGGTCAATTTGCAGTGCATTATACAATTATACAAGTGCCAGTTAGGTGGTAAAGATCTTGGCAGGAGAGGGTAGAGAGAGTTTTAGATTTCTTCTGTAACCCACTGTGCCTGACCCAGTGCCGACTAGCTACATAGCCATTTGTAGATTTGCAAGATACTCGCATGGGTCTTGTCTTGAGTTCACTTGATAGGAGAGGCCCCTGATGACTGGCTTTGGTTGAGTCTTAAGCCACACGGTTGGTAGCTGTATTAGTCTGGATTAGCTATATTGGTTTGTGAAGGCTGCTGTAACAAGTCCCACACATTGGGAGGCTTATACAGCAGAAATGTGTTGTCTCACAGTTCTGAAGGCTGGAGGTCCAAGATCAAGGTGTCAGTAGTGTTGGCCCCTTCCGAGCCTGTGAGAGAGGTTCTGTTCCCAGTTCTCTCTTTGGCTTATGAATGACCCTCTTCTCTCTGTGCCTTCATGTCATCTTCCTCTGGCATCTTGGTCTCTGTCCGAATTTATCCTTTTTTTAAAGGGCACCAGTCATATTGTAGGGCCCACCCTAATGATCTCATTTTAACTTGATTTCCTCTGTATAAAGACCCCGTGTCCAAATAAACTCGCCTTCTGATGTACTGGGAGTTAGGTATAGTGAATTTTGGAGGGACACAGTTCAGTTCATAACAGCAGTATATCTGGGGTCCCATTCTTTTGTCTCCGAATTCAGCAACTATCTCAACCTTGTTTAATAAACATTTGTTGTTTGGTTTATATATACAGCCTGGACAGGGAAAGCCGAATTTTTTACTCTTAGAAATGCCAATTGCTGTCCTTTTGGTTCCCTGACATGCTGGTTTACAGACAGAAGTCATTTCTTAAGCCACAACAGTTTTGCTTGAAGCTGTTTTTTACTGTTTTTAAAAACATTAATCTTCTCCCCCTTTGATCTCTGGAATATAAAAATTCTTGTGATTTGATGTACACATTGATTTAAGAGCTATAAACCAATATATGTGCACTTTGTGATCTTTTCTCTTTTAGGAACACTTTTTCTGTCTTTGCAGGGGAAAATGACTGTCAGCGTTTGTGGGTTTATATATAGGATATGCAGCTCCCTGGGTGGTGGGTCTCCTAGCTACCAGATGTCAGTAAAAATCAAGGCACCAGGTAGTTCTCCTGTCCCAAGTTTGGGTTGGTACTCAGAATATAATATCTAAAAGATAAAATATATCCTATGGCTTTGAATTTTCAGTAATATTTAAAGGGATCTTTCCTACCAAATAAACTTTGTGCCAAAAAAGTATCAGTTTATTTAAGAAATTTGCAAATGTAGTGCAGTTTCTTCTTAGAGCCAGGTCCACTTTGTCTGACTCAGGATTGTAAATTCGTAGGAAATGGCTCTGTAAATGTCAGGAAGTAACTATTTGCAGTGGTTCTGAGTCGGAAAAGACTACAGATACATGATGTACTGTGTGCGCGCAGGTTAAATACAAGTTTCAAAGGAGTTTTAAGTTTGCTTATATTTTACATACTTTTTTTTTTAAATGAAGGACAGATGTCAGCATGTTAAAATTTTAAAATAAGACCCTGATTGAAATGGTTTGGGACATGGTCTTGTGCATGTTGATTTATAACCTGGCAAGAGTTGTGTGTGTGTGTGTATGTGTGTGTGTGTGTGTGTGTGTGTTTTGAATGCTGTTATAGAACAGGCACGGAGATCAAAACCTCTTGTCACTGTTGCCCCAGCATCCCACAGTTCAAAGGCAGCCAGTTACATAGTGCTTGGCAGGAAGCCTCCCATTCCGTATATTTGTTGAGGGAAAAGAGAGACAGAGGCATCTGTGTGGAGCATTTTATAACGAAGGAAGAACAGCCTGACTGCTGTAGGCAGGTATTAAAAGTCTATCCCACCGGCCTCATACTGTATTTGCTGCGGATGCATCCCCACCAGGCCACCAAATGGAGAGAAAGCCCACTCTTGTGCAGCACAGATGTTAAAATAGTTACTACTCTTCTTCCTCAACTATTATGGGAAATACAGTATCTGGCTTTTGAGAACATGAACTTACAGTACATTTGGGGTCTCTGAGATCATTAACAATTTAATTCTAGCAAATAGTGGCAGACTGAATTATGTAGGCTCTAATAATTCATCTTTTTTAAGATTTTATTTTAAAGTAATCTCTACACCTGGTGTGGGGCTCGAACTCACAACCCCAAGATCAAGAGTCACGTGCGCCACCAGCTGAGCCAGCCAGATGCTCCTCTAATAATTAGTTTAAAAAAAAAAGTGTGCTAAAATATATATGGCAAAATGTACGCTTTAACCATGCGTCAAGAACATTCAGATTGTTACACAGTCATTACCACATCCCACCTCCAGAAATTTTTCATCATCCCCAAGAGAAACTCTAAAATTACTGCGACATTAAACAGTAAGCCCCCATTCCCACCTCCCTGGTGCCCCTCTCAGAGAGAGTCTGCTTTCTCTGTCTCTATGACTTTGCCCATTCTGGGTACCTCATCTAAGCACAGTTATGTATTTGTCCTTTGTGTCTGGCAGGTCTGGTAATTTTTTTTTTTTTTTAACGTCTGGTAATTCTTAAGTTCTATCCAACTAGCTTTCACCATATGCCATTTTCTTTTTGATCATAAAATAATGTGGTAGAGAACGTTAGGCTATTAAAGCTCTAGGACAGAAGTTCAAAACTCCTATGCCTCCGGGGGCCAGACGGTAGTAACATCTCATATTTATAAAGCAGTTGCTTTATAAATAAAACAGCTCTAAGCACTTTGCAGGTAACAGCACATCCCCTCTCACACCAGCCCCGAGAGGGGGATACTCTCCATGTTGCAGTTGGGCCGAGGGAAACAAAGATGGATTATTTGTCTAAGATAATAACATGGCTAGTATGTGGCCGAGCGGAGATGCCAGCTCAGTGGTCTCTGCACGAGAGCCTGAACTTGGTTGTGTGCCAGTGGCGTGGACAAAGGCCAGTGGAAGCCTGAGCCAGCGACAGAGCAGGCGGGCAGTGAATGGCGTCCGGTCCTCAGCCCTGGTGCTGGGGTTGACTAAGGGAGCAGCAGGGGTGGAGTGTTGCTGAGTGGAAATGTGGCTCAATACTGCCGGCACTTCCAAATTTCTAAGAGAAGCTAGAACTCCTTCTTTCTGTATGACTTCACTAATTCTGAGTCTTGGCTACCTAACTCCATTAAAAGCAAAAACAAAGCATGTGGGCCAGACAATTTCTGTCACCGGTTAGTTAAGAGACCTCTGCTCTGGAGGTCTCCCAATAACCTTTTACCTACCCAAGCCCCTCAACAGTTTGTTACCCTGACACTCCCATCACTTGCCCTTGTTTGGACCCAGAGGCAGGCCTTGCTGATGTTTGCCTCCCCAGCTGCAGCTTTCAGGCAACAATGTTCAGTAAATGTGTGCGGAGTCTTCACAGCACTCGTGAGTTCTTCCTGCTGCTGCAAGAGTTCACTGCAAGTCTCATGTAAATCAAAACAAAGCCAGTTGATCTTGAGAGGTTCATGTCCTTTCATGTAGAGCTTCATAATTTGTGAAGGACTTTTTTGGCTTAACGACGCTGATTAAAATAGGACTTTAAAGTGTGCGTGTGTGTGTGTGCGTGCATGTGTGTGTTTTTAGAAAAGCCCACCAAAGAAATTCAAATACATGCCATGTGTTATATTAACACATATAAACCTAAACCACCTTATTCTAATAACAGCTGCTAGCATTTGTGACATGCTTGCTGCACGCTAGCCCATGTGGTAAGGACTGTACACACCTATTTCTTTTCATTCAGTCATTTAAGAATTTGGATCTAGATTGAATTTTAGAATTGGAAGCACTTCAACACACCTAATCCAATTTGCTGGCTTTGTTTATGAAGCCGGTCAGGGCCAACAAATTTAAGAGCCTAGTTCAAGGTCATATATCTGTTGTGTGGTACAGCCGGAACCCTCTTGGGTACACACATCCGTTGAGTGGTATAGACATAACCCGGTAGGACGTTCACCTCTGTTGAATGGTATAGACATAACCCTCTTGGACATTTACCTCAGTTGCGTGGTATAGACATCACTCTCTGGGACACACACATCTGTTGAGTAGTGTAGCTAGTTTTTCTCATTTTCCCTGACCTCTGGTCCCATGGTCTTTTTCTAGGCACCATAGTGCTGCTGCTTGGATCTTTCCGTCATCCGTGGGAAAACGGGGCTTGTTAAGTTAAAGTATAATAATGTGTTATCACTCACATGAACAGCTTCTGAGCTGTGGATCATCACTACAGTGTTTGAAGTGGTTTTCGAGTACAGGTGTGGTTTTGGATCATCTGTTGAGCCTTTGTGAGATGCTTGGAGTCTGAAGTTACAAGAGGCTAAGATACCCAACTCCTTACCTAATTAGCATAGGACCCTAAACTAAAATATCTGATCATCTAAGAGATAATACTGTAAATGAGAATGTAAGGAGAATGGTTAACTTAAAAAGGATAATTTACATATGAATGATATAGTAATCATCACGGTCATCTAATATTTGATCCTCCCTCCCAATCCCCTCCACTGCACCCCCCCACCCTGCCCTGTGCTTGGTAGGTGTCCATGGTTTTCAAGTTTACATTTGAAACTAGAGGGCAGGTCTCCTGGATGCTTCTCTCACTCAACTGAAAATTATTAAGCCCCCCCGCCCTTTTTAAAGTTATTTTCCCAATGACAAAAGTAATCTATGCTTCTGGAACAAATAAAAAAAAAAATGCAGAAAAGTGATTTTATCATTCAGAGCTTTCCTGCACACATTTAAAATAAGACAGTAAATTTAATTTTATTTAAATTGAACAAAATACAACTGAAATTAAAACCAAAGGAATTGCTGAACTTAAGTGTTATTTTCAAATTTAATGTTTCCCACACACACCCCAAAGAATATTGCTGTAAAGTTAAAAAAAATAGTGTATGGAAAGTATTGACAAGCCAGCACGAGAATCTAGATTACTGTGACTTTAGAGTTCTGTATTTTCTACATTACCATATTGTCCATGTGCAAGAGAAGGATTAAAAAATATGGAGTGGCATATAATTAAGGGCTAGAGTGTGTGATACAGGCTTTAAGTCAAAGTCTGAGGACGGGAAAGGGGACTTCCAACTCTCATTTAAAAAACCTTAAAACCTAAACTGAAAATTTTTCCTATGGAAGTTAGTAGATCAATGTCTTTTTTGGTATTGTACAAGAGTTCTGCTACATAAAATAGGTTTGAAAATCTTGGGCGTACATGATTTTACTTGCTCACAACAGCTTTTGGAGGTCTGTTCTTTCCTGGATCATTGAGATTTGGAGTCTGCTGTTGGGGGGTGGGTGCACACCACCCTTGAGGTGACCGTGCTTGTCAGGGGAGTGGCCAGAATGCCACCCTCTCTCAGCTGGTGCTTTTAGTGATCTCCTCAGGCAGGAGATGTAGGTATTGTACAGGGACAGTTATGTATCCCTTGGCAATGTAGTTGTTCTGAACACAGTCGCACTTTTGGAATTAAACAGAAAAGCCCTCTGAGCAGTCCACAATAAATAGATCATGTGTGTTTATACACACCTGTCTCCTAAGTGTGTGCCCAGAGCTCTTTTAGCTGGAGGCTATTTGAATGGTGAGCACTAATGTGTATTTGGGGACTCTACCCAAAGAAATGACAGTATGGAAATTGGAGGCATGCTTGACTGTATAGGGACATCAGCTTGGAAAGAAAACATGCTGTGCAGTCTGACAGGCCTTTCTAAGATCCCTTGGCAGGATAGTAACTGGGTTTTTGTGATGACTCCAGGTTAGGCTTTGTTAGATTACCAAATACTTACTTGGTGTGTACTCTGTGCCAGGCTCTGGGCATATGATGATAAACTAATAGGGTTCCTTACTTGAAATTTAAGAGGGCAGATTTTTTTTTTTTTAAGATTTTATTTATTTATTTGACAGAGGGAGAGATCACAAGTAGGCAGAGAGGCAGGCAGAGAGAGAGGGGAAGCAGGCTCCCCACTGAGCAGAGTCTGATGCGGGGCTCCATCCCAGGACTCTGAGATCATGACCTGAGCGGAAGGCAGAGGATTAACCCACTGATCCACCCAGGTGCTCCAAGGGGGCAGATGGTTTTATATGCAAATACAAGACAGCATAATAAGGGGTACAGAGCAGAGATGAATGGGATATATAGTGGGAGCAGAGGGAAAATGAGGACCTCCACTTTGGAGTGAACACAATGTGGTAGAGTCTTGGGGAGTAAACGGGAGTTGTCCAGGTGGAGTAAAAAGATATTCCAGGTTGTGGGTGCCTGCGTGGCTCAGTGGGTTAAGCCTCTGCCTTTGGCTCAGGTCATGATCTCAGGGTCCTGGAACTGAGCCCTGAATCAGGCTCTCTGCTTGGGAGGGAGCCTGCTTCCCTTCCTCTTTCTCTGCTGCCTCTCTGCCTACTTGTGATCTCTCTCTGTCAAATAAATAAATAAAATCTAAAAAAAAGGAAAAAAAAAAAGATACTCCAGGTTGAGAGAGATGCGTGTATGTTAATAGGGTAGCTGGATCTGGATTGTAAATGTTAGAGATGATTTTATTCCAAATGGGTCATCTGGGGGTTTTTAAAGTTATTATGGATATTGTAAAAAACATACAAGCAGTGAGAATATAATGAACTGCTATGTACCAATCAACCAGATTCATAAATACTGACAAAACAAGATTTGCCAATCTTGTTTTACCAACCCTTCACTGATTTTTATGTGGTTAGAGCATTTTAAAGCAAATTCCAGACACTATGTAATTTTACTTGCAAAGAGTTCACTATGTATCTCTAAGAAGGATCCCCCATGCCATTATCACACAGTAAAATAGAGATAATTCCATAGTATCTGTCCCACACCAGTCTATATTCAGATGTACCCTATTAACACAGGTTTATTTATTTATTTATTTATTTATTTATTTATTTATTTTAAGATTTTATTTATTTATTTGAGATCCAGTGTGCGCACCAGCAGGGGAGAGGGGCAGAGGGGGAGGGAGAAGCAGGCTTCCCACTGAGAAGGGAGCCCGATGGCTGGGCTCAATCCCAGGACCCTGGGGATCATGACCTGAGCTGAAGGCAGAGGCTTAACTGACTGAGCCACCCAGGTGCCCCTTAACACGGGTTTTATACTTAAAGGGAGCAGTTTTATTATCTAAAAGATTCATTTAATTAGCATACCTAATTTTTCAGGGATGTTGGATAAATGGGGCATTACTCTCATACCGTATTTTTATTCCTTTCTTTAGAAATGTTATATACTTTATTTGGTCTTACTTCTGATTGTTTTAACTCAGATTAGCCTTGATGGAGAGCTGTGCCTTACAATTTTTTATATTACTTACTTGTCACATTGCAAGGTCTATTCCAGGATTTGGGAAACATTTGAAACTCTGAGGGGTAGATTATAAATGGCTTAGGATACCCTGACCAGTTCCTTCGGTTTTGCTTCAGTTTCTAGCTGTTGGTGAGTAATTCATGGGTTGAAAGTGTGGAGTTCGTTCTACATAATTTGGCCCCCCCAGCCGTTGAAGTCTCTTTCCTAGCATGCCTTCTTGGCTTGGACCAGCTCCGTGTCCATACTCACATGCCAGGCTTGTTGGAAGCGCCACAGGCTCAGCTTATTCCTTCAGGGGTGGAGCTGAGTCACCCTCCATTTTGATGCTTTCCTCCACTGCTTCAGGCTTCTTTGGCTCCCTGTCCCCTCTCTGTTCTCCCTACCCTGCGCTCTAGCATTGAATTCTGTGCTCGCCTCTACCATACATACTCCTCTTGCATGTAGGCAGTACGAAGCGGAAGGGATGGGAAATTTGAAGCCAGCATCATCTGAATTCCTGTTTCTTCTCCTCCCCCTCCTGCTCTCCCCCTCCCCTTCCCCTCCTCCTTCTTTTAAATTGTGGTAGAACACACAGGTATGTAACATGAGATCTACCCTCTTAACAAATTTTTAAGTATACAATATTTTTAACTATAGGCACAAGCTTGTATAGCAGATGTCTAGAACCTTTTCATCTTGCATGACTGAAATTTTATACCCGATGAGCAACATTTCCCTATTTCCCCCTTCCCTCAGCTCCTGGCAACCAGCCATTCTACTTTCTGCCTCTGAGTTTGACTCCTTTAGATACTTCATGAGTTGGAATCATACAGTATTTGACCTTCTGTGACTGTCTTATTTCACTCAGCATAGTCCTCAAGGTTCATCCATGTCTTAGCATGTGACAGGGTTTACTTCCTTAAGGCTGGATGATATTCCGTGTGTGTATGGGTACTACAATTTCTTTATCCATTCATCTGTCAACGGACATTTAGTTTGCTTGTAGGCTTGGCTATTGTCAATAATGCTGCGATGAACATGGAAGTACAAATCTCTCTTTGGGCACCTGATTTCAGTTCTTTCTGATAAATATAGCCAGAAGTGGGGTTGCTGGATCATAGGCCTAATATATCGATTTAGGTTTGTAATACAGAACCTGTGCTCTTTGTAATGCATGGCTTAGAGAATGGGTCCTTTCCTGTCCACATTCATTGGACAGACCCTCTTGTTCATGTATTTCGCTGTATGTTATCATAGGTAGTTAGTGCTTCTTGCTTTCCTGATGCCTTACTGTTTTTGACCATGTGTTCAGGAACTTTGAGAATTATTTTGAGGCAAAGTCATCATTTTCCAAAAGGAAAAAACCAAACCAAGCTTTTATTCGCTGGTCACTCACAGCAGCTGTGTCACTGAGGAAGTGTTAACACTGCTTTTGGTTTTTAAATCACTGTGTGTTATTCCTTCCCAGGACTGAAAAAATTGCAAGGTTGGAATTTTCTGGATTGTTAACAAGATCAAAAAGCAAAGATATGAAGCCAAGGGGGAAATGTCTTTCTATAAAATAGCGGTGGAAAGCAGAAAATGCTAGAATTCTGTAGTAAATGATAGGTGTTGCAAAAATAAGCTTTGACCAGAAAATGAAGGTTACAGTTTTTCATGTTATTTTTGAATCGGGATACAGTTGAGCCAGCTAGAGTTTTTAATGTTGTCTAATTTTTTTTAAAGATGTTGATTTAAAAATGTGCATATAAATTTAGCTTTGTTAACAGGGTTTTAGAACATGACTTGATTTCTTTGGAGAGAAGATTTACCTCGCTGTTTTTATATTTGTAATTTCAGTAGCTATAGGTGTTAGCTTTGGAGTGGTTTGTAAGAAGTTCACTCCCCTCCACCCAGGGAAGACACAGTTGTAGCCATTTCTCCGATTTTCCTCAGGTTTCACCTTAGAACTCCTGAAGGAAGCTGCGGTGGCGTCAGTGTATCCACGGTCAGCGCGCACGGGGGTGGGGGTGGGGGGGGGCGCGGCATTTTTTCTCACAGAACAGACACATCCTATTTTCTCTTGCTTTGTTGATGTTTTGTTGCTGGGATTTGCATTTCTGATAGGTTAAGATCTTGTGACTTATTTGTGTTCTGGCCAGGGGACCCTCAGCCTTTTGTGATCTGAGTCATTTCCTACTGAGGCCCCATTTGGGCCTGGAACTCCCTGCCCAGGGCTGGGAGACATGTAGCAGGGCAACAGACCTACTGTTTGCAGCTGGGAGGAAGTCTAGTGTGCCAGGAGGAAAGAACAGGGGTCTTCAGTGCTAGTGGCCTGGCACATGGTGGTTTGGAATGGCCCAGCACAGCACAGCACAGCAGCCTGACAGGGGCATCCGTGTTCCCTGTGGGTCTAGAAAAGACCTCTGGTCCCTTGGAGGATTGCCAAGGGCAAGGAAGCGCCTCAGCCTCCAGAGACTTGCAGGTTATCAGAACCAAGCGAGGGTGAGTGAGGCCTGTGGAAAGCAGGAGAAAGAAGTTGAGTCACTAGACACAGGGTCAGGGCCGGTTAAGCAGCAAAAGCAACTTGGCCCTAACTGTTTAAATCTCTATTCTAGAAATTCCCTCTGGATTGAGCCAAAGCAGCAGGGTGGGCAAGGGTCAAGAGGCCTCAGCTGTGGGAAGGAAGGGATGTAGAAGCTGAAAACAGCAGGCCAGGCCTGGATGTCCCGACAACCTTGACCTCCACCCTCTTAAAATAGAGAGGTTTTCAGTACCCCGTAGGTCATTGTAGCCTGTTTGTAAAATGAATGGGTCTGAGACACATTCAACAGTGAGCTTGAAACAAAACTCAGAATTGCTTTTGTGAATCTGGAAATAGATTTAGTTTTTAACTCAGTTTAGATTTAAAAAAAAAAAAACAAAACAAAACCCCTTGAAGGAAGTGTAAACTGTGACCTTTTATTATGGAACTGCCAGTTAAATTCATTAAACTACTCTCTTTACTAATCCCAAAGCAAGTCAGTACTTTTGAATGCTATTACTTACCAAGACAAAAAATACGAAGTTACCCAATAATCAGTTTCTGAATAGATAAATGATTGAAGTTGTTGGAGGTTAGGTTGCTCTTAGATGAGGAAAAACTCACCCTAACCTTTGTGGTTCTGATAGGTACATGCAATGGTGCAGAATTTATTCCTTGTCTCTGTGTCCCGTATAGATTAGTTTCCAAGCTAAACCGAAGCTTGCCCCATTGACTATAGAATCCTAACATTTAAACTTTTATTTTTTAACTCCTTACGAAAGCAGGAAGATCATCATCTTTAAAGACTATAGAAATGCTTGGGCTTATGTTAACTATACTGGCATTAAAATTTTAAAAAAAGGAAAAAAAGAAATGCTTGAGCTATTTTATTTTATTTTAAAAGATTTTATTTATTTATTTGACAGAGAGATCACAAGCAGGCAGAGAGGCAGGCAGAGAGAGAGGAGGAAGCAGGTTCTCCACAGAGCAGAGAGCCCAATGCGGGGCTCGATCCCAGGACTCCGAGATCACGACCTGAGCCAAAGGCAGCGGCTTAACCCACTGAGCCACCCAGGCGCCCCGCTTGAGCTATTTTAAAACACACTTATTTAAATCCCTCCTTCCGTAAAAATGAAACAAGATGGGATTGGGAGGGAGACAAACCCTAAGAGATTCTTAATCTCAGGAAACAAACTGAGGGTTGCTGGAGGTTGGGGGTAGGGAGAGGGTGGCTGGGTTATGGACATCGGGGAGGGTATGTGCTATGGTGAGTGCTGTGAAATGTGTAAGCCTGATGATTCACAGACCTGTATCCCTGGGGCAAATAATACATTATATGTTAATTAAAAAAAAAAAATCCCTCCTTCCTTAAGACCATCTGGGCTTCTAGACAAAGGGAACTGGGGGAGGGCAAGCAGGCATTAGCTGTGAGTTGCAGAGGTTGGGGACATGGTGTCCATGCATGGTATCCCTCTGCTCAAGGAAGTTTAAATCTGGTAAGGATGTTAACTGTAAGCACCACAAGAAAATGTAGATGATGAGAAGTGCCAGTGTGTGGTGAGGATGGGAGTAGGCAGATGGAAGCTTCCCGATCAGAATGGCAATGCTGTACCTGCCTTTGAAAGTCTGTCCCAGCGTTCAGTAGTGTTGGAGACCACCAAGAGCCAGCACTCTGCAGCTAGATAGAGCATCTTTTCCCATTTTTCAGAACACCTGGGTCCTGAGGACTGAGGTTGGCCATGTGGGCATCTTCTCTCTGGGTTAGAGTGGCTTGGAGACCTACAGAAAGTGAAAATAACCTTCTCTTAGTGCCCGGGATAATCTTTCAGGGCCACTAATTGTGCTGTTTTGAAATGCTTTGTTTTGGTGTCCTTGGACACTTTTGGGGATTGAAAGTCTATTTAAACCATAACAACCTGTAATCTACTGTTTGGGATTTTATAAATTGTCTCCTGTCAGTCATACTTTCTCAGGGCTGTCGTACCTTAATTTAGCAATTACCCACCACCCTCTTAATTTGCAGTGGCCTGGGAAACCAAATATTTCCCTCCTGTTAGAATCCTATCTAGAAGAGCTCTCAGGGAAGGCCTGCGAAAGAGGTGTTGGATAGAGGTGGGAGAGGCTGGCGAGTTTGTGTTTTGTTTGTGTTTTGAGCTGTCTGAAGGATTGCAGATGTTGGCAGCTGGAAAGACTAAATTTTGGTTCCTAGCTGCTTTTAGCTTAAGACTTCTGTCCCCTCCCCCCTTTTCCCCACTAGTGTGTAATTCTTTTCTCCCACCCATGCCTGAGCGATTTTGTCCTGGCAAGAAGAGCATGAATGTTTTTTCAGGGACAGTGAGAAGAAGGTAAAGGAAGAAAAACTCAGGGCTGAGGCAAGGGTTCGGTCAGTCAGCCACTATTCTCGAAACCAAGATGCATGGAGCCGTGTGGAAGATACAGAGGGACGATGTGGAGCCTGCCTTTAAGAAGCTTAGCGTGTATTTCGGGAGAGAGAACTAACAGACCCGAAATCCTAAGTGGAAGTGCTGGAGAAGTTTTGCTCTGGGTGTGCGTTCAGAGCAGAGGGACTGAGTCGGGAACCTTGAGCCAGCCGTGCTGGGGGCCAAGCGGTATTTGAGAAAGTGGTCATGCAGTGACGCTGGAGAGACCAGCTTCCCTGGGAACATGTAACCCCAGCGGGCAAGTGGCAGAAGTTCTGGAGACGCTTAGCAGCACATCTGGTGAACCCATTTCAAAGGGGGAGTGCGTGAGGCTTTGTGACTGGCTTGCTGACTGTTGTGTCTGTGTGGCTGATTAAAGTGCAGGCTCTCGGGCTCTACTCGGGGTAGTGTGGTCCTCTTCTCATGCGGTCCGAGGTGGTGTCCAGAGATGACCTCATTCTGCTCCTGTGGCCTGCAGGACAGACTTTGGGAAACACTGGCAAAGGATGGATTAGGCAAAGCCGGTTAATTTTCCCACGAGAGACAGAAATTGGGAAGGAGGCATCTGAGCTCGGCTGCCTGATTTTTGTCACTGTTTCAGAAGGATGGGTAGAGCAGGTAGCCTAAGAATTAAGGACCAGGGAAGGGAGAATAGAATTAACTGCTCAACTGGAGACGGCCTTCCCGTAGTCCTCATCCTTCACCCAAATATCCGTGTCCTCCTCAGCCAGTCACCGTCGCACTGGAGAGCATGATGATGCTAAATTAAAATCACGTCCGGGTTCAGCCCTTGTTTGAGCCAGCTGGGTTTTAGGCCTAGGGAAGCTGTGGTTTTTGGGTTCTGTAACTCTAGGAAGTTATCCTTTAATGATTGTGTGCTTTGTTAGATTTGGTGAGCAAGGAAATGTGGATCATCAGTTAAAACAAAACAAAACAAAACAATAACACTGTTAATACTGTTATTGGAATAACCGGGAGAAGTCATGGGGTAAATACGGTTCAGTAGATTCTTCTCATATGAAAACCATATTTTAATCACTTCTTACACAGCAAACACTTGACATGGGAATGTTCTTTACAGATGAGCTTTGAATTGTTCCCTCTTGCCCTCCAGGGCTTAACTCAGGGAACAGCCCAGGCTGTGCCACTCCTGTCTCCTTGAGGCCTTGCACCCACTCCAGTGCACACCACCTGCAAATTATTATGCACTTCAGCTTCCTGCAGCTCTGTCCCTGGTCCATTTGTTTGTCCTTCCACCCTCCTTTTTAAGGCATAAATATTTCCTGCTGCCCCCACACCAGTCGGTAAAAAGAAAACAGCCCCTGGATAGGGCAGGGGCAGGGGTTCTAGGCCCGCCTATACCTTAAGATCAGCTGATCAGCTTTATAAAGTATCAGCATTTGAGCCTCATCCCCAGAGATTCTCTTTTCATTTTTCTTGGCATCAGAATTTTTAAAGCTCGCCTGGAGATTCTGATCCGGTGGTTAGGATTCAAAGCCACCTTGGTATGGGATGTAATGACACAAGCAGTGCCTGCGTTTCAAGGAAAATGGAAGCTGCAGGATTTGAAATGAAAATAGGTACTTTATATTATTTTTTATTTTTTTATTAACATGGAAGATGTTATTTGTTTCAGGGGTACAGGTCTGTGATTCATCAGTCTCACACAGTTCACAGCTCTCACCACAACACATACCCTCCCCAGTGTCCATCACCAAGCCTCCCCATTCCTCTCCCCCTTCCCCTCCAGCAACCCTCAGTTTGTTTCCTGAGATTGAGAGTGGTTTTGTCTTGTTTCATTTTTTCCTCCCTTCCCCTATGATCCTCTGCCTTGTTTCTCAAATTCCACGTATCAGAGAGATCATACGATAATTGTCTTTCTCTGATTGACTTATTTCACTTAGCATATAATACCTTCTAATTCCATCCACTTCGTTGCAAATGGCAAGATTTTGGGGGTTTTTTGTTGGTTGCATAATATTCCAGAAAATAAGTATTTTAAAATAATGCCTTTTGCTGCTCCTGTCCCCAGGGCATACTGAGTCTCTGAGGTTCTCCTTCTCCCTACCTTCCATCTTTATTTAAGCCTGCTTTCTATTAAGCACCAGCATTCAAAATGAAACAAAACGAGAACATTCCTTTCCTCGCTTTAGCATTTCTGTGGCATTGTTTTCCACTCTGGCAGTTGACTGTGACCTGCACCTCCGTGAACTCTCATGTGACCTTCGTCCCCTCTCTGGGCCTCATTCCTAGTGAAGCAATGTTGAGGCTGCAGAACCCCGTGCAACTGTGGACTGTCACACGCGGAACCAGGGGTCACAGGCTTTGGTCCACGAACATGCACAGTAATTTGTTTTGTGGTCTGAGGAGGTCTATTGCTAGGGTTTAGGGAGATAACCTGAGAAATAATAAAAATTCTTTTTGACGAATACTTACTTTGATTGGATAAACACCTTGGGAGTCTCTTTGTTCATCCTTGAAAGAGAGTGATGACCAGGAAGTAAACCCTAATAATTCTCAAAAGCATTTTAAGTTTTTTTTTTTTTTTTCCAGGCGCCAATTAAAAATTAGATCTGCAAATTAAGAGCTACTGATTGGCAGTTGAGGGTTATCATTCATCTGGTCTCTAAACACCTGTGTTTTACGTTCATTAAAAATTCTTCCAATAAGTACACTTTTTTGTCTTTTGAATTTTACAGGAGAATATTTTGTGGCATAATGCTAGTTTTTCAAAACTTTCTTGGGCCCAAATTTTGGATTATGCATTGAAAGTGAATGGAGCCCTTCGAATGGAGGAATACTGAAAAGCAAGTAAAAAGTAGAAAGTTGTCCTTTTTTCTAACCTAACATTGATTCTGAAGGCATAGTTTCTGAGTTTGGGTGAGTGATCTCACTGCAGTTCTACGTAACTTCTCAAACACCACTCAGAGTTCCTCTGGTTTTCTTGACCTGCTTTTTTCCCCTTTCTGTAATTACTGAATATGGATGGCCCTTAAAACCCATGTAGGACCAAATACAGAATCTAAACTCTGTGATCTCATCACCACAAAAACAGGCTGTAGGGACGGTCTTTCTTCTTGCTGGAAGCCGCCTCCCCTTTGGACCTCTGTGACTCTGTAATTTATAGTGGTGCCTTTGTAGTCTGGGACTCAGAAAGGACTTGCCCCTTGTCCTTACAGAAGTGGTGTAACAGATGGGTTGCTCTAGGTGGAGAAGGGGCTAGAGCGAAAGTATGTGTGTGCATAACCTGTTGCAGATGTAATTTTGATGGTGCCCGCACATCGGTGGGTCCTCTGGGCAGAGGGTCTGCCTGACAGCTGGTGTATTGTGGGCTGTTGATGGGTATTCTTTGAATACTTGTGTGTAGGTGTGGCTGGGACAAATGAGAAGGCTGCCTTTTCTGCTTTAAGAAAGGAGGCTGGCTGAAGTGCTCCGTCAGCTGTGAGATGGAGCCACTCCCTGGCTGCCAGAACCTTCTGTAAGGAGGCAGGTGATCCCTTTTATGAGCGAATAATAGGGCCGCCCTGGGACACCAGAGCCACGGCTTTCACCAGGTGGTGCTGTCTCTCGGTGAAGCTCCCGTGTTCCCCGTGAGCTTGGCGACTGGGGCCTGGAAGCCTCTGCAGCATTTGTAGGCTGTCGCTGAATGCAAGATGAGGCCATTTTTG
The DNA here is from genome assembly GCF_002288905.1 of Enhydra lutris kenyoni. Taxonomy (NCBI): domain Eukaryota; kingdom Metazoa; phylum Chordata; class Mammalia; order Carnivora; family Mustelidae; genus Enhydra; species Enhydra lutris. The sequence goes on from NW_019154085.1 coordinate 56,611,264, forward strand.
AGGAAACGTTTGACCCAAGGTGATCACCGGGTCCACGTCGGTTTCTCCTCCGCGTTCTGTTCCAGCAGGATTTCTGCTGTCTCTGCAGTGGGGCAGGACTTGAACCCGTCCCCGATTTGCTCCCTGGGAAAGGCTCCTATGTTCTGTTCTCATCTTTGAAGTCCTGGTGGGGAAGGGGGGCATGTCTCCTGGAGCTTCTCATTAAACAGACTTAAAGGGGAGAGAAGGCCTCCACCCAGCCCTTGCGTGCACGAACCTATTAGGCTCTGCTGCCCTGCCAAGGTGGTTTTGTGGGCCTAAACGTGACTATACACGATTCTGTCCTTTTTGGCAGGGAAGCCCAGCAGCAGTGCTGTGAGGGCATTGATGTGGACTGGGCCTGACGGCTGGTCTGCTTGGGCATGGGTCGCACCCTTGCAGAAGAACATTTCCCCGGGGAAGTAGGCCGAGTCAGTCATGGGAACCTACTTTTGGAGTCCTTCATTCAACAAGCATGCACTGGGCACCTGCCTCTTCATGTGACAAGGGCAGGAGGTCAGGGTAAGGGTGGCAGTTCAGACAAGCCTTAGAGAAACTGGTAGGAGGGGAGGTAGAGGCAGAAGGAAGCAGATGCTAGAGCTCAGGTCCCTGAGAAGAAGGACTGGTGTAACTCCATGGGGGATAGGGGCAGGGCATGCAGGGGGATATTGGAGCTGTGCTAGGAGGATGACTAATTTCCATAGTGGGAGAGAGGTGCTTCAGGATGAGGGAACGGGAGAGCAAAGGTGTGAAACTGGGCAGTGTGTTCAGAAAGACAGCTCTGTAGAGAGCTGGGACCTGTGAGGACTGGGGCTGGGAATGTGGGAACTTTTGTACCCTGCGGGTTTTAGGGAGGTTCTTGGCCCCTTATCTCAAACCTTTGAAACATTTCTTTGTGTCCTGGGCTGCAAACCTATTAGCATCACTTAAAGGGAAAACCTGAGATAGGAGAAGTAAACAAATACTTCAGTACCTTGCTCCTGACCGGAAGCTTTCAGTAAGTGTCTCCTGTCAGCTCAGATGGAGGGCATCAGAAGAAAGAATGAATTTTCTTGCTTTTGCCAGCCGGTCACCTTGCTTTCCCCTCTGTTAAGAGTATTGTATGTGCTGACGTCTCTTTCCTTTCCATCATGGCTTTGTCGGGAGTTTCCGGGAGGTCGTAGCTGCTTTTATAAACTCTCTGCTTCTTGTCTCCTAGGGGAGTGTGCTCACAGGATTTCCTTTTTCCAGTTCTCTTTCTAGCTTTCTGTGGTCAACTTGTCCAGAGGAGCTTTCTGGGTGCCCCTCCCCACCACCCCTGAGTGAGACCTCCTCTCTCTGTTGCCAGCACGTGGAGTCTGGGGTGAGGCAAGGTGAGTGGGACCCACGGAGAATCCATCCTCTGAGAGACCCTGATTTCCAAGATGAGTTATTCTCTGAAAATTTTGTGGGCTTTGAAAGTAAATTGGGATTTTAGTCAAAGAAATTTAAGAATTAAAAAAAAAATTCGTGTCTTAATTACTGTGTTAAAACGCTCTTATTAATAGGGGTGCTTCAATATGGTTTTCTTTCCCCTTTTCCATTTTTTTGGTGCCCATATCAAGATTTCGGGTCTCTATATGGTTCATAGCACAGTACTGCACTGAGAGCATATAATACGTGTTGTGTGACTAGCTTAATACCTTAATATTGACAGTTTGCAAACACAGAAGTCCTATTAACTTATTCTGAGTTGTGTCTTTTCCCTTCCCTTCAGAAACTTTAGGAAACCTGTTAAACTCCTGTCCTATGGTTTTCCTGTGCTGCAGTTTTATATGTGAATTTTCAAACAAAAATCCCTACTTCAGGGGTTTGGGTAAGCCTGGAGGCTCCTGATGGGTAAAACTTTTGTTCTGTTCACAGTGTTGGTTGCATTCCCTATCTCTAATGTGTGGCAGTTAGCAGGACTCAAATATTCCCTCTTTCCTTTGAGAAGAGAGTTCGCTGATAACTGGGTCTTCAATTCCATCTTAAGTGAGCACAGCTTGGAGGACTGTTAGGTATTTATGTTCAGCTGCTCACAGTTGAGGCCACAGAGCAGGCATCCCCAGGAGGTCCAGGATAGACTGGTTGACCGAGGGCTCTGAAAACTGCCCTATATTCCTTCTCTGTGGGTGTTGGAAGAGGTCCCCTTAGGAGATGGGAGTCAAGGTTAAAGCTGCTTCCAAACCACTGTGAATTCTTGAAACGTGCATGTAACATGCAGGTGAACTCTGCCATATGTTCTGTGTGGCTTGCTGGCAGGACTTCACGTTCTGCCCTTACCCCTCCTGCCCTGCGTTGCTTGTCATAAAGAACACAATGGTCACATTGCCCCTAAAACTTCAGGGGATCCTGCCGAAAGGTAAAGCTTCTCAGCAGGAGCGTGGCTGGGAAGTACACAGCAGAATCCAAGGTGAAGCTTTAAAAATTAGAATACTGGGACTCCCCCCATCCCCCACCCCAGGTGTGCTGAACTAGAACTTCGGGGTTGGGGAGGGAGTCCCTGCTATGTTTTCTTTTTTTTTTCTTTTTCTTTTTTTTAAATTTCATTTTATTTTATTTATTTTTATTTTCAGCATAACAGTATTCCTTGTTTTTGCACCACACCCAGTGCTCCATGCAATCCATGCCCTCTCTAATACCCACCACCTGGTTCTGCTATGTTTTCTTAAAACTCCTCAAATGGAGATAGTGTATAACTTCTTGAAAAATATTTGTATGTGGACTGGACTTAAAAACAAAGAAACTCTTAGCCTGAGCAGATGTCTGGGGGAATTATTTTTGAGCTCTTCTAACTAGTTTAACCAGTTCATACAGCCAAGCCAAACATTCCCTTATTGTGCCATAATTTGCATGGTAGAACCATTTTATAACTTCAAGTTAGAATTGCCCAGGACAACACTTTTTATCGTTGTAAGTATACAATAAAATAGAAAAATGACACTGATGAACAGTTTTCTAAATTTAATAATAGTTAAGGCTTATTTAGGAATCCAGGTGGGAATCTACTTAAATGGAATTTCACCCAAAGTATGCAGAGATTTGCATATTGAAACCAAAGCTTTTTGACCTATGGTAACACATTTTTCAAAGTAGTATTGAAATAGCAATTTAAGGGCGCCTGGGTGGCTCAGTTGGTTAGGCGACTGCTTTCAGCTCAGGTCATGATCCTGGAGTCCCGGGATCGAGTCCCGCATCCGGCTCCCAGCTCCATGGGGAGTCTGCTTCTCTCTCTGACCTTCTCCTCGCTCATACTCTCTCTCACTGTCTCTCTCTCAAATAAATAAATATTAAAAAAAAAAAAAGAAATAGCAATTTAAATGTATTGCCCCCAGAGATTTATTAGGCAGGAAATTTATTTAGTAAGGGATAGATTTTTTTTTCCCTCTTCCAGGAGGTTTTTGGGTGGTAGAGAATTAGCTAATTTTTCTTTATTCCTTCCCTGGGACCAACTTCAGGAAGTCAATAGGAGCTTTAATAGCAAAGATCATGTTAAATTTTTAACTGTCTCTTTTGCAAATTCCCTTTCTCTGAAGGAAAATCTTGCAACTTGTTATTTGAGGTTTTAATACTTTAAGGTTTGATGGCAAATGAGTTTATGTTTTGAGATCAAAGAATCTTACTGTTGAGGCGGGACCTGACAGATGACCTGTTACCGGCTTTTCATTGCCTCAGTTTCATGGAAACCGCTCTTAAGGTTACGCATGGCCTCTGATAGAACTCTCTGGCATGACTTTTTTTTTTTCAGAGATTTTATTTATTTATTTGACACAGAGATCACAAGTAGGCAGAGCAGCAGGCAGAGAGAGGGAAGCAGGCTCCCTGCCGAGCAGAGAGTCCGATGCGGGGCTCGATCCCATGACCCTGAGATCATGACCTGAGCCGAAGGCAGAGGCTTTAACCCGCTGAGCCACCCAGGTGCCCTTGGCATGAATTTTCTGTAGCACTTGATAGTACTGACCAGTCCTCATTTGAAACTTCCTTCTTGGGTTTCTTTGCATCATTTCTAACTACATTTCTTCTTTTTTTTATTTCTTCCTAGGTCATATTGTATTTGCCCTTAAATGTTCATGTTCCCTGAGCTTTGATCCTTGGTGGTTTCTCTTTCAGTCCGCTGAGCCTCCTTGGGGGACCTCAGTGCCTCTGTGGTTTCAGCACCACCCACATGTTAATGACCCCTAAGTCTTTCTGTGAGTTCATCTTCTTGTCTCAAACAATCTCTTGGATGGTTCTACTTGGATGACTCCTATTTACTTCTAAGTAGGAATCTCCAAACTGAACTCCTTTCCCTCCCAGTGCTTGCCTGCTTCCTGTGTCCCTGCTCCCCGCCACCCCACTCACACAAGACTCCTTCTGTCTGTCTCCCTGCTTCCCTCTCCCCACCCCCCCGACTCCCACGAGTCTCCTCATCCCCAGACTCCTGCCTGCTTTTCCCACTTTGGTCACTGGCATTATTCAAGCCAGAAAATGTGTGACTCATCCTTCATCCTCCCTCAGTCAGTCCCATATCTTCATTTGCAATTAAATTCTATCATTTTAATAACCTAAATAAAAAAGGAAAAGGCCATTCCACTGACATTTAAATATGGGCATTAAAGTTGTAGTTGGGCTTATATAAGCAGACCCAATAACACAAGACAATTATGACCATTTCTATAATATACATTTTGTACTCCGCATAATCCTAGATACTTGTCATATGTTATTTCTAATTTTCACAACTATTCTGTGGCATATTTGTTATATTTGAGGATTTTTTTTTTTTTTATTAAAGATTTGTTTTAGAGCTAGAATGTGTGGGGAGGAGGGGCAGAAGGAGAGAGAGACTTAAGCAGACTCCACACTGAGCTCGGAACCCAGCGGGGGGGGGGGGGTGGTGGTACTGTTTCTCAGTCCTCAGATCATGGCCTGAGCTGAAGCCAAGGGTCAGATGCTTAACTAACTGAGGTATCCAGGTGCCCCATAAGTGTGGAATCTTAAGTTTCAGAGAGTTTAAGTTGCTGGCCCAAAATCACAGGGCAAGTAAAGCATGGTGGGGTTGGGACTGCGGGATATTAAGCCTGTGGGTTGGTCTGCCTGACTCCAAAACCTTTGACACCATGTCACTCTCTCTTGCTGTGTCCCCATGGTACTGCCATGCAGTTTTGGACTTCTGGTTGGTCGGTTGGTTTTGTTGAGGGCAGGAACCTGGTGTTACTCAAAGTTCTATGTCTTCTATATTTTTTCTTCATAGTAGGTGCTAAAGACAAGATTTTTTTTTTAAAGATAGTATTTATTTAGGGAGTGAGCGTGCGTGTAATTGTGGAATTGGTGGGGAGGAGCAGAGGAAGAGGGACAAGCAGACTCCATGCTGAGCACAGAGCTGGACATGGGGCTTGATCCCACAACCCTGAGATCATGACCTGAGCTGAAGTCCAATGCCAAACCAACTGAGCCACCCAGGCATCCCCAGCCTCTCTTGTCTTTTAAAGTTTTTATTTTAATTCCGTTTCATTAACATACAGTATTGTATTAGTTTCAGGTGTACAATATAGTGATTCAGTACTTCCCTTACATATAATACCCGGTGCTCATTGTGACCATCGCACTCCTTAATCCCCATCACCTATGTCACTCATTACCCCCAACCTGCCTCCCCTCTGGCAACCCTCAGTGTCTTTTTTAAGAGTGTTTCTTGATTTGTCTCTTTTTTTTCCTTTGCTTGTTTTGTTAAATTCCACATATGAGTGAAACCATATAGCATTTGCCTTTCTCTGACTGATTTCGCTTAGCATTTTACTGTCTGGCTCTATGCATGTTGTTGCAAATGGCAAGATTTCATTCCTTTTTATGGTTGAGTAATATTCCATTATATATATTCCGTGTGTGTGTGTGTGTGTGTGTGTGTGTGTGTGAATGTATATGCCTCATCTGCTTTATCCATTCGTCAGTCAAGTGACACGTGGGCTTCTTCCATAATTTGGCTATTGTAAGTAATGCTGCTGTAAACATAGGCGTGCATGTTTCCCTTCAAATTAGTATTTTTGTATTCTTTGGGTAAATATCCAGTAGTGTGACTACTGGATTATAAGGTTGTTCGATTTTTCACTTTTTAAGGAACCTGTGATGGCTGGATCATAACGTTGTTCTATTTTTCACTTTTTAAGGAACCGTCATATTGTTTTCTACAGTGTCTGCACCAATGTGCCATCCCACCAGTAGTGCAAGAGGGTTCCTTTACCTCTACGTCCTTGTTAATACCTATCATTTCTTGTGTTGTTTTTATTCATTCTGACAGGTGTGAGGATGATATGATAACTCATTGTAGTTTTGATTTGCATTTCCCTGATGATGAATGATGATGAGCATTCTTTCACGTGGCTGTTGGCCATCTGGATGTCTTTGGAGAAATGTCTGTTCATGTCTTCTGCCCATTTTTAAATTGTATTATTTGCCTTTTGGGTGCTGAGTTATATCAGTTCTTTATATATTTTGGATACTAACCCTTTATCAAATACGTCATTTACCAATATCCTCTTCGATTCTGTAGGCTTCCTTTTTGTTTTGCTTCCTTCATTGTGCAGAAGCTTTTTATTTTGATGTAGTCCCAATAGTTTATTTTTGCTTTTGTTTCCCTTGCCTCAGGAGACCTATCTAGAAAGAAGTTGCTACCGCCAATGTCAAAGAGGTTACTGCCTGTGTTTTCTTCTAGGTTTCAGGTCTCACATTTAGATCTGTAATCCATTTTGAATTTTCATGTATGGTGTAAGACAGTGGTCCAGTTTCATTCTTTTGCATGTTGTTATGCAGTTTTCCAATACCATTTGTTGAAGAGACTTTATCCTGATGAATGTTTTTTCCTGCTTTGTCAAAGATTGAGCATATAATGGTGGGTTTATTTCAGGATTTTCTATTCTGTTTTATTGATCTTTGTGTCTACTTTTGTGCCAGTACCATACTGTTTTGATTACTACAGCTTCGGGTTTTTTGTTTGTTTTTAGGACTTAATCTCTACACCCATTGTGGGGCTCGAACTTATAACCCCACGATCAAAAGTCATGTCCTTTACCCACTGAGCCAGCCAGGTGTTGCAGTTACTACAGCTTTGTAATGTACTTGACTTTTTGGAATTGTGATGTCTTCTGCTTTGCTTTTCTTTCAAGATTGCTTTGGCTAGTTGAGGTCTTTGTGTTTCCATACAGATTTTAGGATTGTTTGTTCTAGTTGGGTGAAAAATGCTATTGGTATTTGATAGGGATTCCATTAAATGGGTAGATTGCTTTGGGTAGTAGAGACATTTTAACAATATTTGTTCTTCCAGTCCTTAAGCATGAAATGTCTTTCCATTTCTTTGTCATCTTCAGTTTTTTTCATCAGTGTTTTATAGTTTTCAGGGTACTGGTCTTTCACCTCTTGTGGTTAGGTTTATTCCTAGGTATCTTATTCTTTTTGGTGCAGTTTTAAGTGGGATTGATTCCTTAGTTTATTTTCTGCTGCTTCATTATTAGTGTATAGAAATGCAACAGATTTCTGTACATTGATTTTTGTATCCTGAGCTTTCACTGAATTTATCAGTTCTAGCAGTTTTTTTAGTGGAGTCTTTGGGTTTTCTGTATGGAGTATCGTATCATCCGTAAATAGTTAAAGTTCTGTTTCTTACCTACTGATTTGGATTCTTTTATTTTTCTTGTTTGACTGCTATGACTAGCACTTCCATTACTATGTTGAATAAAAGTGGTGAGAGTGGATATCCCTATCTTATTTCTGACTTTAGGAGAAAAGGTCTCCGTTTTCCCCCACTAAGGATGATGTTAGCTGTGGGTTTTTCATATATGGCCTTTATTATGTTGAGATATTTTCCCTCTAAAACCTACTTGGTTGAGAATTTTTATCATTAATACTATTGTATCTTTTTTTTTTTTTTAAAGATTTATTTATTTGACAGAGAGAGATCATAAGTAGATGGAGAGGCAGGCAGAGAGAGAGAGAGAGAGAGGGAAGCAGGCTCCCTGCTGAGCAGAGAGCCCGATGGGGGACTCGATCCCAGGACCCTGAGATCATGACCTGAGCCGAAGGCAGTGGCTTAACCTACTGAGCCACCCAGGCACCCCAATACTATTGTATCTTGTTAGATGCTTTTTCTGCATCTCTGGTGTATCACATTGATTTTGAGAATATTGAATCACCTTTGCAACCCAGGAATAAATCGCATTTGATGATGGTGAATGATTTTCTTTAAATGTACTGTTGAATTTGGTTTGTTAGTATTTTGTTTGGAATTTTTGCATATATGTTCAGCAGGGATATTGCTTGTAGTTCCCTTTTTTAGTAGTCTTTTTTTTTTTTGATAGAGTATGCACTTGCATGTGTTGTATGGGGGGTGCAAAGGGAGAGGGGGAGAGAGAATCCTTTTTTTGGGGGGGGTGTAGAGCTTATTTTATTTAAAAAAAAAAAAAAAAAAAAAAGGTTTCGCCAATACAGGTGGCCAAGCTGAAAGGGCAGAGCAGATCAGGAGGCACATAAAAACATGACAAAAAGATTTTGGGGAGAGAGAATCTTAAGCAGGCTCCACACCAGCAGGGCTTAATCTCACAGCCCTGAGATCATGACCCAAGCCGAAATCAAGAGTTGGACGCTTAACTGACTGAACCACCTAGGTGCCCCTTCAGTGGCATCTTTATCTGGTTTTGGTATCAAAGTAATGCTGTCCTCATAGAATGAATTTGGAAGTTTTCTATCTTGGAATAGTTTGAGAAGAACAGGTATTAATGCTTCTTTAAATATTTGATAGAATTTGCCTGTAAAGCTGTCTGGGTGTTTTTTGATTACCGATTCAGTTTCTTTTCTGGTTATCTGTCCAAGTTTTCTGTTTCTTCCTTTTTCAGCTTTGGAGGCTTATGTTTTTAGGAATTTATCCATTTATTCTAGGTTGTCCAATCAGTTGGCCTGTAGTTTTTCATAATATTCTCATGATTATTTGCATTTCTGTGGTGTTGACTCTTTCTCCTCATTTGTGTTGTTGAGTAATTTCTTGGCTAAGTCTTCTAGATGTTTATCAGTTTTATTGATTTCCCCCCCTTCAAAGAACCAACTCCTGGTTTTATTGGTCTGTGCTGTTTTTTGTTTTTTTTGTTTTTTAGTTTCTGTGTCATTTATTTCTGCTCTAATATTTATTATTTCCTTTTTTCTACTGGCTTTAGCTTTTGTTCTTTTTAGCTCCTTTGTGTGTCACGTAAGGTTAATTGAGATTTTTTTCTTACTTCTTGAGATAGGCCTGTAGTTGCTATAAATGTCCATCTTAGAACTGCTTTTGCTGCATCCCAGAGATTTTAGGCCATTGTTTTCATTTTCATTTGTTGCCATTTACTTTTTAAATTATTTCCTGGTTGATCCATTCATTCTTCAGTAGGATGTCATTTAATCTCCATGTATTTGTGTTCTTTACAGATTTTTTTTTCTTGTGATTGACCTGTTCTCATAATGTTGTGGCCAGAAGTTATGCATGGTATGATTTTGATCTTCTCGAATTTGTTGAGGTTTGTTATGTGATCTATTCTGGAGACTGTTCCGTGTATACTTGAAAATGTGTCTTCTGTTTTAGGATGGAACCTTCAGAATATATCTGTTAAGTCCATCTGGTCCAGTGTGTCATTCAAAACCATTGTTTCCTCATTGATTTTCTGTTTAGATGATCTGTCCATTGCTGTGAGTGAGGTGTTATAGTCCCCCTACTACTGTAATGTTATCCATTAGTTTATGTTTGTTATTAACAGTTTTATGTATTTGGGTGCTCCTGTGTTGGGTAAATATATATTTATAATTGTTACATCTTCTTGTTGGATTGTCCCCTTTATTATTATATAGTGTTCTCTGTCTGTTGTTACAGTCTTTGTTTTAAAGTCTGTTTTGTCCAATATAAGTATTGCCACTCTGGCTTTCTTTTGATGTCCATTTGTGAGAAAAATGGTTCTCCATCTCCTTGCTTTCAATCTGCAGGTGTCTTTAGGTCTGAAATGAGTCTGTTGTAGAGCCTTTCCTTTTAGTTTTTAAATGACAGCATGTGAAAATGTAGAATCCTCTGACTCTCTGGTCATGCTGTTTGAATCATTCATGTGCTGGTCATAACGAAGGCAGAAAAGGCCCTTTCAAGTAAAGACCTTGTTAATGAGAATAGCATAGATCGACCTAGTTGTTAGCTTGAAGTTAAATGTGCTAGAATAGATGAGGGTATGACCTACGAAAAGCAGACAGTACATATGTAGATAGAGGCAGGTAAATAAAAGCAGACTCTACTGACTTTTTTTTATTTGGTTAAATTGCTCTTGGGAGGATGGATTTGAACATGAGTTGTGCTATACCAGATAAACTAAATCACGGACAGGTGATTCTACACTTTGTATCCTTATAGGTCTCACCTTTTACCCTGTCCTGAGAAGGAAATATTCTTTTTCATCACTATTCTCCCTTCTGCATCAGATTTTGGTAACAAAAGTTTGTCTAAGGAGAGGGTCCCCTTTAACAAATACATAAAACCAATTTGTCACTGTGGAATTTAGAAACTGCGTAACCTTTCAAAGTCTCAGGTTTTTTTTGTTTGTTTTTTTTTACAAAGTTTTATAAACTTGGAGGCCATGCTGTATTTTGCAGGGTTGTTTTAACTGTAACGTGACAGAGATAATCTCTGTCCACAATTAAGAGTTAGGTCCACAATGAAGAGTAGGTCTTATTGTCCCCATTTAGTTATCAAAAGCCTTTATTTCCTTTTTTTAAAAAAAAGATTAATTCATTTTAGAAAGCACGCACGTGTGTGCAAGTGGGGGAAGGGGCAGAGGAAGAAAATCTCAAGTGGACTCTCTGCTGAGCGTTTGCAGGGCTTAATTCCATGACCCTGAGATCATGACCTGAGCCAAAATCAAGAGTCAGACACTCAATGGACTGAGCCACCCAGGCACCCCAGAGACCTACATTTTTCAGGTTTAAAAAGGCTTTTGCTGGTCCATCAAGAAAAAATTCTGGAAGAATTGATGTGAGATGGAAAGGGAGGAGGAGAGTCACAAGCAGTCGTTCTTTGGTATTGGACCCTGAAGAGTGTGTCATCATCAGCTGGGACTTATTAGAAATAAAGTCTCAGCTTCAAACCAGACCTAAAAGTCAGACTGGGTGTGGGGCTCAGCAGTCTGGCTTAACAAGCCCTAGGGGTGATTTTGATGCACTTTTAACTGGTGGAAAGTAAGAGAAATCAGGCCGCAGGCCCTTCAGGTGGTCCAGCTGGGGAATGATGATTACCTCCCCAGAGTGGTGGGAGGGAGTAGAGAGAGCTGGAACTGGTGAGACTTAGTCATTCGATTGGCTACTTATTAGACCAGGAAGAAGGCCATGAGGAGGTAGAGGCCTGGAGTCTGTGGACTAAACGGGTTGGTGGGGGTGGGGGTGCTGTCAACAGGAACCCAGAACCCACGCTGGTAGGGGATGGCGGTGGGGTGTGGGTGTTGGAGTTCCAGGGAAGAGGAAGATGAGTTTAGCTTTGGACATGTAGAGTTTGTGTTGCTAGAGTTGATGTCAGCAAGCTGGAAACAAAGTATGAAAACTACAGCCCAGGTGAAACAACGGGGAAACCTGTTTGTGAGTTGCCCACGTGGAGGTGGCCGTTGAAGTGGGAATTCACATCATTTTTCCAAGGAAGATGGTGCAGAGAAAAGAGCTGAGGTTGACTGGTTTGGAATTGGATATTTGCGATGTTCGCATTCATCTTCTGTCAGATGCATAAGTATAAAGTTTAAGTATAAAGTTTAGGAATATGCGGTGATAATAGTTTTAAATAAAACCAGATTATCCCAGTCCCTTTGGAGTTTTGTCCTCATGCTATCTTTCGTGGCCCCCTGCTGTGTGATAGAGGCTGGTCTTGTACATCATCCAAGCTTGGGATCCAAGGCTTAGGGTTCCAGAGACAAGGTTCCTAGTGTTCTTTCCTCCGAGAGAGAGTTAGTGTTCAGAGTGAAGGTGGTCTGGGGCACGCTTCTGTGTTTCTCTGTCCCAAGTTCTTTCTCTGTCCAAGGGGACAATTAGAGTTCTGCCTCCTCCTTGTGACGACTGGCCAGGACCCCTCACCGTGGAAAAACCCCACAGTGCCAGCCAAAGTTTGCTTCTTGTCCACCTGTGCTGTGGTTTTCATGGTGTCTTGTTGAATTTGTGGAGTAAAAGTCTCGTATTTGTAGCAGGTTTACAGTATTGATAAGAAGAGGTAATTGTAAGAAGTCCTGAGTCTCAGTTGGAGATGGATGGCTTCGTACTTTTCAATGAATTATCCGTACACGGAAATATGCATTTTATTAGGTTTATGAGAAGGCAGAGGGAGTTGGCTGGGGAAGTTTGCCTAAAAACGAGGACCAGGCATTTAAAAAGCTTATTTTATATCCTGCTCTGTTGTAGACCCACATATTTTGCTGTAGCTGAAAGATGTTTCACTGAGATCATGAAAACTTAGTACATCTGTGCAGCATCTTCATTATATCGAGAACAATTGCACTGCCAGGGTTTCTAATGTTCAAGGAACATGTGTTCCTGTTTTTCACTAGGTTCCAAACAGGATGTTTTTCCTTAAAGGGACCACACACTTGTATTTAGAAAATAACTTTGTAACTGTGCTACAAGTACAAGGGACCTTGTAGGTGTGGAGACTGTAGCATCTGAAACTCTCCCTTCCACACTGGCTCCCCCAACTGGAAAGGAGTGTGATCTAGGTGTATTTGTAGGGATATGTGGGTGTGGTTTCCATGCCACTTCCCAGTTCCAATTTTGGTCCTTAGGTCTGAGATACGTTTCATACTGTTTGTATGTGTTATGAGACGCAGAGACAGAATCCATGATCAAAGGTTTCCCTGCAGAGTTGCGAAGGGCTTTAATTGAACCTTTCCCTGGGTTTTTGAGAAGAGAAGTCTGATGTTTGTCTGCGGCATGTGCCCTCACTTCCCGTGCAAAGCTTGAACTTCCTAGGTTTGATGGAATGTTTATGGGACTCCCAAAAAGAACACGTGTAATCTCCACGCATAGGAATTATTCTGTAATTCACAGTTTACCACAGTGCTGTTTGCAGTTGGGTCGGGTGTGAAAACCACCGGTTTAGCGCGGCACTGCTCTCCCAGCCTTTCTACGACTATGCAAGGCTTGCATCCTTCTGGGAAGTTGAGCGGCTGCCATGGCTGAAACTGTGAGCCAGACTTAGGTAATTTTATTAGTCTAGAAAAAGTATTACGCTCCTGCAGCTGTTGTTGTAGGTCCCGACCGTGAAAACAAAAACCGTCTCAGTTACCCAGGATCCATGAGAACTTGGCAGTGGCCCAGTGGAAGTCCATGTATTTTGGACTCTAAATTATATTTGTCTTACTATGGGCATCCCCTGGTTTAGGGTACGCAGCTGGGGGATGGCCTGACTGTATGAGGCGGTGCGGGTGGGAGAGCCTTGAAGACACCCCTGAGCTAGGAAGCCTGACCCAGTTAATTGGAGGCTACATCTTCTGGACCTTAAACACTTTTAGAAAGGATAAGGAGAGCGTCCAAGAAAACAACAGAGCCATAATAAAATACGCTTGTCCCATATACTCAACCTGGCTTTCCTGTTTGTGTCTGTTGTCTCACAGTGTAAATTCCCACAGGTCTTTCTCTTGCAGCGCCAGGCTGGTTATTGTGGGTGGGTTGGTCAGTAATTTGGTGGTGATGGACCTTCTTGTTAAATAGAACTTTTATAGATCACTATGGAAAACTAATCATGGGACTTGGCATTTAATTGCTAGGAGTGGTGCCTATGTGGAATTGCCCATCTTGCTTAATGTGTGCCAGTCAATAAACGACTGTCTAATTTTCTGAATTTCAGTGTTTTTGTGAGTTGGAGAAAACTGCAGTACTGTGTTTCTAGAAGCTCCTGGGCTATTAGCAGAGCACTTAGCATGTCTGAGTAATTGTCCCATTGAGTCTGACAGATTCTTTGGGTCAGAGTCTCTAATCCTTGGGGTCCTTGGATGCACTTCAGGGGATCTGTAAATGTGGGTGAGTGGGGGAAAAAACGACTTCTTTGTTTTCAAGATCTCTAACCAGAATGTCGCTTTTTCTCCGTCATGAAAGTGGGCAGCCTCACATATGGTCAGTAGCACCTGTGGCTTTGGCAAGTAGAAATTAGATTCTTGTATCATGTTGTGGGAGATAGTTGAAACTATCGCTTATGCTCATCTTTGCTTAGAAAATGGCAGTAACTTTTAGACCTGCTGCTGTGTCTTGTTGTGTGCGTTAAGCACACATCGACTATTCTAACCCTTTTGCTGTTTAAATATTTTTATATCTGTATTTCAGTATAATTGATTTTCTTTGTAAGGGTATATTCTTTGTCAGAATCATTCAAAAACCATCTGAGAGGATCTGGATTATTGAAGCAGTCCATGACACTTAAAAGGTCACAGACTCCTGCCTCAGATGGCACCCTTGTAGCTCTCTCATACTCTGAGACCAGATTAGTAAACGTGGGGGGGGGAAAAAAAAAGTCAACCCATTTGGCTTTTTGCTTCCTAGCATGAATTGTCTTTGATTTTTGGGACTCTGACCTTCCCGCATTTGGGGGCTGTTGGAGTGAATTAAAAAAAAAAGAAAAAATGACCCTCTGTCATTTCTGGGTAACCTTTCTTAATGGGCCCCTGTAAGCAGTCCCCTTTAAGATTGCTTACTGCAACCAAGTGTTTATGGCCAAAATGGTTTCCCTTACAAATTTCAGGTTTAAGACTATACAGTGCTCTCTGTGTTGATATTATTTGCTTTAACTATGGAGGAGAGGATGCCGTGTGACTTGTATGAATTTCCTTTAGCTCTTCATGGTGTTACCATGGCAGGCATACCCTAGTTTGTTTTTTTTGTTTTTTTTGTTTTTTTTTTTTTAAAGATTTTATTTATTTATTTGACAGAGAGAGATCACAAGTAGATGGAGAGGCAGGCGGAGAGAGAGAGAGGGAAGCAGGATCTCTGCTGAGCAGAGAACCCGATGCGGCACTCGATCCCAGGACCCTGAGATCATGACCCGAGCCGAAGGCAGCGGCTCAACCCACTGATCCACCCAGGCGCCCCAACATACCCTAGTTTTATTTTAGAACTTGATAACCAAGGTTAAAACCTTATTATATCTATTGGACTGGGTAAAACTGCCCAGAGAAAGAAAGCCTGGACACCAGGACACCTTTGCCACCTTTCATCACCTTTCAGCAGGCTTTATGTAGTTCATTCAGTGAGATGGGGGGTGGGGTTTTTGAGCCTCTCTTGAATCACACTGTTCCTAACTTCAGGGTGTTAAGAATAGGGGAAGCATTGCCCATGTGACACTGTGGTCTCTGTCCCACATACTCTTCCCCACTGGTGATACGGCCCAACTTCCAGTGTTGTTCTTCCGTAGGCTCACAAATTCAAGTGCTTGCTTGCATTTTGGTGTATGATGCCTCCAGGTCACCAATATTGACAACACTGGTGTTTGAAATAACTCTGAGGTGCCTGAGCGAGTACGCAGTAGGATTCTCTCCGGAGAGGCAGTTTTTCTTTTTTCAGGATAGATTTGAAACATGGGATGCTGCTGTGGGTGGAGGGGTGTGTGTGTGTGTGTGGCCAAAGATGATTTTTTTTTTTTTCCTCTGTCTTATTAGGGAGTTTTGTCTCTTTGACCACCTCACCATGCCCCTGAGAGCTAGTCTGTCTCATTTTTAGCCAAAAAAAAGGCATAAGATAGGGACTGTGTTGTTAGGCTCTGGAGCACAACTACTGGGATGGGGAACCTGGCTGTGCTCCCATGAGCTATGTGACCCTAGCAGATCACTAGCCTCTCTGTGTCTTTGTAGAATGGAGATATTTATAGAACCTTCTGCAGAGGGTGGTTGTGAGGAGTAACTCTCTGTGGTCTATGTGCTTCGAGCAGGACCTGGTACAGAGTTCGTGTCAAATAGATGTTACGGGCTGCACAGTTCAGTCACCTGGGGGAGTTTTGAAAAACTACATTGGGTATTGGGAACTCCGATCCTAATGAAATCAAGGGCTTGGGGGCAGGTTATAACCTTGTTCGGAGCATCCTCGAGAGTCATTGACAGAAGTGGAGGAGGGATTTTGATGTCTTCTGTTCCAGGGCTTTAAGTGAATGATCCATCTGTCAGCTACATAAGCAAGAGATTTTTGTGTAATGAATAGCTGCCTTTCACGGGGCATCTTTGAAGTTGTTTGACCTTTTTCACTTTGAGGCCAGATGCCGTGCAATTTAAAAAAATTTAATTTCTTTAGATTTATAATACCAGACTTCATTCCGCTGGCATTGATTGATTGAGTGCCTTTTAACAGTTTCTGAAAAATGGACTTTCTGACGTGTCTTCAAGGTCTCTTCTCCTTTTCCTGTAAAGGCTTATCACCCCGCCCAAGACTCCAGCCAGGAGCTCTTTTGTCTTCTGTGGTGATGGTTTTTCAGCCACTGTGATGACAGCGGTCTTATGAACCAGAAATAAAGTTTTCCCCGTAAAATCATAGTACCTGCAGGTGGAAGAGGCCCGATTGTCCAGTCAAGCAGGAAAGGGAGCAGAATCGCTGTCAGACAGATGAGTCAGTGAAGGGGCAACTGACTTGCCCAAAGTCATCTTGCTTATGGAATGCCTTCTGTCTTTATTCAGGGAGTTGTAATTGCCAGACATCAAGAAGTTGGTCCGTGTAGTTGTACGGACCAACTGGGAGTTGATAGCTCAGTTGTACGATACAAGTGGAAAACTTCACAGAAAGGAAGAAGGGGAAAGAGACAAAAATAGGTTCCGTGAGGCTGTCTGTGGAGCTAACTGCCATGGTGAGGATCGGGGCTTGGGTCTCCAGCTGCTGCAGACCTTGCGGGGCAACGTCCTGTGACCCTAGTCACGTCCTCTACAGGGCTGTGTGAGAGAATGGGAGCACGTTCAAAGACTCTGCTCCGTATTCAAACTCTAGGTGGTCCTCTGGGCTTCTGACCTCGTGGCCGCTGGGGCTCAGAGTTGATGTTGGCTTTCTCCCAGCGCACCATGGCTGAATCCAAAACAGCTACACTTTCACCTTTCAGTAAAAGCCGCCTTGTCTTTGAGGCATGTGTTATGTGCTCTCCTGGTCACTTCCCTACCCCGGCCCTCAGGTTCATTGAAGGCTTTGGAAGCAGCCACTTGGTGCCTGAGCTTTCAAGTCCCAGGACCGCCTTTACCTTTACACAAAGTTGTGAATCTAAGCGTCTCAGCTTCCTTGGTTATAAAAAAAAGAATCCATAAACTGTCTCATAGGGTTTTTTGGGGTCTTTTTTTTTTTAAAAGGATTAAAAGAGATTACATATGTATGTAAAACTCCTTACCTGACATATAATAAATGCTTATTAAATACTAGCTATTAGGATGACAGTTGATAGCCCAGATGCTGCCTCCATTACTGTAGTAAGCATCTGAATGGCCCGTTCCCACACTAAGAATCAAGTTGTTTCCGGCAACCCTCGTTGGAAGGCCGACCACTTGACTAACCTGTGCTTTTGGCCATCATGTGGTCTTCGTCATTGTCTGGTGTTATTCCATATCCAAAATTTAAAAATTCATTTAAAGGACTGGACTCTTTTTCAACTCCCTCATTCACTTCGTCTGGCTGTGTTTGTTCCTTGATGTCCTTGAGACCCCATCCCTGTCTTCGCGGGCCATCAGATCTCTGAGGGCCTCACTGCCTTCCTGGCCAGTCCTGACTCTGCTGCGCACAGCTCCAAGGATGTCACGTGGGCACCTTCTCAGTCCTGCTGGACTTGTGCTGCAGACACCCAGTCACTGATCAGCCCTCTTGTCCTCTGGGGGGCTCCTGGGGCTGAACATCAGAGGACACAGATGCATAGATTCCTTATTTGTTGCCAAGGCTTGGTCTGCAACCCGGACTGGGCAGTCAGAGCTGTTCAGCTGTCCTTGTAATCTTGCGCTTGCCTTCCTCTCTTCTGCAAAGGCTGTTCTCAACTTTTACTGCTCCTCTCGTACCTTATTTTTACTTTAAAGGTTTTTTTTTTTTTTTTTAATTTGAGAGAGAGCAAGCATGAGTGAAGGGAGGGGCAGAGGGAGAAGCAGACTCTTTGCTGAGCAGGGACCCCGGGACCATGACCTGAGCCAAGGCAGACACTTAACCGACTGAGCCACCCAAGCACCCCATCTTATTTTCACTTCATAGAGAAAATGGAGGCAAGAACTCCTAGCTTCCTGCCTATGTTTGTTGACTTTCTTTTCTTCCCTTTCTATCCTATTATGCTTGACTTTGTGTCTCTCTTTGCTTTTGGTACGGATACTTAGGAATTTGTATAGAATGAAAAACTGCAATCTCTAGCCCAGTGCTGCTTCCTTAATTGGACAATCAGGTTGTCACCCCAGCTCTGTCTGCCGCTTGCTGACCCGGGAGAGTCAGGATAAGTTCCTCTGATGCTCAGGGCCTTGCATTTTAGATGAGGCTGTTACATTTGTTTAAATTTATTAAAGGATGGTAGACTATTTTGAGATACAGCCATTCCCTTTGAGAATTACAGATGGATTATAATTATGTTCCTCCCCAACGTGTCTCCTGGTATTGAAGCAACAAAACAAATACTGTGCCAGGGTGGGGAGTGGGGCAAGGTCTGACCATCCTGGCTCATAGCCTACTGGAGGAAGGCCTTGAGCAGTTTCGAGGTGGCTTTTTTTTTTTTTTTTTAAACCTTTATTTACTAGAGAGAGAGAGAGCTTGCATGAGTGGGGAGAGGGGCAGAGAGAGACTCTTTCCAAGCCAATTCCACCCTGAGTGTGGAGCCCGACAATGACTTGGGGCTTGATCCCAGGACCCATGAGACCTTGACCTGAGCTGAAACCAAGAGTTGGCTGCTTAACCATCCGAGCTACCCAGGCGTCCCAAGGTGGCTTTTGAAGTGGACTCGAGAAATGCCTTTACTTTCTCAAATAAATCTAAATATCTATGAATGTCTGGATGGTGGTGTGGTTCTAGTATTGCAGCTGTTTTGTCTTCTGGTTTGGAGCATCTTGCCGTTGGGGTGGGGAGGGAGTTGCTTGGTTGGGAGGAGCATCCAACCTGAAGACCGCTTCTGGGGGAGCAGGGGCTTTCTGTAAGACCGGTGCTCAGTCCTGTGCGACAGCCGTTGGCCTGCGAGGCATAAGGCTTATCTCCAGGGATGCTGCCCTTGGTTATCTCTGTATCTGAGCTTTTCCTAGTTTGAAGGAGAATGTATTGATTTCAGATTTTGGCTTTTCTGTCCTTGTACTTCTCCCTTCTGAATGTGTATTTAAAATACCGAAATAAAACTTCCTAGCAGCCTTCTGAAGACCTGGTAAGAGAACGGATCCTGCTGTGGAATTGAGTTGTTGATTATGTAGGGGCCAGATAACTTTGACCATAAACTTGGAAACTAGTGGTTGGTAGCAGAAAATTTCTGAAGTTATTGGTCCAGACCCCTCGTGGGGGAGAATGGCCATTGATTTCAAGTTCCCTTCTATAACAACCTGCTATTCATTCATTTAAAAAATGTACTTAGTGTTTGTTTTATGGAAGGTACATTGCTAGGTGCCGGAAGGGATTAGTAGAGTTGACTGCCATGGCCTGGGAAGGCTTTATGGAGGAAATAGTGTTAAAAGTTGGGCTCAACAGATCTCACCAAAAAAAAAAAAAAAAAAAAAAAAAAAAAGGTTCTTGGAGCCAGAAGGAAGTAGCTAGTTCATATTTTCCTCCTCAAGTGAAATTTCCTTTTTGCCAGGTAGTTCACAATATGAGAACTTCTTTGAACACACTTGCACATTAGTAATTTTCTAGTAACTTGAAATACCAGCTTGAGAGAGTCAGGTTTTAAAATTTTTTTAAGTAATCTCTACACCCAACGTATGGCTCCAACTCACAACCCCAAGTTCAAGAGTCACATGTTCTAGTACTGAACCAGCCAGGTGCCCCAGGAGAGGGTTTTTTTTTTTCTTCTTTTAAAGAAATTTTTCCTAAAGCAACTTCTCTATCCTATACAATATTTAAAATATGGGCTGAAAGCGATTTCTGTCTAATAGAGCGTTTCCACTTAACTTGTGCATCAGAAAATGTTTGAGTTGAGACTTCATGCCCCTAAATCTTTTAAATTCAGATTACTTGGGGCTGTAAATTTGCTATGCTTTTTAATAAGGCATACTCAAATTGGAAGTCTTTTTGTCTACAACAAGCCTAACTATGAAGAGCAGTAGAATTAGAGGTACTGTTTGTGCAGTGGCTTTGAATAAAGAGTGAATGGTTGAGCCTTCGTGTCTTGGGGAATAAACTGTAGCCCAGTGATACCATACCAGCCGTGGAAATTGGGCAATAACATCATACAGTCACTTTCTGGTTGATTGGTCAGTAGCCACTCTTGTTTTCCCCAGCTTTTCTGGACGAATCCTAAATCCTAGAGAAGTTCAGTGACTTGACCAGGGCTAGGATTAAGTCTGTTGATTCCTGGGCTTTTTCTACTATAGGGGAAAAAAAAAAAAAAAAGTGGGGAGTGGGGAGAGAGACCTACTGGAATTTCAAGTATTCATCAAGGGTTGTTTTTTCCCAGCCTCATGGGAGCTCTGAAAGAATGTTGAGATATGGCTCTTGCTTTCAGGAAGCTTCTATAACGCAGTTTTCCGTGAATTTCCAGCCAACAGCCAGTGCCCCATCTAACAGGCCTCTTTGTTTCCTTTTGTGGTCTCTGTTCTGCTTTGTTTTCTTGACTTGTTCTATTCTATATATTATTTATCTTGAAAGGTGCTTCAGACCCCCCACTGCCGCCGCACGTATACTTTCTTTTAGTAAACATTAAAGATTGCTAATGGAAAGTAAATTCTAAAAGTAGCCATACAGAGGATATGGCTGTTATTCAACTGAGTCAAATCTTGATTGGAAAAAATTTCAAACCCTCAAAGTTGAGGATGTTTTTGATGTCTCCCTTTTCTGGGGGTGGAAAACCTTAATTAAGTACAACTTAGTTTTCAGTGTTTTACTTGTAAATATTGCTGTTCTGGTTTGCTTGATGTTGACAAAAGAAGGGAGGCGCCTTCAGAAGCAGCTTTGCTCTGAGGTCAGATAAACTGTTTGATGGGAGAAGCTCCTTCCAATGGAGTGTGCACAAATTTCAGTATAACTGGGTAATTAGATTTTGTGATCCTGAGATTTTTAAGGTTAATTCAGGTGTGGACATGAAGGGGTATTATGAAATGCAGCATTTTCCTCCCTAGTATCTCATTGACTGATGTCACATGGATTTAACTGCATTTTCTGGCATTCCTTGCGAATGAAAATATATAGGAATGTTCCTTGTAACTTATAAACTGCTATAAATGTTGGCTAATTGCTTGATTTGGAGGAAATCGCTCATCTGTGTTCATTGCAGCCTAGTTAAATCTGTCAACAAATACTGAGAACAGAGTGGGTGCGAAGCCTGTGTTCTGGCTTCTGTTTGTATTAAAGAATAAACATAGTCCCTTGCCCTCAGCTCACAGATTCGACTTGGAATTGTGTAAACAGGCAGTATGGCACTCCAGAAGAGGAAAAATTTTTTTTTTTTTTTTAAGATTTTATTTATTTATTTGACAGAGAGAAATCACAAGCAGGCAGAGAGGCAGGCAGAGAGAGAGGAGGAAGCAGGCTCCCTGCTGAGCAGAAAGCCCGATGTGGGGCTTGAACCCAAGACCTGGGATCATGACCTGAGCTGAAGGCAGCGGCTTAACCCACTGAGCCACCCAGGCGCCCCTGGAAGAGGAAAATTTTAATACTGGTGTTATTCTGTGATTTCAGACAAGCTGGTCATGGTTATGATGGTGCTATTGTAATTACAAGCCAAAAAAGATTTTGCCTTGCTTTCAAATCCTCCCCATTTTACCCAGGGTGATCTTTGTTATATTTTGTCTATCACTGTAATCACTGTGCAGAATTCTAACACAGAACATGGAGACATTGTGCCTATCCTCAAAGACTATGTGGTAAATGAGAAATCAAAATGTGAAAGTAAGTTTTGTACTTTATGTAACTTCTGGGCATTTTAAAAGGAGGAACTTGTGGTGTTTGGGGAACTCGCATGTTGAATGACAGTAGAAAAGTAAGGAAATGTAGGTATCTGCAGGTCGTTGGTCTTCTAAGGTTAACGTCCTGTACTCACATTTTATTTTCTTTTAAATGAAAATGATGGGAAGTTTTCTCCCATTAGAGAATCTCAGAAGCTGGTCTGGAGGCTGGTCTTTTCTCTCTCCCTCAAAAGTATATAATTTAAAGAATTGGCAGCCGAAGTGACTCTTGCACTCAGGTAGACTCATTGGAAGTTTCTCCAGGTCACAGTGGGTCTTAGAATATAAATTAAAGCTTTTCCCCTTGACTTGCTATTTATGGAGGAAAGCAGGAACTGGAAAGAAAAGTGAGAGTGGCTATCTGATTGCCTCTTTCACTTGACTCAAGACCACTGATGTGGAAGATATGACGATCCTGAAAACAGCTGAGCTCCCCAAAGTAGGCATCCAAGGTGTCTGGCATGAGATTCCCAAGTCAGCGTGTCCTAGTCCTTGTCCCGTGGGACGTGTCTTCCCAGTGGCACAGCACATCTGCTGCAGGTTGGAGATGACCAGGGTGATGGATCCCCGGCAGCCTCACCGCCATAGTGGGGCCTGAGCTAGTCCGAGATCCAGAGAAGTGCGGGACTCCCAGAGAGCTCGCTAAGGGACCATGGCCAAGCTCTGTTGGCATGTTTTCTTTTTCTTTTTTTCTTTTTAAAGTATGTAGTCTTTGTGAAATGACAAATCCTGAAGTTAGGTTGATTGATTTGGGAAAGAAAATATCTGCGCTGAGCAGGCAGCTATTACCAAATTTTGTCCACCATTTTTTACACAACATTTTGCGGTGTTTTCCGCATGACCATCGAGAGAAATCTGTGTCTCCATAGTTATGCTGTAGAAGCACACTGTGGTTGTCTTCCCAGATTCAGTGCTTGCCCTTCTGGTGAAACCCAAATCTTTGCACCTGGGTTCACTGAAGTACCATTTTATTTTATTTAAAGATTTTATTTATTTATTTGACAGAAAGTGACCCAGCGAGAGAGGGAACACAAGCAGGGGGAGTGGGAGAAGCAGGCTTTCTGTTTAGCAGGAGCCTGATGCAGGGCTCGATCCAGGGACCCCGGGATCATGACCTGAGCCACCCGGGCACCCCTGAAGCAGCATTTTAAACAAGAATTAAGCTGTAAGCCATGGCCCTTTTGTGTGTAGAGGACCTGTTTGTAAGGTGATTTAACCCTATCAAACTGTGCTACAACTTTCTCCACATTCTGCTTAAAGATACTGTCTTTCTGGTATCTCTAGGCTGGGTTGGTTTGTTGATTTTTGTTTGTTCACTTGTCTGATAGCTGTTGCCCCAAGCTTTCATTTTCTGGGAGGAGAGGCAGAGCCGTGGGAGGAGGAGGACCCTGGCTGGGAGTCTGCAGATTTGGATTCGGGCCCTGCTATTAATTAGCTGTGTGACCTCTGGGCAGTCAGCCTTCCAGAGTCTCTGTTTCTCTGTCAGGCAAACAAAGGACCCAGAAAAATAAATACAGGCCCGGACGAAATGATACGAAGGTCACCATGTGTGGTGCTTAGGGACCCTTTCCTCTCTGTGCAGAGGCTCTGCTTAACTCTGGGCTGGAGCAGTTGTGTGGGGAGCTACACGGAGGCCTTTTCAAGCATTCAGGCTCACGGGGGGACTAAGGGAGGCCCTCTTCATACACAAGTTTCTCCCTCTTAGCCCCCTCCCCCTCTTCCTTCT
This sequence comes from Enhydra lutris kenyoni, assembly GCF_002288905.1. Classification (NCBI taxonomy): domain Eukaryota; kingdom Metazoa; phylum Chordata; class Mammalia; order Carnivora; family Mustelidae; genus Enhydra; species Enhydra lutris. The sequence continues at coordinate 56,635,066 of NW_019154085.1, forward strand.
TCCAGGAGCAACCTGCTTGCCTTCCGCCTTCCTGGCCTTAGTGCGTTAACAAGGGTGCGACGGTAACACAACCCATGCGGATTTGTTACTGTGGGGAGTTGTGCAGCCGTCTCATCTGAGTTGCTGGAGGGAAAAGAGAGCTGCAGGAGACTGATGAAATAATGGTCCTTTTGTCTGTCTCTTGCTATAGGGAGGGTTTTAGGTTTCATCTTAGGCCTGGGCCATTGTGTTGTTTCTCCATGCTTGGTACAACCCAGTTTAAAAATGCAGCTTATCATTTAAAGGATTCAGCTGTAGTGCCACAGACTGTTTTGCTTTCCTCCCGATTCCTCGCCCCCCCCCCCCCCACCCGCCGGCCTAAGTCCCAACTGTATATAGTGAAAAAAACCACTGCAGCGAATACTGTTTGATTGGGTCCCCCAACGTCAGCTTTAAAATGTGTTTCCGTTGTATTTATTTTGCAAATGCTTATAAGGTATGTTTTAATCTGATAAACTTCCAAAATGTTTTCCTTGTGGTTATGTAATCAGTAGCATCTGCAAAACATGCCTCTAACCATGCAGCTTTCTTCTTAACCATTATCTCGTTGATTCTCCATTCTAATGTTTTCTTTTGATGAGCTGGGGCTGGGAGATCTGAATTCCTATGCCAGACCTGCTATGGTAATGTGCCCAGATTCAGCCCAGATTCAGCCTCATAGCCTTAATTAGTTGTGGAATGCTGAGAAGGGCCTGTTTTGTGTGTGTGTATGTGTGTGTGTAACTTTTTTTTTTTTTTTTTAAGATTTTATTTAGTTATTTGACAGACAGAGATCACAAGTAGGCAGAGAGGCAGGCAGAGAGAGAGAGAGGAAGGGAAGCAGGCTCTCCGCTGAGCAGAGAGCCCGATGCGGGGCTAGATCCCAGGACCCTGAGACCATGACCTGAGCCGAAGGCAGAGGCTTAACCCACTGAGCCACCCAGGCGCCCCTGTGTTTAACTTTTATAACAAGTCTGTGAACTTATGATCACTTCATTAAAAGTTATAAAATACTCCTTGTGTCTTTAACATGTAGTTCCCCATCTTAGTTTTTTCACAGAAAATGACTGTAAAACTCAAAGTACCTTTATATTCTGCTAAGCAATCTGTTAGAGGCCAAGTTACCTTTTGTGTCAATATGTAAGTTCTATTCCAGCTCACAACCCCTAATTCCTCTTCCCTCCCCTTCTTTTCTCTTTAGAAGCAAAAGAGTGTTGAAAATGTTAAAAGCTGTGCTGAAGAAGAGCCGAGAGGGAGGAAAGGGGAGCAGGAAGGAAACAGGTATGTGCGAGCAGCGCGAACAAGCATGGGGCCGTGGGGCAGAGACCCTTGTGCACTCTAGGCTGGGGGAGCTGTTGCATGGGGGTTGGGTCCGAGGAGTGTTTCAGGTTAGCACTCACGTAATACTGGAAGCTATGAGAAACTAAACGTATTCCTGAACTTTTTTTTTTTTTTTTTTAAAGATTTTACTTATTTGAGAGAGACCAAGAGAGTGAGAGAGAACACGGACGGGGTGAGGGGCAGAGGGAGAAGCCGACTCCCTGCTCAGCAGGGAGCCTGGTGTGGGACTCCATCCTGGTACTCTGGGATCATGACCTGAGTCCAAGGCAGATGCCCAACCAACTGAGCCAACCAGGTGCCCCTGTTTCTGAGCTTTCTTACGGAAAGTGACTTTGAAATTTGAGTTTGTTACAAACCAAATCCTTCCCCAGAACACTTGGAAGGTTCATGATTTTAACAGATCATTCAGATCCAGAGATAAGTCAGAGTTATAGACATGGAGGGATAGCAGGTGTGTCCAGGAATTTGGTTTCTAGAAAGCCCTTTCCTTTTTCCCACACGTGATTGTATTTTATATGTTTAACCAACAGCTGGCTGACTGGACCTCGTCTTTTGAGTATCAAATTTTCTGCCTAACAGGTGTAGCCTCACTCAGTGCCAGACTGCTAGTTTTCATTAGATGAAAGCTACTTAATTTGGCTTGGATTTCATTTCTGTTTATAAACTTGTGGTGCTTATGTGGTCAATGTGACTCTTCATTGCAGTCTATGTGACAAACTCTTCTAAGGTTATTTTGGTGACCGCTTAGTGGTCCACTTTTCTAGAAAAATTACATATTGTTTACCATTATTGTACAATAAAACTCTGTTAGCATGAATTAATTTCCCCAAAATGTGCTATTTTACTCCGCAAACTTATGATAGTTCAGAGTTGGAAAGTGGTTTCCTGAGTTACTGTTTATTGAATAATATTTCAGTTTTTAATTTCTATTAAAGTATAAATAAGTACTTATTACCAAAACATCACTGAATTATAGTGAACTCTTCAATTGAAAAGATCTTGTAGTACCTTTTATTACATATAATATATGTATATAATTACATATAATGTATGTAATGTTATGACAACGTTTATGTGTTGTTTATAGATAGTTACTTACATAATAGAATAAGCGGGGTTAAACTTTTTAGTTACATAGAACTTAGATTTTCTGTTACCCCTTAAACTAAAAAGCCTGCAGAATGGCAAACTTTACTAAAAGTAGAGTCTTTACTAAAAGTAGATTCTTTTACTAAAAGTAACTTTACTAAAAGTTACTGTTAAGATTCCATTAGAAGCTTCTCCTTATCCCTGCATAAGCAGATACAAAGAAAAGAATTCAGTTTTTAATGACAGAAATAAGAGACCAGAGTCAGCTTTTAACCTTAAGAAACCAACCCCTACCATTGAATAATTAATTACAATTGTTACTATGGAGAATTTTCAGTTCACATAATTTCTATCCAGGAGTACATTCACCCTCTGCTGGGTCAAGGCCAAAACATCCTTCTCTTTATTTCTCTGAAAGCAGTTTAAAAAAATCCCCCCCCCCAAGTTTTGGCTCATCTGACATTCATCCTAGGGACTTTGTTACTTGCTTCTTTAGATGTCTTTGTAATTTCCAGCATAAAGTTAGGTCCTAAGCTGTCTGTCTAGCTGAAGCGGCCCAACCAGTGGCCTGGGTCTCCAAGCCAAAACTCCCTACTTAGTAATGGAGTCTTTCACGACAGACACGCACCCCCTCCCCATCCTCTTTGACCAGTGCCCGTGAAATGACAGACAGTACAGTAATGATTTGGGGCACCCTGCCTTACAGAATGGCCAGACAGTGAACATAGTTTGCATTTGTAACTTTTCCAGTATTAGAGCATGTGATTTTGGGATTATTCCCCTCTCAGGTCTTTAAGAACAACTACTGTTTTTTCTGAATCATTTCTACATAATAATTCCCACACTATGGCTTTTGCCTAATGCAAACCAACTTGAAAAAGCAATGGGAACATTTCTCATAAAATCTGTATGGTATGTGCCTTTTTTTCTCTTAACTAGAACCTGGTTGTGTTAGTTGGGGAACAAAGCAGATGGAATTTTAAATCTTGGTGAAGTTATGTCACAAGATCATTGGGGAAAATACTTGGAATTTGACCATTCATATGTTGAGCTCTGTGCCAACTCTCATTATGTAAGTAGATCATAGCTAAGTTTTCTTTATAAATTAAAGCTGGCTAATCTACAGAGACTGCCCTGAAACTTGAGTAATAGTATCTCCTGCAATATGGAAAATTCTTGCTCTACTGTTTCCAATTAAAACCAATCTTTGTTGCAAAGACCTTTAAAGGCAAATTCATTTCTATGTACTTGAACTCACAATTACAGAAATTTAGGAAATATTTATGTCTAAAACCTCGAGCTCAGCATTTTATATATTCTTTGTAGGTTGTTCTTATAATCTTGAACCTCTATTTATTTATTTATTTATTTATTAAAAAATTTTAAAAAGATTTTTATTTATTTATTTGACAGAGATCACAAGTAGGCAGAGAGAGAGAGAGAGAGAGAGAGAGAGAGAGAGAGGGAAGCAGGCTCCCCGTCGAGCAGAGCCTGCGGTGGGGCTCAATCCCAGGACCCCGAGATCATGACCTGAGCCGAAGGCAGAGGTTTAACCCACTGAGCCACCCAGGCGCCCTGAACCTCTTTTTTTTTTTTAAATCGGCTTTGAGAATTTAGAAAACCTAATCATTGAGTTAAATTTAGTATTCAAAAGAAAACAAATACTTTTCAGAAATATTGAAAAGTTGGTACACCTTCAGTTCCTATCCCTAAGAGGAAATGTCACATGTATTTCCTTTAAATTACCAGTACAATTTTAGCAGGTATTGAAATTTATATGTATATAAGGGTATTTGAAATATGTATAGTATTAAACTATTAAACACTGAAATCTTAAAAATAGCTTTTTTGTTTTGTTTTGTTTTGTTTTGGCTAACCTAAGAAATGCTTACAGCTAAGCAAAACGTGTTTCCTGGAAGCTGTAGAATTGAGTCAGAGTACAATATTAAAAACTTAAATGTTTTTGGGGAAAGTACACTTGCCTTGTTCTTGCTGTTCCATCAGTGTAAATGAGCACTGTGCTTCTCTTGACCTTGAGTTAGGCCTGAGGGAGCAAAAATCCATATTAAACCACAATGTGGGGAGAGGTAGAGGAGGGTATATATATATATATTTTTTTTTTTTTCTTCTTCTTTTTCTCCTTCCTTTGCTGCTCCTATGTAAGACCTTGATCCAAAACAGTGTGGTATTTATTTTGAGGCTCTCCAAGGAGAAACCACATCTTTTTAAGTGAACTTCGCTATCAAAAAACTTTCATGTTACTATGATTAAATCTATTTAATTTAAAAATTAAATAATTACTGTACTGTGAGTATATTGAAAGTATTCTGATACAAATCTGGACCAAAATGAGTTTAGAGTTGATAGAAGAACAGTGTAGGGAATTAATATCTTCTCTGTACAACACTGTTTAGATAATGCACAGGGTAATGTCCCAATTTATAATAAAAAATTAAATATTAACCTAATAAAAAATGTGCAAACCTTACATTGAAGAGAAGAGTAAAATTTGCTGAAGCACTCAACCGAAGACCTAATAAATGGAAAGAAATACAGCGTTCCCAAAGGAGCAAATGCAGTATTTTAAACCAACTATCTCTTACAGAATTACCTGTGCATTCTATTTAATCCCTAATGAAATCCCAAGTATTTTATTTTTAAAGACCTTGTTGTTTTATACCAGTTTTATGTTTGCAGCAAAACTGAGCAGAAAGTACAGATATTTCCCATATAGCCTCTGTCCCCACTCATAAAGAGCTTCCCCCAGGATCAGAACCCACCACCAGAGCAGTACGTTTGTTACAACTGATGAACCCACACTGACACATCATAGTCATGCAAATCCCACAGTTTACATCAGGATCCACTCTTGGTATAGTACATTCTCTGGGTTTGGACAAATACGCAATGATCTGTATCTATTGATATAGTATCACACAGAGTATTTTCACTGCCCAGAAAAGTGCTGTCATTTCTTTTTTTTAACACGACATAACCAGTTGTTTTAAAAATTCATCTGGAAGAGAAAATGCTTAAGAGAGCCAAGGAAAAACGGAAAGTGTGGGGCAAGTATATCTAAATGGCTGGGCTTGATTCCCATGCCTGGCTTCTAGCTGCAAGAGAGGCTGGACAAATGTGTATTTTGACTTCTTTGCATCTGTAGGGCAAAGTGGACTTCACCTCCCACCAAGCCGTGTACTGTGGAGGATTCTGCTGTCATCGACATGGGCAAGTGCCCTCTACTACAAAAACCAAGCATAGATATTTAGTATAGGTCGTTAGAATAATTACTGCATCCACATAGTGAATAAATGATGTGGTTAGTTTTTTGGGCTTTTTTTCCCCCTAGTTGGTCTCCAAGAAATGAATCCTGATTTTAATCTAACATCTTTTTTTTTTTTTTAAGATTTTATTTACTTATTTGACAGAGAGAGACACAGCGAGAGAGGGAACACAAACGGGGAGTGGAAGAGGGAGAAGTAGGCTTTCTGCTGAGCAGGGAGCCCAATGTGGGGCTGGATCCCAGGACCCTGGGATCATGACCTGAGCTGATGGCAGATACGTAACTGACTGAGCGAGCCACCCAGGTGCCCCTATCTAACATCTTTGATATAATTGTAGCTCGAAGCTGATAACAGTTCTGGTTTTTTTCTTTTAATCCCAGAGATAGTGGCGTCTTTCTGGAAGCATTAGGCAGACAAGACCCTCCAAGAGAGGGTTGGTCCCTCTTCCTCTGTATGCATCCATTCTCCTGTCTTCTGCTAATCTTGAAACTATAGCCTCTTGCCCTGTCCACCTTTTCTAGTTGCTCTGTCTTGGTGTGGAAGTAGCTCCGCACTGAGGCAGATGAACAAAGTTTGGTGAACTTCTAATTGTGGTACTGCCTCAATTAAAATATAGACTGATGAAGGAAAGGTTGCTTAATATGCCAAAATAATTGTTTATTAGTCTTTTCCTTTCAGTTTCATTATTTTTTTTTAAGTGGGGGGCTTAGTTTGAAGCAATTTATTAAAAAAAAAAAAAGACATTTGACCTTCACCTTTTCTTCGTTAAAACCCAGCTGGTCAGCTAAGTGCACTTATAATGGTGTTAATTAAGGCATTGGATAGTCTCTATAAACTTGAGTGTGTACTGAATTAATCTGTTAGCTTTGCATCTAATCCTTCACTTTGAATTTGTAGTAAAAGGAAGCTGTTTGCCTCTAAAGTTTAAAAGCCATTGATGTGATTGTTAAATGTGGTATTTTAAGCCATTCCAGGCTGCAGTCTGGTTTTCAGTGGTACCTTCTAAAAATGCCCCAGTACAAACGATGCTTTGTTTTATCCAGAAAATATGAAGCTGCTTTTGATTATTCTGTGCTGCATTGCCCATTTTCTGTGGTTGGGGACTATTATTTAGGAATTTAGTGCAGTGACTGTCTTGCTGAGCTGTGGATATTTGGTATCTAGTTGTTAACGGACTCCAAAAATGTTTCCCAAGCAACAAAACAGGCAGAAATAATTCAATCTAATGGTATTGTATTTCTCTTTACCAGGGCACTTAAGCAAATTTTGTAAAATATTGGGGCAGGATATAAACACAGAATAGAGGCCAAGCTGGTTTTTGGTAGAATCAGGACTGTTGTTCCCTCTGGTTAGCCCGGTTAGCAGTTTCTCTTTGTTGTCCCTTATACCTGTCTCACAGTCTAGAAAAAGCAGACTTTGGAATTAGAAGTCACAGATTCAACTCCCAGCTTGATCACCTCCCATTTACATGAATCTGGACAAATTCCTTAACTTGACTAAGCTGCCTGACAAGGATGTCATCAGGGTTCAGTAAGAGAACCTTTTTGCAGAAGGGTATCGCTTGACGCCTGGCTTCGGCTAGATACCCTGCGACCTTTGCTTTCCTGAGAAAACTGTATGGTACTTTGAACAAAACCGTTGTCAGAGTTCTTGTTCTTTCCCTTTTGAAGAGAAGGCAGGAATGCTATCAGGCAGAGGAGTGATGTTCTGGAAGCTTCTTGCATGACTTTCCATCTTCAAATATGGATTCTGCCATCACGCTTGCATACTGAGTCTTTTGTGCCGTCTTCACCCTTTTCCTCATAACAAAGCTGGGAAAGCTGGGTCCTTGGTCTATTATATGGTGGTTTATACTTGGGAAATATTTGTTTTACTTTTCAGCCTATATCAAGTACTGGTATTGTGTCCTTCTTCTTTGTGAAGTTAAACTAAAAGACTTTCCCCTTGCTAAAGAGATTTTGGGAGTCAGTACGCAGCAGCTTTAAGAATAGATTTCTAAGTACCGTTTATATAGTTTCTGGAATGTTTCATTTCAACACGTCCTTACTTGATGAAGGTCTTCCTCTGTAGAAGAATCTACCCTCCATCCTCTTTGTAGCTTTTGCATACATTTTAGGGAAGTACAATGGATGAAAGAGAGATGGAAGAGAACAGATACTTAGCATTTGTCATGTGTCAGGCACCTACACATCGTGGACCAAGCTGGCTCATCCCAGAGCCTGTTTCCTGTGAAGGGCATAATTAGAGAACGCTCTGGACAGGGAAGGTGAAATCAAGACACCTCATGGATCTTCTATGTTTTCTGGCTAATAAGACCCCCCGAGAAGTCACAGCATATCCAAATCATCATAAAGTTGGTAGCAGAATTCTCAAACAACAGCATTTATTTATTTCGGTCCCTCTTTGTATGTACAGCTGTCACCTGAACAATGCAGAGGTTAAGGGATTCCAGCCCCCACATGGTTGAAAATCTACATAAAACTTTTGACTCCCCAGAACTTCTAATAACCTATTGCACTAGAATCCTTACTGATAACATTAACCATCTATTAACACATATTTTGTATATGCATTATATATACTATATTATAGTCTAGAAAAAAATTTTGCTAAGAAAATTTGAGGAAGAGAAAATACTTTTACAGTACTGACTATATTTACTGGGGGGGGGGGGAGCCATGTAGAAGTGGACCTGAGTAGTTTAAACCCGCTTTATTTAAGGGTCAACTGTATATGTGTAAATGTAGTAGGAAACTTAATAGAGAATATAAAATAACAGTTCAGAGTCTCATTTTTTGGGTCAAATCCAATTTCATTATATAAATCCTTTTTCAAAAAATTAAAGCTGCTTTTCTGTAAAATAACCCCAAAACAATGATCTTATTTTCTATATACCTAACTTTCCAGAGCTTTGTCATGTGGTATAGCTTCTTAAATGCCCATAAGAACTCTATATCTGAATTTTCATGTGACCATTTGCATTTTTTTAGCAATACCTTTTTTTTTTTTTTTTTTTTTTTTTTAAGAGAGACCGCAAGAGTGCAGGTGGAGGGAGCAGGGAGAGGGAGAGATAATCTTAAGCAGTCTCCACAGCCACACAGAGCAGATATGGGGCTCGATTTCATGACCTGGAGATCATGACCTGAGCCAAAACCACGAGTTGGTTGCTTAACTGACTAAGCCCCTGTCCCCCATTTGCGTTTTCTAGGAAGAGAATTCCAAGTTTCTGTTTCTGTTCTACAAAAATATAGAAAACTTGATTTCATATAATCTATTGGCAAATGTAGTTTCTGAATGGGGAGGTAGGCTACTAAAGAGTTGACATAGATTGAACTTTTTTTTTTTTTTTTTCCCTGTGAAGGATGATCTAAGCTTAGTATTCCTCTTAAGAGGTGAGGCTTTGATTATGAGTTGTCCTGTAGCTGGCGGGTGGCCCCCAGGGCTAACTCATTGGATAGCCTTAACCTCAAGTTTAGAAACCTTTATTCACATCTGCAATCATGAATCTGGAAAGTAGAATCTGAATTTCTCCACCCTCTGGTGAAGACTCCTCTGGCTTGTAGACAGTTGCCTTCTTCCTGTGTCCTCAAATGGCAAGAGAGATAGCAAGCTCTCTGGTACTTCTTATAAAGACACTAATCCCATCATAAGGGCCTCACCCCCTGATATCAGTTAAAACTAATTATCTCTCAAGGGCCCCATCTCCAAATACCATCACCTGGGGGTTTAAAGCTTCAACATAGGAATATTCAGCCCATAGCACTTGTCATACCATAGTTCATTGATTATAAAACATACCCTATTTCATGTACCTCTGAGGGAGAAAGAGCTGTCAATTAACGGACAGTACTTTATTACTTTAAATGTTTGACTTACTGAAGACTTCCTTTCTTTAGAGTTATTTTTATGTATCTCAATCTTTTTCACAAATCAAGGAAATTAGGGGCTCCTGGGTGGCACAGTTGGTTGGGCGTCCAGTTCTTGGTTTCAGCTTGGGTCATTATCTCGGGGTCATGATATTGAGCCCCGCCTTGGACTCCATGCTTGGCACGGGATCTGCTTGGGGATTCTCGCTCCCTCTCTCTTCCCTTCCTGCCTCTGTGCTCGTACACATGCACTCTCTCTCAAATAAATAAATAAATCTTAAAAAAAAAAAAAAAGCTGGAGGAAAATATAAACAGGTTGGTTAAAGCATTTCTGATTTCTATTCAGAGCCTAATTCTTCTTCTTTTTTTTGACCTAGTTGTCCATATCCATTTTTCTCCACACTACATTGACACCATCCTTTCATGATCTCAAAGGAGATTTTAATGGAAATCTTTCAGATAAACTCCAGGGTTCATTTTTCTTCCATAGTTGACCCTAAGTGATTTGTTGACTGAAACCTGGAAAGAGCTAAAATTGTCCCTCTACCAGATGTGACAGTCCAGGTTTGCAGTCAGCGACTGTGAGGTTGTAGTCATTGCCTGGCTGATGCCGGTTTTTAAAGATGCCGTCAACTAGTATATACATTTCGGTTTTAGAGAACGTAAGGTGAGAATTAACATGGGTCTTTGAATCCGTGCCCAATATAATATGTGCTCATTTGTAAAAAATTTGGAAAATATTAATAAGAATAAAGAAAAAAGCCCCAGGATATTCTTTGTCTTTTGCTTTATACTTTTTGATGTCATTAGACTTTGATAAATGCCTAATATTTTATTGTACTGTAATGAATGATTTTGTGTGGGTATGATTTTTTTCATTCATTTAAAAAAAAAAGCCTCTGGAAAATAGGTACCTGTGTACAAATCTCTGATTATTTTAATAGAATGTTTCTAGGCAAGGAATTAATAATGGAAACAAACTTTTCAGAAGCTCGTGGTATCTCTTGCCAGATTGTTTTCCAGAGGGATTGTGTGGTCATCTGTGTAAGCAGTGTGTGAGTGTGCCTGCTTGCCTGACTCTTACTAGTATTGGGTGTTTGTAGATTTTAATAATCTTTGCTGATTTTGGAGGTCCAAGCATATATTTGTTTTTAGTTAGCATTTCTTTGAGATTGACAGACCTCTTAAATATTCAGTGCCCATTTATAGTTTCTCCTCATTGTCTTTATATGACCTTGAACAACATGGGGGTTAGAGGCACTGACCACCCTCCTCCATACCCATCCATACCCAAAAAGTCAAGTATAACTTTTAACTCTCCAGAATGTAATAGCCTCTTGTCGACCGGAAGCCTTCCCAATAATGTAAATAGTCACCTGACACATTTTATATATTGATTATATACTGTAGTCTTACAAAAGAGTAAGCTAGAGAGAAGAAATGTAAAAATAAGAGAAAATACATTTGCAATATTGCATTGTATTAACTGGAAAAGGTCTGCATCTAATGGGCCTGTGTAGTTCACACCTGTGTTGTTCCAGGGTCAACTGCACATTTTTTTCCATTGGAAGCGTGAGAGGCTCTTCAGTCTGGTTCTTCCCTTTCCCTGGTATGGCCCCTGGTGCATAGTAGTGGGATTTCCTTATAAAGTCACTCATTGGGGAATTTTTATTGAAGTTACTAAAATGTGCCTGTGTTCCATGGATAGAATTGTCTCCGGTGTTGTTAAAATTTCAGGTTTGTGTTGAGGCTGCTGGTCTGATTGGCTTCTATTTAAGAAGTTTATAGAGAAACCAAAATGAAGGCATAAACCCAACTCAAAATGAGTCATCAGGTTTTCTACAGTACTTGATGAGTTTCTGCCTCTGTACACGAAAAGTCTCAGTACCTCCTGACACCTGGCTTCTGGTGAGTTGCTACCAGCCGGCAGGGATAGTTCCAGATAGCTAAGCATCTCCTTAATAACCTTTGCTGTATTCTTTCTTTTGAAAGAGAGAGAGAGAGCAGGGGGAGTGGCAGGCAGAGGGAGGAACAGGCTGCTCGCTGAGCAAGGATCCTGAAGTAGGACTCAGTCCTAGGACCCTAGGATTGTGACCTGAGCCAAAGGCAAATGCTTAACTGACTGAGCCATCCAGGTGCCCCAAACTGCTATATTTTTAAGTGTAAATATTTTGGTCCATGGTTCATAATCTTAGATTGTTAGATGTAGGGATTATTTTTTAAACTAAGGTAAAGTAATGAAATTAAAGGATTTAGATCAAGAAGAGTTTTACAAATTGAGTTCAGTGTTTTCATTTTCTTTTTTTTTTTTTTTTTTTAGTTTTTTTTTTTTTGAGTGAGGGAGAATGAGCATGAGCTGGGGTGGGGGGTGGGCAGAAGGATTGGGAGAGGGAGAAACTGGCTCCCTGTTGAGCGGGGAGCCTGGCCAATGGTCTCCCAATCCCAGGACTCTGTGATCAAGAGTTGGATGCTTAACCTGCTGAGCCACCTAGGTGCCCCAGTGTCTTCATTTTTTTTTTTTTTCTTAAAGATTTTATTTATTTGAGACACAGAGAGAGATAGTACAAGGGAGGATTAGGGGGAGGAGGGCAGAAGGAGTGGAAGTAGACTTCCCGCCGAGCAAGGAGCCCAACATGGGCCTCCATCCCAGGACCCTGGGATCATGACCTGAGCTGAAGGCAGCCGCTCAACTGACTGAGCCACCCAGGCGCCCCAGTATCTTCATTTTTTGAGGAAAATTAGAAAAGAGGCATTTAGCAACTGCCCAACATTATATAGCTAATTAAAGCAAAAATGGGATCAAAGTATACTTTCTGACCCTAGACGAGTTCAGTTTCTACTATGTCTCTGGCTAGCTCCCATTATTTTTTTTTTATTTCTAGCACTGACTAAATATAAAGGAAAAGCTATCCCTGAGATAGAAGACAGTAGATTTCCTTTATAACTTTTCTCTCCAGGAAAAGTGATTTCTACCTTGTCCCAGCCCCAAAGGGTTATTTCTGTGTTTCTTATATGGTCTTTACCAAGACTCAGTAACTGAGTAGTATCTCTTCTTTTTCTATATCTTTTTCCTTTTTTTTTTTTCTCCCCTAAAGATTTTATTATTTGCGAGAGAGTGAGCAAGAGAGAGAGAGAACAAAGCTGGGTGGGAGGCAGAGGGAGAATCAGACTCCCTGCTGAGCAGGGAGCCTAGTGCTGGCTCCACACGGGGACTCCAGGATCATGACCTGAGCTGAAGGCAAACAACCAACTGACTGAGCCACCCAGGTGCCCCATTTTTTTAATATCTTAAGGACCATTTCTGCTTGGTGTCTTTGAGATTACAAACCCATCCTTTTTTGTTTTTGTAAAGCCATTTAAGCACCATAAATGTAAATAGTTAAATATACAATTATTAGAAAAAGAAAAAAAAAGCTAGGATGCTTGGGTGGCTCAATCAGTTGGGCATCTTCCTTCAGCTCAGGACATGATCCTGGAGTCCCGGGATTGAGTCCCATGTCGGGCTCCCTGCTCGGTGGGGAGTCTGCTTCTTCCTCTGTCCCTCAACCCACTTGCTCATGCTCTCACTCTCTATTTCTCAGATAAATAAACAAAATTAAGAAAAAAAATTTTTCTTTAAAAAGCTATATAATGGTATTAGAAATAGGCACATCCCTATTTCTTCTCTGCTTTCCTTTTTGTTCTCTAAAGGCAATTAATGTTTCTTATTTGATCTTTCCAGATATTTTCTGTGTATATGCATGCATATGTACACACATGCATAGGTCCTTAAAATGCACAGATTTACACTGTTTTATTTGTAAATTTGATTGCAGTTTTAGACATTTTTCATATTAGCACACACTGATAGGTTTTTCAAAATTTGCTCAATATTACATTGGACAGATAGTTCATAATTTATTTCATTATTCTCCTATTGATTGTTGGTTAAAAAGTTTGTTCATTTACAGTCTTCCTAGATTTTTGTCAAATTGCCCTTCAGAAAGGTGGCATTAAAAATTGCCAATTCCATTTTCAGTATATGAGAATACATATTTACACACTTAACACCACTGGTTATAATCAAATTATTTCATCTTTGTAATGTGGTAGGCAAAAATTGTATCTCATTGTTTTAATTAAGTAATTCTTCAGAATGAATTCAAGTGCATTTTTGTGTTTATTGGCCGTGTGAAATCTTACTGCCTGGATTTGTAACCTGGTGCCATAGTTTACCAGCTGTGTGAAAATGAGCCAATTACTTAAACTTTGTGTGCCTCATGGGTCACTTATGAGGATTAAATGAGTTAATATTTATAAAGTGCTTAAATCTATGCTTGACGCAACATATATGTTATATAAATATTTGTCAGAGAGATTTAAATTTGTTTCTCTGTCCTGCCTGTATGCTTATCTATTTTTTGTTTTTGTTGTTGAGTTTAGGATCTGTTTTAATATTCTGGTAAGTGGTTAACCATTAGTTGTTTACCAGCTAGAGTTCTAAGCAAATCACACATGTCATGTTTAATTTTGAATTATAAAACCTAAAAAAGATTCATGTATATTTCATCCTTCATTTTTGGTAGGATTAAGTGAGGGATTTTGTTTTAATTCTGTACGTTCAGTGTTGAAAACTGAGAGGTTACACATCATTCTTTCAGGGAGGTCAGCTCTCTTTCTTTCCCTGCTTTGTAGGAGAGTTTTGATGCTGCTAATCTTATTAAACCTCTTAAAGCTACATCCTTAGCTCTAAGATTATGAAGATTAGAGATTCTGGAGTTTCCTCCCCCTCCATCCATTACATGGTTTCCATGGTTATTGGACTCCCCAAACAGTACTTCAGATCCCGTCTGATTTCATGGAAGCAGCATCTCAAAGATGAACGAGCAGTCTGCTGGCTTGGCGTAAGGAAACTTGTTCCTGAAGGTCCAGTTTGATGTAGCTGCTGGCTCCTTTAGAACAAGTGTTTCGTTTTTCTGAACGTGTTTTCTTGCCTATAAAATGAAGGTAATAATCTGCCATACAGTAATGATAAAGGTCAAATGAAATGAAGGTTTTGTGTGTTTTTTAATTTTTTTTTTTTTAACTTCAGGGGAATTTGTTTCACTTTTACCACATGATATCCTTGCTTTGGGGGAAATGCCTGTCAAGTAAGGAAATCAGATACACTCCTGTAAATATTTAAATTTATATCAGGAACTTTTGATACCCAGATGTTTTGAGGGAGGGGTGAGATCTCTTTTTCTTCCTCAGACATAATAAGCTAGGAAGTGAACCCCCTGGGAGAGAATAGGGCAGCACTGATGCAAGTTGTTCTTTGAGTATTTACTATGTATCCATGTGCTAAATGCCTGTAAATAGTTAGCCCGCATAATCAATAGCTTATTAGTAGAGATTAAAGAGCTAGTTTAATTACTGTGCAGTTACTCAGTGGCAGAGCCAAGACTCGAACCCGTTTGTCTGTCTCCAAAGCTGGTGTCCTCTGTAATGTAGCAGCCGGAAGCTGTGTAAGCTTCTCTGTCTGCAACACGGGGTTAATGACAGTTTCTCTCTCCTAGGGGGGTTGGTTGTCCTGAGGATCCTGTGAGTTACAGGGCTTAGAACAGTGCCTGGACCATCGTAAGCATTTTACATTTGCTCTTGCTATGACTGATAGCACTTTCTGTGTCATTTGGACTCTTCCCCCCCCACACCCCTCCTTTGATCCCTTTAGGCTTTAGTGAATGGCAGTGGCTTGGATAGTTTTGTTTCCTTGCCTGTGTGGCAGACACAACTTAGCCATTTCATCTGGTGCGGACAGAGGAGAGCCGTGGTGAGGGGTCTGGCCTTAGCAGAGTGCTGTGGGGCAGTTGCTCTCAGCAGTCTGGGATGGCATGTGCTGCCTGGGCAGGGAAGGGGAAAAGAAAAGATTTAAGCCCCTCACACAAGGATCCACCACCAGAAGGCCTTGGTATCTGAGAAGATGTGTGTGCACTCGAAGGTGCGGTGCCTGTGTGATCTGGTGTTCTCCTTGTCTTCGTCAGAATGGGCTTTTGCGTAGTTGTCCAGTGCATGGATTCCTAAACCTGGCTGCTTTCCCGAAAGCATTTGAGAGTCAAATTCCCACCTGTGGTGGGAGTTTGTAGTGCTTTTTGAATGGTTAGCCAGGTTTGAGAACCATTAGGATGCTGTGCAGGGCCCGGCCCCAGCCAACCATGGCAGAAGTACATATATGTGACTGGGAGAATTCCTGGTCTCAAGAAGGAGTTCCCCCATTATCTTGTCAACCCTGTTCTTGGCAGCCCTCCAAAGGTGAACTGGAAATACAGAAATGCAGCTCTACAAGGAGATGAGTGACAAGGGTTCCATTCCAGAAATAACCAGGGACAGGGTTTCATCAAAGCAATTTGTCAGTATATTTTATTTGGTACTTGTGTTTATGTCGATTCCTCATCAATATTTGCATATTCTCATGCTTCCAAGTTAATACACAAGAAGTGATAGCTATTGAATATAATTTTGATGCTTAATTGACATACAATGTTATAGAAACTGTCAGAGGACTGTATTTCCCAGAGCAATGCTCAGAGAATGAATGGAGTAACGTGCATTCCATTTTATATTTGAGAAATCATGATTAGAGTGGAATGTTAATACGGTTAGTTGTGGTGAGACAATATTGACATTGTTGCTAAGATATCGTACCAGACATGTCATTGAGGCTGCTGTTTTGAAAACTGAGCAACGCTGCCTTTTCCCCCCCTCTCCTCCTCTGTGGTGCTAGTGGAGCAGGAATATAGCAAAAAAAAATAATAGATGCAGGAAATGTAGTCTTCTCATTCTCTCTCTCCACTCCCTGCCCCCGCCCCCCGTACAGGCCTAGAAAGGATCTTGTTAAACAGCCACATGTACACAATTGACTTAGTCTGCTTTTTTTTTAGAATGTGCTGAATTGGTTATATAGCATTTTTAACTGTGTTTGTGGGGAAGAAACTTTCAGTGCTGCCTAGAAACTTGGAGGTATTTCCCCCTAAATGTTTATAGATCCCATTTTCCTTCTAAGGAGTTGAAATAAGATAAATAGTAGCAGCTCCCTCTTGTCCTTCTTTTCTCTTGTAATGAGGCCTGTTGGCAGCAGCATCATGGGTGGGAGGGCCAGAGTTTGGATTCGAGTAGTTAGTGAGGGGGTGATGTGCTGGTTTTGGCATTGTTCTAAAAGTCTTTTTCCCTTCCACTTATTTTTCCACCCCCAAAATGTCATCGTGTCCAATGTGACAGGATGTTCCCGATAATTACCATTCAGAGAAACATGACTCGCTAAATTATCTGTGGATGACGGTCAGAATTTCTTAAGCACCTAACAGCATTCCTTGCTTAGTACGCACCTTGGTCAGGGGACCCACCGTTACAAAGGCAAGCCAGTGTACAGCCATGATGAAGAGCTTGGACATGGCTCAGACTGCCTCGGTTCAAATCCAGATCTACCACCTGTGGGCTATGGGGCCCTAGGCAGCTTACTTAGTAGCCTCCCTAAGCATTAGTTTTCTCATCTCTAGCCCAGGGACAATGACCGCAAATGGAACAGGGAGAAAAAATAAAATATAAAATATAAAAATTAAATATAAAATATAATATAAATTTTATATAAATATAAAATATAAAATAAAAAATATAAAAATAAGCTAATATATGTAAAGTGCTTATTAGCTAGGTCTGGTATAGCACGTAAGGCTTTACTACTAACTTGATCACCCTCATTATTATTTGGACAGATACATTTGGTGAACATACATTTATAGTTAGAATAGAGAACTCAGTGGAAGTGCTGATGTGTTACTTGGGTACTTGCTTTAACATGAAATTCAAGGGTAAGTGAGCTCCAGCAGTTGTAGGGGGCTGAACGTGTAACTGAGGTAGAGAATGGCTTTAGGAGTCGGATATTCGGTCCCCGAGGCCACCTCCTTGCTGGTCCAGGGCACCATTCACATGGATGTGAGATGGGCAGCATGGTGGTCCTACCCTCATCATTCTTAACATCACACCCAAGATCTACAGAAAAAGGAGAGTTTTCTATGTTGTAAGAAGTTATATTCAGGATGTTGTTTTTGAGAAAGGTCATTTATTTTAAAGATTTTCTTTATTTGAGAGAGAGCGAGAGAGAGAGAGAGAGAGAGAGAGAGGACGAGCATGAGCAGGGGGAGGGGCAGAGGGAGAAGCAGACTTCTCCTTGAGCAAGGGAGCCTGACGCTGGGCTCCATCCCAGAACCTCAAGATCATGACCTGAGCTGAAGGCAGACACTTAACCTACTGAGTCACCCAGACACCCCAGGAGAGTTTAATGTTAAGGAGTGATTGGTTATAGATTGAAAGTTGTAAGCAGAGAAGTCAGGCATGTAGATAGAGCTGGGGCAATGCGGTTCCTTTGTATGTTGCATACAGTACTACATACTACTTTGTATAGTAGCCAGTGTGGTACTACAGACAGAGTATATAGAATAAGGAACTGGATCTTGAGCCACACAGTGATGGTAAGAGGAAGCCAGTCCAGACCTTCACTGTGAGAGTAGTCAGTAAAGGTAGTCAGTAAAGCCCCAGGGCTTACAGACCATTCTATGTCTGTAAGCCCTGGGGAAGAGATTGCTATGGACAGTTTGAGCTACACAGACAAAAGCAAGTCTGAACCAGGTGGATGAGTGCCCAGATAAAGGAAAGGTGAATCCTCCTTCCTGAGGAAGGGGCTTCATGAGAGTGATAACTTGGCCGGTGTCCAACAGAGGGCCTTGCTGGGAAACCTCCCAATGTTGAAAGAAATGGATACAAATGTATCAAATAAATGTTTAATGGAAAATAAAGTATGTTTTTTTCTAAAATATTCTCATTATAAAAATGTCAGAACATATGTCAAACCAAAAATGTAAAAGGGAACAACGGTTGCTGTTTCCACCCCCATAAGAATAACCATCAACATTGTATTGAACCTCCTTCTAGCTTTTAGTTGTACATATTTTCCTATTGTCATCACATATACAAGACTGTGTATACTGGCTTAAATGTTTCTTCCATATGTCTTTAAAAATGTTGATCATCTGATAAACTCAAATTTTCCTTTTTCGTAATTTCGGTTCTTTGGCAATGAAGATGGTGGTTGTGGTGTTCTGTGTTCTTCTGCTTCTTTAGAGGTTGGGGGGGTTGGGCATGTGGGAGAGCTTTTTCTGCCCAGTGTCACAACCATTGCAAAAAATGTTAGCCATTGTTTCAGTTCTGGCACAGGGCACTATTTTTTTAAGAGGTTGCCAGATAAGGTAAGAGATTGTTTCTGCGCTATGGAGTGAAGGATATGGTTCAAAAACCACATTTCCTGAATGAGAAGGGAGTGGAAGCAGAAGAGGGACAGTTGAGTGAAGTGTTTGAAGACTGGGCTTGGGCTATAGTTTATAGCCCTCCCCACTTTGTCCCAAGAATGATAACGTCTTCACTGTTGAAAAGTTAATTTTGGTTCTTAAGAGACTTTTTTATTTTTTCAAGAAGGATAAATGAGCTGGGTATTTTCTGAGCCTTTGAATATCTGAGACTGTTCTTTGGTTGATATTATACTTAATAGAAAACTGGGTGTGGTTTTTATAAGGTTTGGTCTCTCTATTCCCTTCAAGTTTTGTAGGTGTTGCTTTCAATCTCTGGTTTTGGTACTAGAGAGGAGGAGTGTTGTGGGTTGAATTGTGTCTCCCCCCACCCCCCAAAAGATGTTGAAGTTCTAATCCTCAGTGCCTATGCAGGTGACCTTATTTGAAAGTAGGGTCTTCATAGATGTAACAGAGGTAAAACGAGGTCATACTGGATTAGCGGGGGCCCTACTTTATTAGGACCGCCCTTAGAAGAAAAGCACAGACACTGGGGACGATGCTGTGTGACGACAGAGGCAGAGATTAGAGTGATGTATCTACAAGCCAAAGATAACAGGCAGTACCACAAACCAAGAGAGGCATGGGTTCGATTCTCTCCTGGAGCCTTTACAGAGAGCCTGGCCCTGTTGGACACCTTAATTGTGGACTCAAAGCCTCCAGATATGGGACAGAATAACCTTCTGTTGTTTAAGCCACTCAGGGTGTGGTATACTGTTACAGCAGCCTGAGGACCTAAGAGAGGGAAGTTGGGTTCTTGTTCCTTTGAAAATCTGTGGTTTTGCAGCCCATCAACTTTTTTTTTTTTAAACTCTATATTTACCCAGATTTTTATGGTTAAGAAAAAATTATCAACCTAGTTTTGCCAGGATAAGTCCAGGTATGACTACAGTCCAGAGTTCATCCTATGCCACAATGAACACCAGGTGTGTTCCCTTCAGGGACACAGCCCAGGGTATGGGGAGTCCTTTTTTATCTGCATACTTTAATTAAAAAAAGATTTGTTTTTAGGTTTTGAAATGGTCATGTCCTCATTTCTTCTCAGAAACACCTTTTGTTTTTCCTGTCTGTAATCTTACGTCACTAAAATGTTGACCACGCATCTCTGCATCTGGGGAGACTTCTTCAAGCTTGTTCTTCATCATGGAGTCGATATTCTGTAGTGTGAATTCTACTCTTCTATGCCTGGAATGTGGATCATAATATGGTGACAGCTTTTTAAATTCCTTGCTTTTCTTCCCTTATTTTTAATCTGAGTCTGGTGTATAGAGAAAATAAGAAAGAAACGCAGCGCATGAAGGATCTAGAGGGCCATGTTCTTCTGTATTCTTTTGAGGATGCCATGCCCTTCACGGAATGAATTCTTCGGCCTTTTTTCTTTTGAGTCTTCAGAAAGATACTCCCTTTCCTCTCTCTCATAAGCTGTGTGTTTCCTCATTCTCCCACCATTTATTACTTCAGGTTTGAGGGGGAGGCTTTTTTTTTTTTTTTTAAGATTTTATTTATTTGACAGAGATTACAAGTAGGCAGAGAGGCAGACAGAGGGAGAGAGGGAAGCAGGCTCCCTGCTGAGCAGAGAGCCCGATGCGGGGCTTGATCCCAGGACCCCGGAATCACGACCTGAGCCGAAGGCAGAGGCTTTAACCCACTGAGCCACCCAGGTGCGAGGGGGAGGCTTTTTATCAAAGAGGTAGAGTCTAGTCAGCCCTGTTTTACCCACATGGATCTGTTGCTTCTTGCTAGTGGGCATGGGGCAAAGACAGGAGTGGGTGCCAGGGTGAGGGCCTGGATCACTCCCTAACCCAGTGGGCTAAGTGCACTTAGGCCCTCAGTTGTTGCAATAACAAAATTGCCCTGTTGTTACCCTTAACGTTATTGGGAATTCTTTCCTTTTCTGGCACTCCCTTATCTTTCTGTATGCTTTTTGCATTTATGAGTTTTTCTTTTACTTTGTAGTTACAAGTATCTTATCGGGATCTTGGGAGATGTTTTGCTAGCAGCTTTCAAGGAAACGGGATTTTTTGCTTTTATCACCTTTAGCCTACCACCACCCCACCCACTGCACTCCTGGCTGCTCCCCCTTTTCCTTGAACCCCAATATTCTTTGGTTTTGTCCTGCCTCATTCCTAGCCTTTGCAGCCCCTGCTTTCCTCCTACCCTCTCTAGCCTGTTTAGCCTGTCTTTCCCTCTTCCTGCCCTCTCCCTGGTAGACATCCGATTACTCTGTGTGTGCCACAACCACAGGCATGCCCACACTCCCCCACCAGCGATGGAGATGCCCTGGACTGGAGGTGAGCCCAAATGCAGGGTGGGCAGAGGAGAAATGGAGTGTGTGCCTACACAGAGCCCATCCATGATGGGGGGGGCATGTGTGCTCAGTGAGACTGAGAACCCCACCTCCTTTGGAACAGGGTCCCCGAGTGCTTTCCCCATACTGCGTCCACTTCAGCCATCGAAAATAAACTCACCACCTGGCAGTCAGCCCCCCACGCCAGCACTTTGAACAGTCTTTGTGGGATTAATCTTTATTTCACCCATTTGCCAAGTCAGGCCATGGTGGGTGACCCATTTAGACTTACAATCTTTGTATCTAGACATTGCCATCCTAGGGAATGCAAATTTAAAATATTTACAGGAAACATAGGCACATAAAATGTGAACTGTTTAAAAGTGTTATCCTCCCATTCACGTTCCTCCTTGGTGCGCTTCCTTTCCCAGAAGCAGCCACTGCTGCCAGTTCCTGTGTGTCCTTCTAGAGACCCTCCGCTCACGTACAACTGTGTACGTTTACATTTTTCATATATACATAAGGATACAGGGTATATGCGCGTGTGTATATAGAGAGGCATACATAAACACACACGCACACACACTAAAGGAATGTACATTCTATTTTAATCATCTGTATGATAGAGTATTCCCTCAAGTTTCTTTCCTTTTTCATCTCTCTCACCTATCTTTGGAGAGGGGCATAAATATTATTTGTCTGCCTTGCTGCCTTGGTGGTTCTCAGCCCTGGCCAGGCCTGAGAGGCACTCAGGGAAGAGAGTTGCCAGAGCCTGAGCCACACCCCAGCGCTGCTCTGACAGCCTCCCTGGGTCCGGCGGCTTCCCTGTGTGTGGGGCCTGGGAACTGTGGCTTTGGGAGCAGCAGGCCTGGCAGATCCACCCAGTCTGCGTGGGGGGTATTCCACAGGGCTCGGGGCCCTGAGTACCCCTGACAAGGAAATGGGGAGTAAAGGATTCCATGCAGATACCAGCTTGCTTTTGACCGCAAGCGGCCCACTCCTTTCTTCTTCACCTGGGCCAGGCCGAGTGGTGAGCTTCTTGGTTGGATGGGGTGGGAGCGGCACTCAGTGCCTCCACCATGGGCAGAGAGAGCAGGCCCAAAGGCTGCAGGAGTTAAAGGAACTTAGAACGCAAAGGAAGAGGAGAAGAAACTATTTCAGGTGCTTGGTGACTAAACATCTATCTCGGATCCACTTCGCTTGTATGGTGACAGCATAAGGTGTGACTGATGGAAAGAAAATTAACGATCTGGGCCTGGGTGCCTCCCAAATGGAATGATCCAGGAATGCTGTGGAGCTAATTAACCAGCCGGCACGAAATGTGAAAATAGATGAGGGAACAGGTTTCTTCTCACGGTGGCCTGGTACTGCATATAGACCTATATATACTATTTTTGGCATTCCCTATTAAGTATTCAAAATGATGTAATGTTGAAAGACCTACCTCAGTAGCCCTTTTTCAGGGTAGCAGAATGGATTCTGGATTGGACCTCCTGGGTTCAGACTCTGCTTTTGCCGTTGGCCAGTGTCCGTGAACAGGATACCTGCTGCTTTCTGTGTGGTGGTCTCGTTGTCAGAGGAGCATGAAAACAACACCCACTTTTAAGGTCCTTGTGAGGATAGGAGATAATGGGTATAAAGTGCCTTGAACCCTGTCCTAATGCATAGTACTCCAAGGAAAGCATTTATTGTGTTGAAATACCACCCTTCCCCCCCCAGGGGCTTAGGGGTGGACATTTTTGAGGCCTTGTATTTTTTTTTTTTTTAAAGATTTTATTTATTTTATTAATTAGAGAGAGTGCAGAAGCACATGAGCAGGGGCAGGGGAGAGGGAGAAGCAGGCTCCCTGCCGACCACGGAGCCCGAAGCAGGGACTCCAGGACTCTGGGATCATGACCTGAGCTGAAGGCAGATGCTTAACCCAATGAGACACCCAGGTGCTCTGAGGTGTTGGCATTTTTTAAGCTTAGAAACTCTTTCCTGGTGACCTGCTTAAAGGAGAATCTTGACAATAAGAGAGCAAATGCCAGTCTCTTTCCCCATTACCTGGGTCAGGGCAAAGTACATTTGGTTCTCTAACCACTGAAAATTGAGAGTAAAATTGTGAGGTACACAGTATTTACTGATCTCCATTTAGAATCTGGTTGGTGGGTTTTTGAAGGCAAATGGATAAACTTGTCCTGTTAACCAGGTTTTTCTGCACTGGGGGAGGGTGGGAGTTCGCTGCTTTGTTGCCTCTTGGCAGTGTTGAGTCTTAGTCACGATTCTGAATAATGTTCTGGAAAACTGCTTTCTTGGATACATTTATCTTAACTCTCTTTTTGGAAATGTACGTTAACAATCAGTAGCTCTGGCTGGTTACTTGGGGGAAGATCCTGTAAGACATAAAACAGCGTAAAATGCTTTCAGTTGCAGAGAGGCCTTCCAGAGGCTCCCGGAATGATACTTGGATCTTGTGGGAGGAAATCTTTTCCAATTTTCTAGGTTTCTGTAAATCTATATGAGTTATGCGGTTATAAAACCTTATGATGGGAAATATGTTTAGGAAACATGAATGTGCTCCCAGGCAGGGACTGCACAAAAGATGCCCTAACACATTTAATGCCCCAGTTAAATGTATTGCACAAGTCCCGTTTTCTGGAACTGGATAAACAGAGCATCTTTTCTTTCTATTCTGAGCTTCTGTCCCCCTCCCCTCTCCACCTAGTCACTTCAATGGCACAATAAATGGAAATCTTATTTCCTGCATCTGCAGACCTATTTACCTGAATGTCTAAGCTCCCCCTTGCCTTTCTCAGGTCTGTTCTTTCTGAAATGCGATTTTGCTTTCATCTCCCTAGTTTCTTTGCCCTCGTTTTTTTTTTTTTTTTTTTTTTTAAAGCTTTCTCTAATCCTGCACTCCATTTACTTTAATCTGTAACGTTGGACATTGCCATGCTGCATAGACACCTTTAAACATTCATCATCTCCCAGATTTACATTTTCTTCCATTATGAACTTAAATCCCTTTTCACAGTCTATACCAGTGAAAAAATTTTAAAATAAAGAACTATTATCAAAAGCCATTTCTGCCAGTTTAAAATGCCTTATTGGATGGCTTTAATCCCTTTTGATAATTCCATTATCTTTGTAAACTATGACTTGAATTTATAGTATGTGCATATGTATGTATGTAGTTATATTTATGACACATGGGAAGAACCTTACGCCCCTATGCCCTTTATGGTCTTTTATTTTTGGAACTCAAAGAAGTGGTGATTTTAAAATAAGAAAAGTGCGTGTGTGTGGGTGTGTATAACAGCGGCTGTACATGACCTGCAAAGCCTAATCCTTAAAAGCAAAATGTTCTGACCCTTTAAAGATGTCTTAATTTAAAATCATGTCTGTTTTGGGGACCTCCATTTTTTTTCGAAATAAAGTCCTTAAATGTGTAGAGCAGTGAGCTGACCAGTTGCGGGAATTGGGAAAGGAGGTCATTCTAGGTATGTGGCCCCTGCTCCCATAGTTAACCTCCACGTCCCAGCTTCCTGTCTGTGAAGCAGTCTGATTGGACTGGATGTTCTCTGAGACTGAAGGCACGTTGGGGATCCATCAGTGTTCCACGGGAAACACCTGCTGGTGGGACCGGAGGCGGCCCGGCAGATCATGGGTAGTTGATAACATGATTTTCCTACTCTGGAGAGGACGCCTCGGCCTACCAGGGCTGGCATTTCTGCCATACCAATAGGAAGGGCGATCCGAGTGTATCTCATCACTCAATGGAGGAGGGAAGAAAATAGGTCACAGTTCAAAGAACACCAGCGCTAAGGGGACTGTGCTCACAGTGCCGGTTTTTTCAGTGAAATGGTTTTAATTCTTCTCGAAATCTCCTGGAGCATCTGCTGAGGAATGTCAAGTCAGCCAGAGAATTTCTGGTGTCATGTTGCCCAGAACCAATGTTGGATAACTCTCGTGGATGCCCCTAAGAGATTTTTGCTCTCTGCCACTGGCGTCGTCTGCGTCCTTGTGTTGCTCTTGGATTTATGTTGACCTGAACACCTTAGCTCGTGTGAAGTTAAAGCACCAGGCTCCAGGATGCCGCCTCCGGCTTCTAGGCTGCCAGATCACCCCACTCGTTTCATGCTGCCTGTTCATAGGTAAAACTTCGCTTCCTGCTTTGTGCCTTTCTAGTAAAAGGGAGCTGGAAGTTCGGGGTCTTCCACTTTGTCTGAAAAACAAAGCAACAGGACAGCATGTTTGGGACTGATATTATGGTGAGATGTCAAAGTAAACTTGAAATAGAAACCCTTCCTTCCCGAGCCCCAACTCCAAGTGTCGTTTTATTGCAGACCACATAAAATCACAGTGTCAGAGTGCAGCTCTTCCGGAGGCTGGAGGTCCTCATGGTTACAGCCTGCTTTGGAAACATCCTCACCATACTTGGAGTTAATGAAAATATTTGCTTTGCTTGATATAAACAAAGTTTATGGGCAGAATTTGTAATTAGATAACTCTCTAATTTTCTTTTACCCTTCATTCCCCAGTTTTTTGCTTGTATCACATTGGAGAATACTAAGTATTTAAGAAAATAAACCTTTTTTCAGTAACAAGGTTTACTATTTTTTTCTGGTGTTGTCATAATAGATATATTTCTCCCTAATTTTGTTGTGTCCCCACAAATTAAGGGGCTTGAAGTCTGGTTTGGGGTTTTCTTTTCTTTTCTTTTTTTTTTTTTTTTTAAGATTTATTTGTCAGCGAGAGAGCACACAAGCAGAGAGAGAAGCAGGCTCCCCGCTGAGCAGGGAGCCCAGTACGGGACTCAATCTAGGACCCTGAGATCATGACCTGAGCCGAAGGCAGATGCTTAATCAACAGAGCCCCCCAGGCGTCTCGGGTTTGTTGTTGTTGTTGTTACAGGTTGGAAATAGTTGTGTGTGAGTAGGGAAGATGGTACCTTGTCACAGCACCTGCTCCTCTCAGGCCAAGCTAGCTGTTGAACTAGCAGGTCTATGATTTAGATAGTATGAGGACAGCCACAGGGCAAACCACATCGGTAACCTCTTCGAGGTGCCCCCCACCTCCTCTGTGCGTACCTTTTGGGGCTGTGGCCTCCGTGCTTTCCAAGTTCTTCTCCATCTCCTAGTGTTCCTTGCCAGATATCCAGGACATCAGGCAACCAGGCCCCATTCTTGTAGGCATAGCGCCTGCTTGTATTCCCCGCATTAGCCCAGTGTGGTGGTGGTCACATGTTCCAGAGACTGGACCAGAGCAGACAGCTCTCCTTCCCTCTGCTTTCTCAAATCTCCTTAGTGTGCAGCTTGCTCGGCCCCAGTGGGCGTTTGCTTTACGGTATACCCCCAGCTGTGCCTTAAGTTCCCTTCCACAGACAGAGATCACCGGAGAGGCCGCAGGGAAACCTCATGTCCTGGCTCAAGACCTCAAGGAGGTAGTTGTAAAGGATTTCTGGCTGATCTTCAGGGGTGTAAGAGCAGCTCCGGGGTCCTGGCCATTGGTGGTGGCTTCTTACAGTGCAGATCAGGAGGCAGGGCGAGCGAGGGTTATAGGAGGACCAGACTGGGGCCCTGCTGCTGTTCACATAGATTTAGGATGTAAGGATTTCCACTACTTCCAGCTTCCTTCCCCCAGGGACAGAACGTTTGTGTGGATATTCTTGTTTTTGAAAATTCTAGTGAGGGTTTCCTGGTAATTCTGTTTATTTTTCCAAATACCAGTCGCTTGGACATTTAGTGATAAATCTTTAATTTCCCAAGTCTGTTAAAACCCGCTGAAGCGGGTGTCTGGGTGGCTCAGCTGGTTAAGCGACTGCCTTTAGCTCAGGTCATGATCCTGGAGTCCCAGGATTGAGTTCCCTGTTGGGCTCCCTGCTTGGTGGGGAGCCTGCTTCTCCCTCTGACTTACCCCTCTTTTGCTCTCTCTGTCATTCTCTCTCAAATAAATAAAATCTTTAAAAAAAAAACAAATACATAGCTGGCCCAGGGGAGACTCAAATGACCTTTCTGATGTTGCAAACTTACCTATTGGACCCATGGCTTTTCCATTCACAGCTCTGCTGGTTCTGAGTTGCCTTTGAAAGCCAGGCATGAGCCTGTCTGCCTGTTTTAACCCCAGTCTCACCCCCCATCTGTGCACGGGGTGACTACTTATTTTCATACCTCCCAACATGATGAATGAGCACAGTGACGCAATTCGAACTTGAGAGTTTAGGTCACGTCTCTTTTGAGTCTTGTACACAAAGACCGACAAAAATTGAGCTTCCGATTCAAATCCAAGCCTTGGTTTTTCAGAGTCAGGAAGGTCTGGTAAGGACCAGTTGGGTAGTAGTTAGCAGAGAGACTAGTTTGCTTATGAAAAGCTTCCTGTATTTTTTCTAGCTCTGCTGTATATAAAATTAGAATACTTGTAGATGTTTTCATCATCAGGGCAATGGTTTACCTTCCCTCCTCACCCAGCCTCAGTTGCTTCTTAGTGCACTCAGGAGGGGAGGAAGGGATGGATGGGGGAGGAGCAATAGAAGAGAGCTTATTATCAGAATGCTTGAGGATCAGCTGTATCTTTTCCAGAGAGGCTGATCTTAGCCAACATACTCTTCCTTTTGTCCTCTCTATACTGTAATTGTGTCCTCTGTATTTTGTCATTGGATCTGCTTACACTAGAGTATCTAATTTCGTGATAGTAAGCTTGTTTGTCCTTAAGTTCATTTAGGGGCTGAATTCCAGAGAGAACCTGCTTCATCAGTGAATCCTGTTTCCAGTCCCATGACTAAGAGTTGGGCTGGTCGAGTTGTAGGAAGGTGGTTGCTGTGCTGTGGGGATTGTGGTGTGGATCTGATGAGAGAAGAGGTCTATGGTACTGGGGAGAAATGTTGAAGTTGGGAGACTCTCCCTTGGGTTCTCTTATTGGAGAGAAGTGGCGGGAAGCCAGGGAGTTCTGGAAAGCATCTGGGTGTTTGAAACTCTTCTATGATACCTATGTAAGATCCCCTCCCTTACTTGAGCTGAAATCATAGTTTCTTATGGATCATTCATACTTGGTCTTAATCTAATCTCAAGGGACGCATGGGTGGCTCAGTCGTTTAAGCATCCAGCTCTTGATTTCAGGTCAGGTCATAACCACACGATCCTATGAACGAGTCCGGCATCAGGCTCTGTGCCCAGCAGGCAGGAAGTCTGCTTGAGATCTGTCCCCCTCCCTGCTCATGTACTCTCTCAAAAAAATAAGTCTTAAAAAAAAAAAAAATCTAATCTCGGTGGTGCGTGGGTTGCTCAGTTGGATAAACGTCTGCCTTTGGCTCAAGTCATGGTCCCAGGGTCCTGGGATCAAGCCCCTCATTGGGCTCCCTGCTCAGTGGGGGTCTGCTTCTCCCTCTCCTCCCTGCTCTTGCTCTCTCTTGCTACTTCTGTCTCTCTCAAATAAATAAATAAAATCTTAAAAAAAAATCTAAGCTTAGATTGGTGGCTTTCTGGACCCATTGTTAGGAGTAAAACTGGGCTAGTTGATAGGATACAGAAAAGGGTATGAGGTATGGAGTTCATTGATACTTGAGTGGTGAAACTTGAATTTTCTCTCACATGGTAAAAAGTCCTCTAAGAATGGTAGAAATAAAAAAGAAAAAACTATTAAGAAAAACAACATACACATAAGACATATAGGAATTATATTCTAAGGATCTAGTTCTTAGGAATTAATCTACCTATAATTGATGATCTAAATTCAGGTTTTTCTCTCTTCACTCCAGGAGGTGACTTTGGTCCAGAGACGTCCCCCCAAGTCCTGCCCTCTGGCCGTGGTGGCGACTTTTCCGTGAGCAGCCTCCCTGTAGTGGAGGACACCTACAGGGTGAGCTTGGCCAAAGGTGTCTCCATGTCTCTGCCTTCATCGCCTCTGCTGCCTCGACAGACTCACTCAGTGCAATCAAGATCAAATAAAAAATCTCCAGGTAACTGAACAACCAAACAGCACCCACACTAGCTTGGTTATATATGTAATGCTTTTATTGAAATGAAGCAAACTGGTGCTTATAAGGAATTTTCTGGGAAGTTGTTTTCTTTGTTACAGTAATTTCTGGAAGAAGAAAATCTTAAAAAAGAAAGTTATGATTTGAATACACTCATTTCTTTAGTTCAGCCTGTATATAAACTTTTGATTGCTCAGGCTAGACTTTTATAAATATTCAAGATCTTGTTATCAATATTGATTAATCATTGGTCTTGTTTTCTTGGTCATGAATTTGGGAACGCTATAATCTAAACTCACTGTGGTACATTTAAAAGTTCTGGATTTTGGCAAGGGTAATCTGACAACAGTTCATTTATTACTGCCTAGTGTTACAAACTGATGTCCTTTCTTTGATTACATCACCCAGCATTGGAACAATTATAAATTTTTTGAAAATTCAGATTTGTAAAGGGGTGGGAGCAAGGGTCTTACAGATTACTTGTTTTAAAGTATTTTGGCTTCCCTCATCATGACCAAGTTTTTGCACTTAACATTACCAGTGAAAACCAAATGTTAACTTAACTTTGAGAGGTTATGGTTCAGAAGTGAGGAAAGCCTTCTGGAAACCTGCAATCATGAGCATTCCTCTGATGTTTTAGGTTTGCTGAGCATTTGTTTAGTGAGGGCAGTATAGTTTGGGGCCTTTGTTGACCAAAAGGGGGGGGTGGAGGGGGTAAGGATTCTTCTCACATACACATAAATGAATTTGGAATTGGTCTAAAATGTGTCCTGGGACTATAAAATTGGAATCTGTTTTTCTGGTTTCATAAGTATTTGTATTACTTGACACATGATAGTCATGATTTCTGAATCTTTTAGCGGATATTTGCAGTTTGTGTGGTGACAAAATTTAGAAGGCAAACCTTGAGGCTCTGAGTGTTAGAAATGGTGCTATGAATTGGTAAGTGTCCAAAACGCTTTATTGTTCTAGAGCTTTCTTATTTTGGACAGCATTGTTTACAATCCAGTCATTAGCTGGAACTTGGAAACCCTTTTGGTATGAAGCAGTTTCCTGTGCCAAGGAATTTGACCTGTTTATCAGTATTTGGGGAAATTCCTGGAATGTCCTTCTTTCTCTTTGCCGTTCCCTACCACTATATCTCTTGGTCAGATTTCTTCCCTTCTTTCAAATTGTGGTTCCCACACTGCCTTTCTTGATGGTTACCGCATTGGAGTTATCTTCTCCCTACAAATTGTGCACAGCATTTTACTTTTTCCTTTATCAGCCCTGTCATTTGTCCTTTTCCCGTTGAATCAGTGTTTTTTATGTGTAGCCTGTGTCTGATGGGCATGGATAGGCCTGATGGCTTCTTTGAGTATACTTCATCTATATAAAACCGATAAGAGAATTCTGAACCTCTCTAGATTTTATTTATTTGAGAGAGAGAGTGTGTGCGAGAGAGCATGAGCAGGGGGGAGGGGGAGAAGCTGGTTCAGTAAGCCAGACATGGGGCTTGATCCCAGGACCTTGAGATCATGCTCTGAGCCGAAGGCAGACTCTTTACCCCTGGGATCATGACCTGAGCCAAAGGCAGACAGATGCTTAACGAGTAAGCCACCCAGGTGCCCCCCTATCTGGATTCTTAGGGGACCTTGGTTGAGGGTAATGCAAGTGCAAAATGCAGAGATTCGACCTTTGGTAGAATTTGCTCTCCTATAGTCTGTGCTGCTGCAAATGAATTGATGCTGCTTGGGCCTTAGGTCTGGTGAGACTACCTAAGAGCCTAGGGAATATGTATTTCAGAGAGAATTTTATTAATGTTATTATTATTATTATTATTTTAAAGATTTTATTTATTTGACAGAAAGAGAGAGATCCCAAGTAGGCAGAGGCAGGCAGGGGTGGGCGCGCGGAGGGGTGGGGGGGTGGGGGGGAAGCAGGTTCCCTGCTGAGCAGAGAGCCGGATGCGGGACTTGATCCCAGGACCCTGAGATCATGACCTGAGCCGAAGGCAGAGGCTTTAACCCACTGAGCCACCCAGGCACCTGAGAATTTTATTATTAACAGATGTTTGTTTTAGTGGGACTTGAATCTTTTTAATCTTTAACTTGATTTTTGCAGCTCTGTTGAGATACACAACTATAACTCGTACGTTTAAGGTGTAACATGTAGTGATCTTATGTGCGTGTGTATATGGCAAAATGATGACAGTGAGGTTAGCATATCCATCCTCTCATAGCTCCAGTGTGTTTATTTTGTGGGGTGTTAGTGGGCTGCTAAGTAGTGATGAATGTCATGGTGAACACTGAAGGGATGGCTATCCAGAAGGTTCTCAGAGGCCACAGGCTCTCACGGGCCAGAAAGCCCTGAGGAGGCCTGACCAAATTTGGTATTTTAGTTTTGAGAAAATATTGTATAGTTTGATTTTCTCCATAGGAATAAAATTTGTTTCTGCTGAGTTCTTTGCAAGGCAAGGCCTTATGAACAGAAGGGAGTAGTTGTGTGACATTCAAACTTTTAATGGATCGAAGAGAATATTCTCCATATTAGATGCTTTGGGTCCAAATTAAATACACTAAGCAGATCCTTCTCTAACAGAGCCATGTTTGTGCTTCGCCCAAATTTGTGCAGCAAATTCATGTCTCACAGTAGTGATTTGCCTTCATTATCTTGGCAATCTTAATTCAAAAGGGAAGCTAAGGGCAGATATGCTTGCTTAAAAATGGCAGTGACTCAGAGTACATCAGACAACAAACAATGTTTTTCTACAATGTCTAATGCTCATAGGTTTCTGTTTAAGCCATATTGTTAGAAACGTATCCAGAGACCGAGTGTTCTACTTGCCTGTAAAATTAGTTGGCATATGGTTGTGAATGTGCATTGGATTTAAAAATAGCCATCTATTTAGGGGCGCCTGGGTGGCTCAGTGGGTTAAAGCCTCTGCCTTCGGCTCGGGTCGTGATCCCAGGGTCCTGGGATCGAGCCCCGCATCAGACTCTCTGCTCGGCAGGGAGCCTGCTTCCTCCTCTCTCTCTCTCTCTCTCTCTGCCTGCCTCTCTGCTTACTTGTGATCTCTGTCTGTCAAAAAAAAAAAAAAAAAAAATAGCCATCTATTTAAAAAGCTCACACTGTTGTTGCTAATGATACAGTAAATACGGTATGTGCGTGCTGTGCCCATAGGCACTGAGCCCTCCCTCCTGCACTCCCCTTACACCAGCCGGGCTGGGCTTTAGGATCTTGTCATCATTCAGAACCAGCTCTGAATTACCGTGATGACTTCTGTTCTCATTTGTATGATAAGACCCTTTTCTCTCTCTTTTGTTTAAGAAGGTG
The DNA here is from genome assembly GCF_002288905.1 of Enhydra lutris kenyoni. Classification (NCBI taxonomy): domain Eukaryota; kingdom Metazoa; phylum Chordata; class Mammalia; order Carnivora; family Mustelidae; genus Enhydra; species Enhydra lutris. The sequence continues at coordinate 56,667,576 of NW_019154085.1, forward strand.
CATTTAAAAAAAAAAAAAAGTAAGAAAATCTAAACCTGTTTTACTTGTTTGGATAGAAACTCTTCACTAATTGATGCTAATCAAGAAACTGTCAGGGACTGAAACTTCTAGCAAAGGTCAAAGACTATAAACCCCTATAATAGGCACTCCAAGTAGCCTGTTTTAATGAAAGCTTGTATTTTAATACAATAGGTGATTAGCTCTCGGGCCATGGGAACTCTGGGCCAGAGACAATTTCATTAACCTTGCAATAATGTGACCCTGCATTTTTCATGGTTGAGTTTCTTACATTCCACTCATATTGCTCGGTAATATTATTTGCTCTCATACTACCTTGTTCCATATAGTTATATTTTTTCACTTGTTAGTCTAAAGATGCAGTTTTCGGGTTTTGTTTCAATTTATTTCCCCCCTGGAATGGAAACTACATTTGCTGGTAAAGAAAACAAGGGCCAGTATCCATTATAGTCCTGTGGTGGTTGCAAGCTTTTTTGGATTAAGAATTCATTAATATTTGTAATGTATCCTTTTGTCTTCCAGAGAAAACAAAGCCCATTTCCTGTGGTTTATTTATTAGTAATATCATTAGTTACTTTATATTTGGATTATATTTCCCAGATTACTTTGGGCCCATTATGCAACACTCCAAAGGTAGGGCATGAACAGGAAGCACGCTTTTAAAATACTGTGATGGTACAGCAGTAGAGGGTGGAAAGTGGGGGATACTGCTTTTTTCATCTGTGCTTGTGTGGCAAGACTTGCTGGTGCCGGCCCTTTCACTCGGTTCCGTGTCCATTTCTTGCTGTAGCCATTTTGGAAACCGCCCTGGCTGGCTGTTTCTTTAAGGGAGGAACCTCCAAGTTGACAGGCTGTGAAGTGGAAGTCATTCTGCCCTTTGATTCTTGGACCATAAGTTAATTGTCTGTCCAGGCCCTCCCTTTCTCACCCTGCAAGTGTTTCTTATAGAAAATTAGTGCTTTTGTTTAAAAAGATTTTTTTATTCTACTTCATCAAGGGAGCACCAGGGTGGTTCATCGAGACCTGAAACCACACGTGCATGGCCTTTTTTCACTTAATATAATATCATGAACAATTTTCAGTTTGCTTGAAGAACTTGAAATTTAATGTCTTTTGTTTCACTATTCCATGGTTGATTTTTAACTAATTTCCAGTTGTTGGGTATTTGTTACTTTTCAGGTTTTTAAATTGTAGCATGAGCCAAGATATTTTGCTTTGTTTTTGCTGTTCAGTACCTACGAATTCAGAAATTTTAATTGTGGTAAAATACAAGTAACAGAATTTACCATCTTAACTATTTTTAAATGTGTAGCCCAGCTGTGTATTTTATTGTGCACCCAGTCTCCAGAGTTCCTGATGTGATTGTACTTGTCCAGTAATTTTTGTGCACATCTGATATTGTAAGAGTGGCAAGTTCCCAGAAGTGAAATTATTGAACTAAATGCACTGTGTTTTTAAAGATTCTCGGTGCATACCGCCCAGTCATTTTCCAGAAAAGCTGTATTGATTTCACATTCCCTCCCGCATTCTTTGAGAGGCTTCTTTTTGAAGTTAACAGTCTTCTGGGAACCATCTCAGATGGATAAGTGCTGGTGCAGTGCTTTGTCCGAATTAGATAGAAGGGGCTGAGAGAAGTCCTCCTGTCACCTTCCTCTTTTTGAACTTCCCTTCTGTCTGCATTGCTCAGACAATTCCCATTTTCTTTCCTTCCATGATACTGTGTCAGGGGAATGATCGCAGCTGAGTCAGATCAAGTTCACGGTCAGAAAAAACACTCAGCTGGCCTCTAGTTTTAGCTACAACCACACTCTCTGTTATGTGGGGAAGATCATAGACATTTTCTATTTTTTTTTAAAAAAGATTTTATTTTTAAGTAATCTCTACACCCAACGTGGGGCTTGAACTCACAACCCTGAGATCAAGAGTTGCAGGCATCCCTGGATCATAGACATTTTCGAGTTGGCGAGGCCTCCGGACCAGGTCAGACCATCGGTGCCAGGCCTCTTCGCAGGTATGGAAGGCATGGAACTTGCCCCAGTGTGGAAGTTACTGGTGGAGCTTTGGCCTACGCCCAGGTCCCCCGCTCTGTCCCCAGCATGTTCTCTGATGCCACTCTGCATTGTTCTGCCTGTTCGTTGTTGACACATGAGCCGTAAATGACGGGGCTTTGTGCTCTGGTTACATGCACAACAGGAGTCTATGGGCTTCATGTACCCACATGCCTCTGTGAGGCTTTTTGATGGGGGAGGGGAGAGAGTAACTCAGGAAGTGCACAGTCCCAGCCCAAGCCTGCCTGTAGCACTGGGCTAGTGTGAGGCCCTGCTTTCACCTAAGTGGTGTGGGCCACAATTGGGGCTCTGATTTTCAGCAAGGACAGTTCCTCCCGCTGTGGTGAATAGGAAAACATTCTTTGTTTCCTCCCAGAGACTTGTTATCTGATAGCCTCCTCCAAGGAGTAGGCGGCTGCCTGTGCCTCACTGCCACGCCCAGCCGTGACCCGGACACACACACTCTGTTGTTCTGTGTTTACACACTGAACCCATGTGCATTCCTTTGCACCACTGTGAACCTGAGGACCTTTCTGAGTGCCCTTTATTTCCACACCTGTGATCCTGGTTCACCCATACACACTTTGTCCGTGCCTCTGACACGCCCCAGAGTTTTAAAGAAGACCGATGTCTGGGTCTGCCTTCAGAGATTCTGATTTAATGTATATGAAGTATGGCCTGGGCATTGGGATTTAAAAACAAACAAACAAAAATAACTTCCCAGGTGATTCTAATATGTAGCAAAGTTTGAGAGCCACTGGTAAGGAATTAGAATTATAGGAGATAATCACATATTCTTTTTTAATGAAGGTAAATACACTGATATTAGCTGTAGTTTTTAAATTTTAGAAATAATATTTGAGGAGGAAAAGACATTACAAAAATGTACTAAATAAAGGTACCAGTAAATCTGGGTTTCCTCGTACCCCCAGAAAGACCACCTCTTTTGACACTTGGTTCAGTGGCTTTCCTGCCGTTTTGTAGTACAGATGTGATGGATTTGACCATTTGCCTGAGCACTGCGTATAAGACGTTCCCAGTTTTCCACCAAATAAAGAACAGTAGAAGAACATTCTTTTATATTAATATTTAAAGGCATCTCTAATATTATCATTGGATAGACTATGCAAGTGGGATAACTGGGTGGATACTAATATTGAGAATGGATTGTGATATACTTACCAGTCATTGGTACTTTTTTCTTTGGGGACTTTTTTGTGGTATTTGTCTAATGTTCTACTTGGGCAATATGTATTTCTTACTGGATCATCATAGCTTTCCTGTTATTTGCTTTAAGGCTATCAGTCATATATGTCACAAAAACATTTCCCCAGATCATTGTTTTCCATTTAACTATGTTTATAAGTGTTTTATGACTTACTAAAGTTTTTTTGTTCTCTCCATTCAAATTTACGTACTTTTCCATTGTGATTTATCCCATTGCATTTTTTAAAAACAGCTTTATTGTGATGTATCACATACCATATAATTCACCCATTTAAAGTTTACAGTTCAGCGTTTTTAGCATTTTTACAGGGTTGTGCAACCATTGCCACAGTCTAATTTTAGAACCTTTTTATCTCCCTTAAAAAAAACCCATTCACATTAGCAATTACTCCACATTCCTCCCTACTTCCCTCCCCCTCTCCCTAATCCACCATCCCGCAGCCCTAAGCAAACAGTAATCTACTTTCTATCTCTGAATCGCCTATTCCAGGCATTTCATATAAATGGAGTCCTGTAACGTGGGCTCTTGTGACCTATTTCTTTCATGTAACAGTGTTTTCTAGGTTCATCCTCTTTGTATGTAGTATGTATCAGTACTTCATTCCATTTCATTACCTAATGTTTTATTGTATATATACACCTCATTTAAAAAAATCCGTTCTTCAGCATGGGGACATTTGGATTTCTACTTTTTGGTTTTTTTTAAATAATAACGTTATGAACATTTGTGTGTGCATTTTTGTGTGCATATATCTTTTTCCTTTCTTGGGTATATAGCTAGGGATAGAATTGCTGAATCATATTTTGGAGCACTGCCAAAATATTTTCCAAAGTTACTGCAACAGTTTGGATTCCCACCAGCAGAGTGTGAGATTTCCAGTTTCTCCACATTCTTCCCAACAATTGTTGTTGTCCGTCTTTTTTTTTTTTTTTTTTAAATTACAACTGTCCGACTGCATGTGAACTGGCATCTCCTTGTAGTTTTATTATTAAGTTGTAATAATGCTTTTTCTATTCTAATTACAAGTTATGCAGTATACAAATTCCCTTTCATTCTGTGAATTGTCTTCACCTTCTTGATAACTGTTGTTTCAAGCACAAGTTTTTAACTTTGATGTAGTCTAGTTTATTTTGTCGCTGTCCTTTTGATGCTCTAAGACACTATTGCCTAATCTAAAGCCACAAATACTTATGACTATGTTGATTTTTCATACATGTTTTGAGATAGGGGTCAACTTCATTCTTTTACATGTGGTTATCCAATTGAACTGGTGCTATTTACTGAAAAGACAATCTTTTTCCCCGTTGAATGGCCTTTGACCAAGTCACTGCTATGCTCTAAACCAGCCCGATGTTCCACTTTCCCCTTCACTTTATTCCCCTCCCAGTTCCTGAGGTCAGAACTATCGGACTTGACCTCATGTGTGGCCTACATCTTTTGCTTCAGCCAGCCTTCCTTTGTGTCTCTCCTTTTCCCCGTGTGAGAAGTAACTTCTTGCTCCAAACACTTGTAGCACTGTGTTTCCTTCTCCCTCTGTACAGACGTTCGTTGCACGTCTCTTCCCTGACATTCCCAGAGCTCCTTGTCTTTGTTTCTTGTCCTTGTTTCCCTATGGAAGCCTTGGAAATAGGATCTAATCACTTCTTTCAGTTACCCTGTTAAAATGGATAGGAGTTTAGTAATGAGCAGTCATCAGACCCATGTGATTGGTTGAAATAGTAATGGACACATAAGCCATTTCAATGTAATGGTACCTTATGTTTTTAAAGTTAGAAACATAGTTTCCCCCATATCTAGAGAGAATTGATTCTTTATAATTAAGGTCCTGTCTCTCTGTCAGGGCTTTGCTATCATTAGGCAGTGAGCAAAGGGGAGTATATTTTAAGCTGGGTTTGTCAGGGGCCTTCTCAACGCTACTTTTCTTTCTTTCTTTCTTTCTTTCTTTCTTTCTAAGATTTTATTTATTTGAGAGAGAGCGAGCACACAAGCAGGGGGAAGGGGCAGAGGGAGAAGGAGAAGCAGGCTCCCAGCTGAGAAGGGAGCCCAATGTGGGGCTCTATGCCAGGACCCCAGGATCATGACCTGAGCCAAAGGCAGACGCTTGACCGACTGAGCCACCCAGGTGTCCCTCAACCCTCCTTCTCTATGCTCCTGGCACTCTGCCATGTTCTCAGCCTCTTGGCATTTTTGCTGCATGTTTCCCACCGCCTGCGGTTAATGATGACTGGAGGCTTTATCCACTCACACTTACAGCCGCGTCAGCTGCACCCTGTGGTGGTGTCAGATGGTGGCGAGAACAAACCCCAGTGCTGTGCTCAGAAATGAGTCTTTTTACCTCAAGAAAACAGATGGGGGGTACGCCTGGGTGGCTCAGTGGGTTAAGCCTCTGCCTTAGGCTCGGGTCATGATCTCAGGGTCCTGGGATCGAGCCCTGTGTTGGGCTCTCTGCTCAGCGGGGAGCCTGCTTCTACCCCCCCCCCCAAACCCCCGCGCTGCCTGCCTCTCTGCCTTCTTGTGATCTCTCTCTCTCTGTCAAATAAATAGGTGAAATCTTAAAAAAGAAAGAAAGAAAGAAAGGGAAAGAAAGAAAGAAAACAGATGGAGGCAAGGAGAGCAGTGGTGGGACTCTCTTCTTTTCGATCATTTCTGATTCTCAGACAGAAGTAACAGAAGCCCATGGACGCTATGGTACCTGTAGTTAACACTGATGAATGTTAAAGTAGAAATAGATGGGAAGGAAAGCTTGATGCGCCATCTTGAATCCTCAAGCTGGTCGTGAAACAAGTGTGTGTGGGTGGGGGTGCAGGAATGGCTGGCTATGTTCTAGGTGGAGGGGCAAAGGTGTGCATTGGAAAGCTGAAGGGAACACAGAATGGGGATCTCCAGAGGCGAGCTCAGTAAGAACCAGAGTGCCTTACAAAGGGAAAACTGGGACCATGGGGAAAATCTTCATTATCCAGGCCTGGTGTGTTGAACCCAGTAAGTAAGCTTTGCCTCTGGTGGCTAATGGAGAGTAGCTGGCAAATAGTTACACATGGAACCCTTTGTTTGCACAAGCGTTCTGAGAAATAAAATTTAAGAAACTCTTCCAGGGAGGTGTGACTTTCTTATCACTTTTACCACCAACCAGATCTTCCTTTACTGGTCAAAGGTCCTAAGTGGCATTTGATGAGGTCACTTACTGTTTTTTTAATAGAATTTTTAAAAAAGAGCAGTTCACAGCAAAACTAAGTGAAACGTCTGGAGGTGTCTCATACACCCCTGCCCCCACACACGCTCAGCCTTCCCATTATAGACATCCCCCATCACAGTAGGACATTTGTCACAACCAGTGAACCTACATTGGCATGCCATCATCACCCAAATTCCAAAGTTCACATTCTTGGTGTTAGACATTCTGAGTTTGGGCAAACATATAATGACATGTATCCATCATTATGGTATCCTAATGTATTTTCACTGCCCTAAAATGTGCTCCATTCCGTCCATCACATGCACCCCACCTTGAACATCTGGCAACTACTCACCTTTGTAGTTACAATCTCCATGGTTTTGCCTTTGTTGGAAGGTCACATCGTTGGAATCCTATAGTATGTAGCCTTTTCCTGCTGGCCTTTTCACTTAATAATTATGCATTTCAGGTTTCTCCATGTCTTTTTCATGACTTAATAGCTTATTTCTTTTTAGTGCTAAATAATATTCCATTGTCTGAATGCACTACAATTTGTTTATCCCTTCACCCACCAAAGGACATCTTGGTTGTTTTCAGGTTTGGCAGTTATGAATAGGTCTTTTGTAAACAGCTGTGTGCCAGTTTTTGTGTCGACATAAGTTTTTAACACCTTTGAAGGAATACCAAGAAGCGTGAATGCTGGCTCATATGGTTAAGAGTATGTTTAGTTTTCTTTGTGTTCTTGTTTTTTTTAAAGATTTTATTTATTTATTTGAGAGAGAGGCAGTGAGAGAGAGCATGAGCGAGGAGAAGGTCAGAGGGAGAAGCAGACTCCCTGTGGAGCTGGGAGCCCAATGCGGGACTCGATCCCAGGACTCTGGGATCATGACCTGAGCTGAAGGCAGTCGTCCAACCAACTGAGCCACCCAGGCGTCCCAAGAGTATGTTTAGTTTTATGAAAAATTGACAACTTCCTTTCAAAGTGGCAGTACCGTTTCTGCATTCCCACAAGCAATGAATAAGAATTCTTTTTTTTTTTTTTAAGATTTTATTTATTTATTTGACAGAGAGAGAGACACAGCAAGAGAGGGAACACATGCAGAGCGAGTGGGAGAGGGAGAAGCAGGCTTCCCACCGAGCAGGAAGCCCGATGTGGGGCTCGATCTCAGGACCCTGGGATCATGACCTGAGCCGAAGGCAGACGATCAACGACTGAGCCACCCAGGCACCCCAAGAATTCTTGTTGTGCTACATTCTCACGTGCATTTGGGGTTGTCAGGCTTTTAAAATTTTTTATTTATTTTTTATTTTTTGGATTTTGGCCATTCTAACAGGTGTATGGTGGTCTCTTATTGTTTTAATTTGCAGTTCCCTGATGACATAAGTTGTAGAGTATCTTTTCATAGCATATTTTTCACCTGTATATCTTTTTTTTGGTGAGCTGTTAAGGTTTTGGACATTTTCAAAATTAGGTTGTTTTCTTATTAAGAGTTCTTTGTGTGTTTTGGATTTAGTCCTTAATCAGATATATCCTTTGCAAATATTTTCTCCCAGTTTGTGGCTTGTCTTTTCATTGTCTTGCCATTGTCTTTCACAGAGGGGTTGTTTTTAGTTTTAATGAATTTCAGCTAATCAGTTATTTCTTTCATGAATTGGGGTTGTATCTAAGCAGTCATTGACATAGCCAAGGTCATTAGGATTTCTTTTATGTTACCTTCTAGGAGCTTTATAGTTTAGCCTTTTACATTTAGGTCTGTGATCCATTTTGAATTAATTTTTGTGAAGGGTGTGAAGTCGGTGTCTGGATTTAATTTCTTGCATGTAAATGTCCATCCTTCTTCAAAGTTTTATTGGCTATTTTGGGTTTTTTGCCTTTCCATATAAACTTTAGAATCAGTTGTCTAATATCTACAAAATAACTTGCTGGGATTTTGATTGAGAATACATTGAACTGTAGATCAAGATGGAAAAATTGGCATCTTCACAGTGTAGAGTCTTCCCTTCCATGAATATGGAATATCTCTCTCCATTTGATTAGTTCTTTGATTTCTTTCATCAGCATTTTTTAGTTTTTTTCATGTGGATCTTTTACATATTTTGTTTATACTGAAGGATTTCACTTTTTTTTTTTTTTTAAGGTTTTATTTATTTATTTGACAGAGAGAAACAGCAAGAGAGGGAACACAAGCAGGGGAGAGGAAGAGGGAAAAGCAGGCTTCCCACTGAGCAGGGAGCCTGATGCCAGTTTTGATCCCAGGACCCTAGGATCATGACCTGAGCCGAAGGCAGACTCTTAATTACTGAGCCACCCAGGTGCCCATAGGATTTCACTTTTTGAGGTACAAATGCAAATGGTATTGTTTTTAGTTTGAAATTCCACTTGTTCATTACTGGTATACAGGAAGTCAGTTGGCTTTTGTATATTAATTCTGTATCCTACAAGCTTGTTATAATCCCTGTTCCAGGAATGTTTTGGTCCATTATTTCAGATTTTCTACGTAGATGATCATGTCATCTGTGGAAAAGGTCAGCTTTATTTCTTCTTGCCAATCTATATGCCTTGTCTTGTCTTGTCTTGTCTTATATTAACTAGGAATTCCAGGGTAATGTTGAAAAGGAACGGTGAGAGGGAATATCCTTGCCTTGTTCCTAATCTTAGTGGGAAAACTTCTTGTTTATACCATCAAGTATGATATTAGAGTTCTTGTAGATATTCTTTATCAAGTTGAGGAATTTTCCCTCTATTCCTAGTTGACTGAGTTTCTGTCATGAATGGGTATTGGATTTTGCTATGTGTTTTCTGTATCTATTGATGTGATCATGTGATTTTGCTTCTTTAGCTTATTAATGTGATGGATGACATTAATTTTCTGATGTTGAACCAGCTTTACACATCTAGAATCAATCCCACTCGACTGTGATATGGAATTCTTTTAATTTAGTTTTTTAAAGACTTATTTATTTTAGAAAGCATGTGTGCACACAGGCAGGAGGGGCAGAGGGAAAGAGAGAGAGAACCTGAAGCAGACCCTATGTTGAGCACAGAGCCTGATGCGGGGCCTGATCCCATGACCCCAAGACCACAACTCGAGTTGAAACCAAGAGTCAGACGCTCAACTGACTGTGCCACTCAAGTGCCCCTATAGTTCTTTTATGCATTCTTGGATTTGATTTGCTAATATTTTGTTGAGCATTTTTGCATCTATATTTATGAGAGCCATTGGTGTGTAGTTTTCTTGTACTGTCTCTGGTTTTGGTATTAAGGATGCTGGCTTCATAGAATCTGTTACAGTGAATCAGGAAGTATTCCTTTTATTTTTGTCCCCTGAAAGAGATTGCAGAGAACTCGTATGATTTCTCCCTTAAATGTTTAGTACAGTTCACCAATGAATCCATCTGGGCCTGGCACTTTCTATTTTGGAAGGTTGTTTGTTGATTCAATTTCTTTAACAGCTTTTTAGGCCTATTCAGATGGAGCTCATGTTTTGAAAAGCCTAATATATCACCTGGCATCAGTCAGAAACCTGAGAGACTCTGCTTTTAACTAACTAAAATATTAACGATACTGACAGGTGCAGAAGTCTCCAGCCACGCCAGTTTGGGGCAGTTTGGAACTGGGTTCACCTCTTACTTGGTGTGCTTGGGTAGGTGTTTCCTTATTTGGGAGATGGGGGTAATGAAAGCTTCTCTTTACAGGGTAACTGAAATTTAAATGAGATGCAGACTGTGAATTGTAGGGCCTGATGGCACACGCTCTTCTTTGGGGATTGTTGTTTGAGTGTAGCCATCTGCCTTGGAGCCTATCTTCATTTTCCTTCATCTGACTTGGTGGCCGAGAATGGAATCTCACAGTATTGGTCGTCTCAGTTCTCCATCCTCAGCCAGATCCTCCTGCCGTCTGCCCCCAACGGATTTCATCCTCCAATATCTGTGTTTCCTGGCAAGCATATGTCTTCCTCGTGGGCAGCAGGCTTTATTCTCTGTGAACAGGACACGGAAGCAGGATAGGGCAGTGACTGAGCCACTGGGTTCTGATCCCAGTTTGGCCACCAACTACTTGTATTATTCCTCCCTTGGTTTGCACGAGATTGTACGAAACGATTACAGTTGTGTCTGTACGACTGCCCTGTAGAGGAAGCCAACTCTGCGAGCTGAGATGCATGTGCAAAGGTTTAAGAAAGCACTTCTGAGCAGAAAAGAGACATTTGGGCAAAGCAAAGGTGGGGTGCGTGGTGGTGCCGCCCTGCCTCAGTGATCTGTGAAGCTCCTGTGAGCTCTGTACAAACCAGAGTGAGTGACAGCTGAAGCTGATGGAGCGTAAGTGCCCCCGCATGGTCCTCACGTGCTCGCCAGGCGAGGGGAGTAGAACTTCGATGGGAGCTGAGCGGACACTCGCGGGTCTGAAGCACAGTCACAAAGTTGCTCCTTGTATGGGTAAGTGATAAAGTTGGCACTCAAGGCAGAAACCTCTGTCGGGTTACTCCTGGACATCCCGTAGGCTGCTCAGACATGCCATGTGCAGACATGCTGTCTCTGGATGGCACGGTCGATTCTCTGCCGTTGACACACAGGGTTGTTTATTCGTACATGCCCGATGAAGTAGGTAACTTGGGCTTTAGGTCTGTGTTGTAGCAGCAGTATGTACCTTATATGCAGAATCCCATTGCTTGAGGGCCTGAGGGGCCGGGACTGGCTCAGGCAGTAATAGATGCGTGGGTCTCATCCTCTAGAACCTTTCCCCCACCTTGTGGTGTACATGTGGTTGAATGCAGGGGACGTGGTTGTGCCCAGGTCACAACTCCACTGTAACACTGCAGGGAGGTGTCATCTGAGAACATAGACAGGATTATGGACACCTGTGTCTTGGGCATTTTGATACTTCACAAGGACTCTGGATGTGAGGGTCTTCAGGACTCAAAATATGTGCCTGTTGTATACATCCTAGGTTCTGGTGTTTATATTTGACTTGGGAATTAGAGGTCTGGAAGTGAAACTTAGAGGCTAGGAATCTCCTATTTTGTTAATTAAAAAGGACTTTGAGATCTTTAGCGAAAATTCAATAGACATTTTCTTTTTAAAACTGGTTTGCTTTTACAAAATAACTTACAACATTTTTTTCTCAGTTCTAGAGTTCTTATTAGAGCCAGGTATGTGTTCTTTAAGATTTGAATGAATGTATGTATGTACTCAAACATACGTTTAAATTTGAGTATATGCGTTTAAAGGATTCTCAGAGTGCATGGTTTTGTTTAGAAGTGGTGGTGAGATTTGAACAGATCTTGTCTGCATTATACAAGGTGAACGTCTGTACACGTCATTTCCCCTGCTGGAGGAAATTCTGCCCAAGCCATGTAGTGCTGTGGGAAGTTTCTGGATAGACTTGGGGTTCAAATCCGTAGTCCTGTTCTTAAGTTCTGTGTGCTTAGAAGTGACTCATCAAGCTTTCTGATTCTTGGTTTCCTTGCAGTTCTTTGAGAGGATAGAGGGGATGCTGGTAAAGCGCCCAGCTCCTAAAACATGCTCGGGAAGTGCTGTTGCCCCAACTTCTGAGATCAGATAACTTGCCCCCTTTCCCATGTGTTGGCTTCTCATACTTCCTCCTCTTCTGTTTGTCTGACCTGGACAGTGGGGAAGGCACTGCTGTCTCAGTGCAGGGACCTCTAACATCTTGCTGGGGATACCTGGATTTGCCTCTCTCAGTCTGGGTGTGGCTTTGCAGAGTTCACCCTTCCACAGCTTGTGTGAAAGGTCTCATCCCATCTTTCCTTGCTTTTCATTTCCTGCGGTAGGTGTTGCTCCCAGCCAAGTGCGTTGTTTCTTTATTCTTGGTCCTATCAAAATTCATAGTGAAAGTGGTAAAGATCCGTGAGAATGCAAGTAACCAAGATTTGGAGTGTGAGAAGCAGTTCACAAGGACGCGAGCTGATACTGGAGATTTTGGGGTGAGGGTGGGGAAATCACCCTGCATCTCTATGCTGTTTTGAGGGGGGATTGATTCTGCCCAGTGTGGAAGATTCCTCAGAATGGCCACCTGGGCCCAGTAAGACTCTCAGGAAGAAATGCTGTCAACAGGCCCAGGTCAAGGAAGCACACATTAAACAGTTTCTGAGATGTGATATGTATTCTGCATTAGGTTTTGCTGCATATTTTTTTAAGTTTATGATGTTTTAATAAGCAACTGAAGAATAACAGGTCCTTTTAAGGCAGGAAAAATCTTTCTATAGCTTCATACCTGGAGTCACCTTGACTTTTTCACTATTGCTTGTAGATTTCTTTCTTTCTTTCTTTCTTTTTTTTTTTTTTAAGATTTTATTTATTTATTTGACAGACAGAGATCACAAGCAGGCAGAGAGAGAGGAGGAAGCAGGCTCCCCGCCGGGCAGAGAGCCCGATGCGGGGCTCAATCCCAGGACCCTGGGATCATGACCTGAGCCGAAAGCAGAGGCCTTAACCCACTGAGCCACCCAGGCACCCCTCTTGTAGATTTCTTAATGATACAGTGGAAGGAAAAAATAAAACTTACCGAGTCCAATATGTTTTCCCTGAAATGAGAAAGAAACCTTCTAGCGGACTGCTCAAGAGAATCATTTCTAGTTTGCGTTTGGTTATTCTTACTATTTTTGTGGTTTAGTTTCCCTGTTTCTTCCTTTCAAACTGGAAATTCTTAGTTAGTGTGCCCTTTGGCCTTTAAAAATAGTCCCTCTCTGTGCACTGGTGCTCTCAGGAGCTTTCCCCAGCTCTTCTGGGCTGGCTGGCAGTTGAGTTGGCAAGAGACTTTTCCAGGACCCCTTTCATCATAAGAGGATACTTTGTAGGTGATGTGACTCTTTCGTGGTGGTGACCTTTATTTTTTCGAATGTCCTCTGAGGCCCCCTGAGTTACTTCAGTCTTCTTTTCATTTGGTGATTTCATGAGGTTCCATAAACACTTGTCTTATTCAGGCTAATTGAGCATTAGCTGTGTGTTGGGCTGTGGGATAGAGGTGAGGTAGGTAGAAAGGTAAACAAACACTTGGTCCTAAGCTTTGGGCGCCTCCCAGATTAGTGAGAGGGGTGATGACTTGTGAGACCTTGAGCTGTCTACAGAGTTGCGATGTCACGGAAATGAGCGAGAATCTCTGGGGGCAGCTGGTAAGGTGCCGATGTGACATTGGAAGGTGCTCTTAACGCGTGAATTAGGGGTTGCATACCTAACGGGGGTTGGGTGGGTAGGAGGACGGTTGTGTGAAGTCTGGAGAGCATGCAGGAATGTGAGGGACTGGGCAGCCCTGGATGGAGCTCACGAGGCACAGTGAGGCAGCCGGCAGTGTTGAAGAAGAGCATGGAACGTCGGTGGGAGCCAGGAGTGATTTTAGTCTTTTGGCAGTGGTGTTTTTCGGCCATTATTTTTAAGTAGAAAGAATGTATAAATTGGGGTCTTAGGACAATAACTATTTTTATATGGGCTATCTTGGAGTTGGGGCAGCTGGTTAGGACTCTTGTGATGATTCAGATGAAGTCTAGTAACCAAAACCTCTGCAGTGACAGGAGAATGGAGGGAGGTGGGAGTCTGAGAAAGTTGTAGGGAAAAGAATCTATAGGTTGTGGTGACCTGTTTGTACCTGAGAATGAGGGAAGAAAGACAAGTGCAGAATAGCTCTGAACAGACCTTGCTATCTCTTGTCCTACCGTGGCACATGGGAGAGATTTGTTCGGCATTTGGGATAAAGGGACTGTCCTTGGGGCACTGCCCAGCAGTCCAGACAGTGGAGGGATCCACATCTCTGCACACGCTTCCCTCCTTCCTTGCAAACCAGTTGGGAATCTTGCCAAGGGCTCCAGCTTGGTTTTCTCGGGGGGGTCTAGATTCAAAAAATCGTTGTTGCCCTAGTGGCTTTACCCTTCCCTGCTATGTAATTATTAGGAAGTGTCTCCACGGTGATCATTATTCTTGTAATTTAGGTAAGGCTCTGACAGTTGGAATTTCAACCTGGGTCCTGGGATTTCAAGTCCTGCTATTTCTGTGCTGCTGTAAGGCGCAGGTGTTGTGTCATGAACTACAATGTAGGATCCAGAAACAGGTCGGTTGGGTGGGGGGGAGAATTTGTCTTTGAGTGTCTTGAACCTTAAATGCTCCACAGAGCCTTGTTCATGAAGAGTACTGGGGAGTTGCAAGCACAGAGCCTGAGCGCTGGCCGAGTGCTCAAGGGAGGAGGAAGGAGTTCAAGACGTGGCATCTGCGGCAGTGGCTGGGAAGTTCAAGTACAATAAGGGATAAAAGGTGCTTGCCTGTGGAAATGGGGTAACTGATGACAGAGTAGAACTGACATATTTCTTCTGTCAAAGGCCAGATGGTAAATATTTCAGGCTTTGAGGGCGGTAGGGTTGGTGTTGTGACTACTCAGCCTTCTCGTCGTAGCACAGATCAGCCACAGTTGGCCCATAAACGAAGGGTCATGGCTCCGTGGCACTAATATAGAAACATGCAGTGAGTCTGTTTGCATAGTTTGTCAGCTTAAAGGAAAGGAAGGGGGGATGGAAAATTAGTATTTATTTAGTACTTGACCACATGCTAGACAGGCTATATTTAACCTTGAGGTGTAGGTACTAACCCCATTTTCAGTTGATGGAGAGACCCAGGAGTGGATAATTTGCCCAAAAGTTGTGGAGCTAGTTCCTGGCTGGCTGGGCCTTGAAGTTCTGTCAGCCTGACTCCAAAGGCGCCGGGCAGTTCCATTTCACCTCATCGCTGCCCAGAAGGGCAGCATTTGGTCGGACTCCTCCCGGCGGGGACGTGAGGCATGGAGGCAGTCAAGCTCTTCATCCCCATGACCTTCAGTGACACTGGGGATTTTTGCCTCCCCCTTGTATAGTTTGCTGGTGCTGCCATAACAGAGTACCGCAGAGTGGGTGGCTCAAAGAACAACAATGCATTTTCTCACAGTTCAGGAGGCCTGAAGTGCCAGATGAGAGTGCTTACAGCTTTACTTCTTCCTCTAGCCCCTCTCCTTGGTTTAGAGGGCCTCCTGCTCCCTGAGTCCTCACGTGGTCTTTCCTCTGTGCCTGTGTGTCTTGGTGTGTGTCTGTGGGTCCAGATTTTGCCTGTAAAGACACCACGTAGATGGGATTAGGGCCCACAGCAGTGGCCTCATTTTAACTTAATTACCTCTTTAAAAGCCTGGTCTCCCAAGTACAGTCACATTTGTAGATACTGGGAGTTGGGCCTTTAACCCATGAAATTTGGGGGAACACCATTCAGCCTGTAACAACCCTCTTCTTCTGCAGTGGATATCAGAGGACTGTCAGGAACACGGCTGGAATTCCTGAATACAGAAGATAAAGGCATTGTCCTGTATGTGAAGGTGTCGGTTACCATATGAGCCTTGAATGGACTTTTTTAAACATAAACTTTTAATTTTATTTTAAAGATTTTATTTATTTTAGAGAGAGAGAGCAGGGGGAGAGGCAGAGAGAGAGAGGGAGAGAGAGAATTTCAAGCAGACTCCATACCCAGCGTGGG
The DNA here is from genome assembly GCF_002288905.1 of Enhydra lutris kenyoni. Taxonomy (NCBI): domain Eukaryota; kingdom Metazoa; phylum Chordata; class Mammalia; order Carnivora; family Mustelidae; genus Enhydra; species Enhydra lutris. Next base: position 56,683,540 of record NW_019154085.1, read on the forward strand.
GCCTGACCTGGGGCACGATCTCATGATCCTGAGATTATGGCCTGCCAAAATCAGGAGTCAGACGCTTAACCAACTGAGCCATCCAGGTGCCCCTAAACTTATTATTTTAGACTAGTTTTAGATTTATAGAAAAAGTTATAAAGGTAGTTCAGAGTTCCCATCTAATACATACCCAGTTTCTCCTGTTATTAACAGAGTACATTAATGATATATTGTCACAAATATTTTTAAAAGGTTTTATTTATCTATTTGACAGAGAGAGGGAGAGAGAGCACAAGCAGAGGGAGAAGGAGAGAGAGAAGCAGGCTCCCCACTGAGCAAGGAGCCTGACATGGGGCTTGATTCCAGGACCTTGGGATCATGACCCAAGCCAAAGGCAGATGCCCAACTGACTGAGCCACCCAGGCACCCCATATATTTTCACAATTAATAAAGTAATACTGATACATTATTATCAACTAAAATCTATGCTTCATTCATATTTATCTAGTTTATAACCAACACATCCAGGATTTATTCAGGGTCCCACATTACATTTATTTGTATGTCTGCGTAGGCTCTGCTCAGCTGTAATAGTTTCTCAGACTTGACTTGGTTTTGATGACTTGGGCAGTTTTGATGTGTACTGATGGAATTTTATAGGATGCCCCTCTGCTGGGATTTGTCTGATACTTCTGTCATGATTAGACTAGATTTAGGGGGTTTTGGAGAGGAAGACCGCAGAGGTGAAGTGCCCTTCTTATCACAACGTGTTGATGGTGAACACCAGCAATGTGACTTCTCACAGTTTATGTTAACTTTGGCCACCCAGCCAACATAGTGGTTTTCAGATTTCTCCATAGTGAAGTTACTCTCTCTTCTTATGCCACTCTCCATATCCTACTCTCTGGAAGAAAGGTGCTGTGAGCAGCCCACATAGGAAGGGTAGGGTGTTCTCCTCCCTGTCCTTGACAATGAGGTATCTGCATAAATTTTGGATTTTCCTCATGGAGATTCATTTCTTCTTCCCCATTCAGTTATATCAGTCTGGAGTCACAGGTAGATGACATGTCAGGTTGCTCTGTGAGACGGCCAACTCCGGGACCCTCAGCCCTTCTGCCCTACATGTTGCCTTGTGGGCTGCGCTATAAGTGAAGGGAAGCTCTTTACAGGGGCCAGAAATGTCAGAATTCTGTGAGGCTCGGCCTAAAACCTGGGCAAAGAGCTGCTGTCTCGGCAGCTTAATTCCTCCATGTAGACTGTTGACCTCATGGGTGTTACCTGAAACCATCAAGAAGAAGCTTTTGTCGGTTTCACTCTCCCAACTCCTAATGGGTGCAAGCATTGTTCTCCGATGATGAAGAAATGCCCTTGTGGATTTGGTCTGAAAGCCACATTGAAGCAGCGCCACCGTGTGGTAGATGCTGAATGATGAGTGTGTTCCAGGAACAGTGTCTGCTTAGTTCTGGGACTCTTTGGACCCACGTCCTTAAAAGAGGCTAACTTCCAACTTTGGCTTCATACGTCACCAGGTGTGCCTACAAAATAAACACTTGAAGGTTAAAATTCTCAATAGTTTTTTCTTTTGGCATAGTAACTGCTAACTTTGCTCACCCAACCCAAAGGGTGTCTGGGTAGCTTAAAGTAAGCTTTCTTTCTGATTATTCAAAATTTGCTGAGACATAAAAGTGGCACAGGTTGAAACCTCGAACTTCTGGAGCTGTTTTTCTTTGGCTTGGGCAGGTTGGGGACTGATTTTTAGAGTGTCATTCTCCTTTGCTGAAGGGTTTTAAGGTGTTTGAGCCTGTGGGGAAGGCAGGCAGGGAGGCTGCTAACACCCACCGTAATGTGTAGGAATGTGGGGGTGGGGTGGGGCTTCTGGATCTCTGCCCCCTGGAACATTCACAACCACAGGAGGAGTCTTCGGAATGGGAGGGGTTGGGGAGTCGGTAGGGTAACTTAGAGGGCCTTGTGATTGACCTGGTGACCAGTAGCAAGTGCTACGCTGGAGGTCAGCATGACTGCCTATTGGAATTGGTTTAAAGAGAAAAAAATAAAAAAGCTACTCGAGTGGCTACTCTTGTTGTCATAAGCCAGTGTGGAATCAGGAATTCCAAATTGAATGTTAATCTTTTTTTAAAAAAAGATTTTATTTATTTATTTGACAGAGAGAGAGATCACAAGTAGGCAGAGAGGCAGGCAGAGAGAGAAGGGGAAGCAGGCTCCCCACCGAGCAGAGAGCCCGATGCGGGGCTCGATCCTAGGACCCTGAGATCCAGACCTGAGCCGAAAGCAGAGGCTTAACCCACTGAGCCACCCAGGCACCCCTGAACATTAATCTTGATCAGCTTTTGAAAGTGAGATAAAATTGTAGTTGTTTCGGTGGATAAGAAAAGTTCTAAAGAACCATACTGTAATTCTGTGGGCAAACCCCGCTCCTGGGGTTGGGACACAGAGAGACAGACGTTGCTGGAGGGGTTTGAGAGGGCTCTGTCATGGCAGGGGCTGGCTGCCTATAAGGAGATGTGCCCTGCCAGTGGCTCTTCAGCTAATTCTTTGTCAATGGTGTCATGGGTTCCCTATGTCATCTGTGAGGGCAATTTGTCCTGTTCAAACTGAAAGAGATAAGAGCTAAGCCTCCAGATACCACTCTGCGGCTGCTCTTTTAGGCTGCTCTTTTAGGTTCCCGATGTTTCCACGAGGTATTTCAGATAATGGCAGTCACATGCTTTCAAGTGTGAGCTTCTCACCAAAGAGGTCACAGAAGAACATTTGCCTCAGGCTCACAAGCCCAGTCTCTGCTCTGCTCTTGCTTTCAGTGTCCGATGAGCCTGTTGTGGGACTCCCTGGATTGTCAGGGGCCATGAGTGTGTGGCCTGATGCACCAACCTCTGGCCATGTACAGCAACACCATGGGCTGCTTCTGACCTTAGGGAGAGTGTCTCAAAGCAGAGTGCCGCCTCTTTTCAGACACCAGGAACAGAGAGGAGTGAGTTGTCTGGGGGATGCTAACAAGAATAGCGTGATGACCTTGGGGACTGTGGTGGCCCATGGAAGGTTTTAGAATTTAGCTGAAGGACTAGAAATGAATGATGGCTGGTTTTGTTGGCTGGTAATGGTTGTGAGAGGGCATGGGCTATGGACTGTGGTAAACTTGGAGTTAAGGGAATTTTTAGGTCCTCTTTTCCTCTCTCTTTCCCTCCTTCCTTCCATCTTGAACTCCTTCCAGTGAGCATTTTGAAGGTAAGAGACTGACTTTATACTGTGGAGAGAACATTATTAAAAGGAGTCTTTTGATGTCTGAGAGCAGCATTTTGTATACATATGATGGTAAGGGTTTCAAATTACTGTTCAAGGTACTGTGGTTAATAATTTGAAACATAGCTTTCCATAGCCTTTAAACTCAATTTATAAATCTTATATTTATAATCTAAAGTCCTACATTTAACATGAATTTCACTTAAAGCTAAAAATTACATATTGCAAATAGGAATCACAAAGCTAATCAGTCCTGATAGGCCACATTTTAAAAAACATTAAAAATTCTCTATTAGGGGCGCCTGGGTGGCTCAGTGGGTTAACGCCTCTGCCTTTGGCTCAGGTCATGATTCCAGGGTCCTGGGATCGAGCCCCGCATCGGGCTCTCTACTCTGCGAGGAGCCTGCTTCCTCCTCTCTCTCTTCCTGCCTCTCTGCCTATTTGTGATCTCTGTCTGTCAAATAAATAAAATCTTAAAAAAAAAACAAAACTTAAAAAAAATTCTCTCTTAGACATATTCCCTGAGTATGTCAGCAATGGCAAAGTTATTCTAAAGGTAACACTGTCCTATCAATACTTGGAGTTTGACTTCTTCAGCTCTTGATTTAATTCTCAACCTTGCTGAGGTTGTAGGGTGACCAATATGATTGATCAGTTCAGGCATGTTGAGGTTGGGGCCAATAATTGATTATTACAGTTTATTACTATATTAGGATTAAGTTTGGTTTCAATTAAGAATGATCAAATACATAATAAATAAAATAAAAATTCATTCTTCTCTTGTGAATGGTCTAGAGTTAGATGATGCTGGGCTGAGGTGACTTCAAGGTATCTGTTGTCAGGGAACCAGGCCCCTGTCTTGTGTCTACCCTCTCCCTCTGTGTTAGTTTCCTGGGGCTGCTGTCACAGAGTACCACAGGCTGGATGGCTTAAAACAACAGAAATTCATTCTCTCACCGTTCTGGAGATCAGAATTCAGAAATCAAGGTCTTAGCACAGTTGTACTCTCTCCAGAGGTTCTGGAGAAAATTGTTTTTGCTTCTCCTAGTTTCTGGGGGCTCCAAGGGATCCTTTTTTGTGCGGCAGCTTCCCTCCAGTCTCTGTCTTGACATGGCTTTCTCTGTGTGGTGATCTGGTCTCCCTTTGTATCGTTTGTAAGAATAGTCATGATGGTACTTTGGGCCCACCTGGATAATCCAGGATGATTCCTTCACCGCAGAATCCTTAGCTTAATCGCACAAACCACTTTTCCAAATAAAGAACATTTACAGGTTTCAGAGATTAGGTCATGGACATATTTTTGGGTGCCATTATCAGCCTGCTGTACCCTTCTCCCTCAAGGTCACCTCAGGGTCTAGTATGATTGTTAGCGCAAGTCAGCATTTCCTGCCAGATGGAGGAAAGTGAGAAGAGTCATAAGGGGCCCCTCTCAGCTTGGTCGGCTTGTTTTAAACACTCTTCCTTGAAATCCCACCCAATACTGGATTTCCTCGCGGTGACTGCATTTACCTCGCTGCCAAGGAGGCTTGGAAAGACACTCTTTGATTTATTTAATTCCCTGTGCTGCTGAAGTATAATTTTCAAGAAGGCGAAAATAGGACATGCAAATGTAAAAAGGTCATATGTCAATAATTTTATTTAGCTCATTAATTAAAGAGGGAAATGAGTAAGCTGTTAAGGCCAGTTTAAATGAGAATTTGAATTTACAGAGATTTATATTCTCCGCCACACAACATTTGTTTCCATTGCTATGGACGGGAATCATTTGCATTGCTACTATGTTTTTGACAGTGTGCAGAACTGTGAAATAGTCCAGTTGCTAGTCAGTCAGCCCAGAGTGTAGAATGAGATAGTCCTGGAAAGTCTGCTATATGTAATCACCCCCTACCACCCAAATCAAGGGACACTCCGTCATCTCTCTGCCTCTTTCTATGTATTGGGTACTTCTCAAAACTTCTTTTAACTATTCTAAAATAGTTAGAAACTATGGCTTTCTTACCAGAGTAGAAGGGGATGGTAGATGTTGGAACTGGCCTTGTTGTTCTCTCAGTAGGTCAGAGATATTTGCCCAGAACGGAGGCATCCTACAAGTAGTGCTTCTCCCCCGTATAGATGGATACCCTAAGTCAGACCTCTCTTTTTTTAATTAAAATTTTTTTCGTTTTTGTTTATATACAACGAAGTTTACTTTTTGTTGTACGGATCTGTGGGCTTTAACAAATGCCTGGGGTTGTGTTATCAGCACCCCAACAGTCATGGACAGAACAGCTCCCTCATTCCAAAATATTCCCTCAGGCTGCTCCTCTGTAGTCCACCCCTGCTCCCTAGGAACCACCGATCTGTTGTCTAAATCTGTAATTGCCTTTCCCAGAATGTCCCATAAATGGAATGATAGAGTATGCAGCCTTTTGAATCTGGCGTCTTTCACTGAGTATAGTACATTTGAAATTCATTTTTTAAAAAAGATTTTATTTATTTGAGAGAGTGAGCATGAGCAGGGCAGAGGGAGAGAGTCAAGCAGACTCCCAGATGAGCAGGGAGCCTGAGGCGAGGCTCGATCCCAGGGCCTGAGATCACACCCTGAGCTGAAGGCAGAGGCTTAACCGAGTGAGTCAGACATGTGCCCCTGAAATTTCTACTGTAGTGAGTATCAATGTTGTTTTACTTTTTACTGCTGAGTACTATTCCATTGTGTGGATATACTGTAGTTTATCCATTTACCAATTGAAGGACGTTTGAGTAGCTTGTACTTTTGGTAGATTATGAATTAAGTTGCCATAAACATGTACATGTAGGCTTTTGGCGTTAACATACATTTTCATTTCTCTTGGGTCAGTGCCTTATTGTGGAATCACTTGGTCCCATGGTGTGTTTAATTTTATATAAAAATGCCAACTCTTTACCAATGTGATTTTACCATCTTGCTTCCCCGCCAACAGTGGAGAAGAGTTCTCATTGATTTGTATCCTCACATCACTTTTTACTCCTCAGTTTTTTGTTTTTAAATCCTACCATTCTGCTAGGTACGTAGTGGTAATTCTCAGGGCAACCTAGTCAGATTGTAACAATATCTGTTGCTGATCTTTCAACTTATTCTTATTAGGCCTGTAAACCCTCTTATCCAGTGCAACAGTTCAGTTATTTCTCTATAGGACCTGTGGAGTCTGCATCTCTTGCCTTTTCTTGCCCTTGATCTTGTCACCAAGAACACAGAAGGATTGGTTGACATGGATGTGACAGGATCATGAGTACTATTGGAAGGAAGTGGGAGGATGGAGTGGAGCATTGTTTTCCTCTTCCCATTCCACGCAGGATGAAAGCTGCTTGAGGCAGAGAACCTTGCCCCTTGCTAGCTCCCTTAGAGTACTATTACTCAAGGAGTGCGCAAATACTAGTTCTGATGAGAAAAAGTGGCTGCGCTTTAAAAGAATTACACCTATTTGCTATAAACTGATAACTTCTAAGGAATATCCTGATTTGGGACCATTTTTTCAAATATTCAGCACAGTCACTACTATGGAATCCTGTTCTAACCTCTTTCATCTTTTCTGTTAAGGGTGGGAGATTTGGAGGTAAGGGAAGAGGTGGGAGGGAAAAGCATGCATCCCAATCCATCCAGAGGTTCCCACCTGTAGGCGGGTGCTCCATGAGCCCTCCCCAACCATTCAAGAGAGGGCAGGAGAAGAGCAATTATGCCTCACTCATCAGCACTCTTCCCATTCTTCCACAGTGGCCAGGTCCAGACTTCTTCACTCTCCTTCGATAAACCTTGGACACATACACACCATACACACACACCCCACCCTCACCCTATACAGGAACCCATCACAGACATAATGGCATCAGAAGGAGCCATCTGAAACTCTGCTCCATAATACCGATGAACAAAATTAGTGATTTAGCCAGCATGGAAGTCCATTTTTTACCTTAAGTGTACTAACTTGTGTGACTGTGGTAAGGATGGCTACCTGACTGACTGGTGGTGGTCTGCTCTTGAGTGTGGCCTTTTATTTTATTTTTAAAAATTTTTAAAGATTTTATTTACTTGAAAGAGAGAGAGAGCAAGCAGGGGGAGGGAGAGAATCTCAAGCAGACTCCATGCTGAGCGCAGAGCCCCTGCCCTGGAGGTCTGATCCACCACGAGATCATGACCTAAGCTGGAATCAAGAGTCTGATCCGTTGTACACCTAAAACTAATGTAACATTGTGTATTACATTTTAGTACTTCAATTTTAAAAAGTCAGTATTGTTGCCCCCCCCCCAAAAGAGTCTGATCCTTAACTGACAGCCACCCAGGTGCCCCTAGTTTTTCAAAGCTTTTATTTATTTGAGAGAGAGAGAGAGAGCATGCATGCTTGTGCTCTTGAGTGGAGGGGAGTTGACAGAGGGAGAGAATCTCAAGCAGACTCTGCTGAAGGTAGAAGCCTATGCGGGCTTGATCTCATGACCCTGAGAGCATGACCTGAGCAGAAATCAAGAGTTAAGTCGTTTAACTGACCGAGCTACCCAGATGTCCCCGGCCTTTTGTTTAAAAGCTACCTAACCTCGGGGTGCTTGGGTGGCTCAGTTGGTTAAGCACCCAACTCTTGGTTTCAATTGGGGTCAAGATCTCAGGGTTATGAGATTGCGCCCCTATGCCAGCCTCAACGCTCAGCTTGGAGTCTGCTTGAGATTCTCTCTCTTTGCCCTTCCCCCTTCCACACGCTCTCTCTCTTTCTCCAATAAATAAAATCTTAGGGGGAAAAACACTAGTTAACCTCTAGAGTCTGTATTCCAGATTAAGACAACTAATTGCTTTTAGGCAATAGCTTGAAGGCACCTGACACGCATTTATATCACATTATTTATGTTGAGGTGTTTGGAGATAAAATTTGGGCAATGTGATAGAGTTCTGTCCCAGAAATCTGGGAGCTCCAGGAGAGCGTGTCGATGTCTTATTCTCACCCTGTGCCTGGCGTGCAGTTGGTGCCAGTGGGTGCTTGTTGAGTAACCAAGTAAGGTGAATGAATGCATTTCCCTGTGTTAGTGCATAAAAACAGGTTCAGTACAGGAACAGCATGACAGACCGAACTGCGCTGGGACAAAGTGGAAACATGACTCGGGTATTGTGTTGAGCTAGAGGTTTATTATACTCACAGTGCTGTAAACATGCACACTGCAGACTGAGACTAGAAAATCATTGTCAACATTTATTTTAAAGCTGATTTATTGAAAGGAACGTGGCTCCATTTTAGAAATGTTTTCCTACTAGATTTAAGTGCCCAAATGGCAATGCACATTTATATCACACAGGGCCTTGTGCATTGCATGGAGTAAAGGCTGTGTGCCCTTCTCAATGCACTCTTTAAAAAGAGGGTATTCGAAATAGGAAAGAAGAGGCTTATTGAGAGTAATGTCAGGTAACTCTCCTATTTCAGTTACCATTAGCAGGTGACCCATTGTTTTCCTCTCACCTTCTGGTTGTTTGTTTTTTTTTTTAATTTTTAAAATTTTTAATTAACATATAATGTATTATTAGCCCCAGGGGTACAGGTCTGTGAATCGCCAGGTTTACATACTTCACAGCACTCACCGTAGCACATACCCTCCCCAGTGTCCATAACCCCGCCACCTTCTCCCTCCCCCCGCCACAACCCTCAGTTTGTTTTGTGAGATTAAGAGTCTCTTATGGTTTGTCTCCCTCCCAATCCCATCTTGTTTCATTTATTCTTTTCCTACCCCCCAAACCCCCCACGTTGCATCTACACTTCCTCATATCAGGGAGATCATATGATAGTTGTCTTTCTCCTGTTGACTTATTTCACTAAGTATAATACCCTCTAGTTCTACAAATGGCAAGATTTCATTTCTTTTGATGGCTGCATAGTATTCCATTGTATATATATACCACATCTCCTTTATCCATTCATCTGTTGATGGACATCTAGGTTCTTTCCATAGTTTGGCTATTGGGACATTGCTGCTATAAACATTTAGGTGCATGTGCCCCTTCGGATCACTACATTTGTATCTTTAGGGTAAATACCCAGTAGTGTGATTGCTGGGTCGTGGGGTAGCTCTATTTTCAACATTGTGAGGAACCTCCATGCTGTTTTCCAGAGTAGCTGCACCAGTTTGCATTCCCACCAACAGTGTAGGAGGGTTCCCCTTTCTCTGCATCCCTGCCAGCATCTGTCATTTCCTGATTTGTTAATTTTAGCCATTCTGACTGGTGTGAGGTGGTATCTGTTTTTTTCTTCCCTAGAATTAGTCTGAATTTCCCTAGACCTTACCAGTGTTGGGGTGTGGAGGAGGTTATACCCAGTGGTGACAACTCCGATTGCACTGAGTTACTATCCTCTCCCTGCACAAGGCCCCAGGCAGTCATAAAAGTGTTTCTAGAAGTTTCTGGAAGCTTCCAGGGGGCAGACCAGAGAAGTTCCTGCTGAGGTAGCTGAGGCACTTTGCCTGGTGCCTTGCCTCTCATCAGCTCCTAGTATACCCAGGCATGTGGGGTAGGGAAGCCTCGGGCTGCCTCTGTCCATCCGTGGAGTGGAGCCACCTCAAGCAGCATTTTAGGTTTTTATTTGCAGTCTCTTCCCTGCTTCTTGTGGGAGAAATTCAAGTGACGGACAACACATTGTGCTTGAAATTACCCTCCCTTTGGGTCGAGGCTTCCTGACTGGGTCAGTTCATTTTCTGGCTCCTCCTTCCCTCAAAGTGACTCTTCCCAAGAAGCTCTCACCGCTTACAGGTAGGGTTGTGGGTAGTCCCATCAGCTCACCTGCCCTGCCTCAGCTCAGCACGGGACAAAGCAGCAGGGAAGCAGGACAGCCCGTTCCCCGGGAAGGTGTTCCTTTCATGCCCTCAGGCCAGATATCCCCCTTTCTCAGTTCCAAGCATGTGTCTCTTCCTCCCTGCAACACTGGCCTTTTGGGATACAGGCAGGAGAAGGGTTAGACGTTGGAAGCTCTCAGTATCATGCCCTTTAAAAATCCCACCTGCCACAGTTCACCATTTGGGAATTAACTATTTAATGACATTTGCTTTAGTGATAAAGCTCCCCTCCCCAAAAGAAAATTCTCTTACTTATCCTTTTCATTGTTCCCCTCTTTGTATGAACATTTCCCAGTGTAAAATGAAAATCCCAGACCAGATAAAATTGACAGGAACCTTGTCTGAGAAAGTTCAAGATGCTTAAAAAAAAAAAACAACAAAAAACAAACAAACAAAAAAACACCTCTAAAATGATTGATAATTCAAAGTGTCACTTTTCCTCTCCAGATGTGAAAAATGTAAGACTGCATTTAAATGCATTAAGTAGCCTCAGGTGTTCTGTGTCCCAAATACTGCTTATATATATATATATATATATATATATATATATATATATAAAATTATTTTTAACTAAAACACTCTGAAATGAAAAATAACCCCTGCCCTTCTGTCTTTCACTGCCTGGAGATAAAGCCCAGTTTGGTTTATTTCTGCCATCCCTTTAAAAAAATATTCCTTATATGGCAGTTTCTAAGCAGCCGAATAGTCAGCTATGTGATTAAAATGTTAAAAAGAGCAGGAAAACTGACCGCTGGGAAAAGTATATTTGGAGTTTTACATAAAGGCTGTGGACTGAATGGGGAGAAGGCCTGCCTCCGAGGCTGTAGACTGACGTGATTCAGAGCGGTTCGCCAATCCCCCTCCCAGACACACACAGGCCCTTCTGTACAGTGGAAAGCGCTGGCAGGAGCTCTTCTCATGCAAGCTGCGTACGGGGAACCTGTTTAACCTCTCTGGGGCACCTTCTGTGTCTATCTTTGGAGCCCTTCATCTTTAAAGTTGAGGGCCCTTCCCCTGTATCAAATAGTAGAGAATGGGTGTGAGCAGTGGGGGAGACTGGATGAGGTAGAGAATCTGGAGTTGCTGTGAAATGGGTTATGATCGGGGCACCTGGGTGGCTCAGTGAGTTAAGCCTCTGCCTTCAGCTCCGGTCATGATCTCAGGGTCCTGGGATCGAGCCCCACATCGGGCTCTCTGATCAGTGGGGAGCCTGCTTCTCCCTCTCTCTCTGCCTGCCTCTCTGCCTACTTGTGATCTCTCTCTCTGTCAAATAAATTTTTAAAAAATGGGTTATGATCAAGAATGAGTTCCATTTATGACTGAGAACAATCCTCATTTATCTAAAACCTGGTAAATTGGGCAAGTTGGTGCTCCAGCCACACAACCGTAGGTCCTTCTCAGACCTGATGGAAGAAGGGTGGTCTTCTTTAGGGGCCCTGCCCATGGTGGCTCTGCTGTCCTACTTGATACCTTTGCTACTAAAGTGTGGCCGTGATCCCAGCCTTATACACCTAGTAAGGACATCAGAATCTTCATTTTTACAGGACTCCCCCACCCCCCACCCAGGTGATCTCTATACACAGTAGAGCTTGAAAAGTGCTTTATACCAGTGTTATGGGTGAGCTGCCCAGGAGTGATTGGGAAGTGAGGCCATCGTGACAGGGAAACATGTTGGCCTTTACCTGAGCTGAATTTCTCACATTTTTTTTTTTTTTTTTAATTTTGAGTAATCTCTATACCTGCCATGGGGCTTGAACTCAGAACCCTGAGATTAAGAGTTGCATGCTCTATGGACTGAGCCAGCCAGGTTCCCCTTGCTGATGTTCAAGCTAATACCTGATGGTCATATATAGTTTTTAAGGAACGCTTGCCTCAAAACACAGTAGCCAGCAGGGGCACCTTGGGTGGCTCAGTCCTTTGAGTGTCTAACTCCTGATTTTGGCTCAGGTCATGATCTTAGGCTTGTGAGATTGTGCTGGCCATGGAGCCTGCATGGTTGTCTCTCTCCTTCTGCCGCCCCCCCACCTTAAAAAAAAAAAAAAAAAAAAAACTAGTGGCCAACATACCATGCTTTCTTCATAATTATTATGTAGTATTATATTTTGGTTATTCTGTGGGGATTAACCTGATAGGTAAGGGGGGGAGATTATTTTACTTTAAGATAACTTATGCTTGGGAACATTGAACATTCTATTTTATTAAACAAAAATTTTTTTTAGATTTTTATTTATTTGACAGGCAGAGATCACCAGTAGGCAGAGAGGCAGGCAGAGAAAGGAAGAAGTGGGCTCCCAGCTGAGCAGAGAGCCCAATGCTGGTCTCGATCCCAGGACCCTGGGATTATGACCCGAGCCGAAGGCAGAGGCTTTAACCCACTGAGCCACCCAGGCACCCCTGAACATTTTATTTTAAACAAAAAGCTGCATCTAGAAAGGTGCTGGGCAGTAGTATCCCCTGAGTAAGATGGTGGCAGGGAGATGGAATTCTCAGTTTGGGTCCCTGTTGACATGGTGGCCACTTCGTTTTAGGGGAGTTTGTTTCAGGTGTGGAAATCAGTGTCACTGTGGTTTAATAGCAGCTCAGGTGTAAGATGGGTGCCTGGAGGTCACATGGCTCCTGCCAGCGTGGCCTCTCTTCTTGTCCTTCAGTCAGTCTGCTCAGCGGCCCACCACAGGGACCCTAGGTGCCCTTTGTGATGGTCGTCCTTTGGGTAGTGGAAGAAATAACTCCTCATTCTGGAGGGGGTTCCTCCTGTTTTCTCGGATCCCTCACAGCACTCTTCTTGTTCCAGTGGCTCCTTTTCAGGGTAGGGTCTTCCTCGACTGTCTGATCCTAGTTTGTATCTGAAGAGCAAAGAGGCTGATTGAAATTGCTGGCTACGTGTTGAGGACAGGCTTTGTGATACCATGGTTGGTTGGGGATGTGCCATGTCTTTCAGGGGATGTGCCCAACTGCTCACTTACTGGTCTTTTCTCTTGGTGACTTTCCCCAGAGTGGAATCCTCTGATGTCTTTCTGCCCTGGTGTGCGAGATTGCTGTCGCTGGTCTCACAGCTCGGGGTGGGGGGCATTGGGGACCCACCCCAATGGCCCACCAGTCTACATGTGGAATTTTTCTTAATCCCAGTTTTTTAGTTTAGCACTTAAGAGTTTAGCTCTTGAGTCTCTGTGCTCTTGGCATTAGGCCTTTCCAGAGCAAAACTCAGGCTACAGGGTGAGAGGGAATGCTTCCTGGTTCTGAGGGTCTGACTCTCCCTTAAATAGATTCTCAAGCCCTAATCCTGTGTGGCCCCATCCACGCCCCTGTCTTCAGAAGTGCCTCCCATCTCTGAGGCTGAGCCATCCCGTCCCCTACCCTAGCGCTAACCTTTTCTAGCCCACTCAATTCACTGCTCCTTGGCAAACTGTTTCCCACTCTCAGAAGTTTGGTTTCTTGGCTGTGGTGTTCTCCTCTCCCCATCAGTCTCTCTCAAATCCCTTTACTGCAACTCTAATGATGTTTTGGAAAGGAGTAAAGGCAAATGAGTGTTCATCTGGTTGTTTAATGGAAAGTGTGCAAGGAGTCTCTAATGAGTGATTGAGAGGAGGAAGGAACAAAACCTCTATAGTTATAAATTTTTCTTGTTTTATAGCATTTGAGGTTCAGCTCTTTGTGGAAAGCAATTTAAATAAGAGGATCATATTGGAGAGCCATTGCTTGCACCGGCATGCCTTGTTTTATGGCGGTTTGCTCTGTCACATTTCCTAGATGTTGCAGTTTTGAGATTGAAGATTTGTGGCAACCCTGTGTCCAGCAAGTCTTTTGGCACCATTTTTCCTACTACATTGGCTCACTTCATGTCTTTGTGTCACATGTTGATAATTCTTGCAATATGTCAGACTTTTTTATTACTATATCTGTTACTGTGATCTGTGGTCAGTGATCTTTGTTCCTATTGTAATTGTTTTGGGATACCATGAACTGTGCCCATATAAGACGGCACACTTAATTGATTAATGTTGGGTATGTTCTGGCTTTTCTCCCGTCTCTTCTCTCTCTCCTTGGGCCTCGGTATTCCCTGAGACACAACAGTATTGAAATTAGGTCACTTAATAACCATACAATGTCCTCTAAGTGTTCAAGTGAAAAGAAGAGTCCCATATCTCTTACTTTAAATCAAAAGCTAGAAATGATTAAGCTTAGTTAGGCTGAAAGCCCGGCCTCTTGCCCCAAAGAGTTAACCAAGCTGTGAATGCAGAGGAAAAGTTCTTGAAGGAAGTTAAAAGTGCTACTCCAGTTATACCTGAATGATAAGAAAGCAAAAACAGCCCTATTGCTGATACCGAGAAAGTTTTACTGGTCTGGGTAGAAGATCAGACTAGCCGCCACATTTTCTTAAGACAAAAGCTAATCCAGAGTAAGACCTGAATTCTTTTCAGTTCATGAAGGCTGAGGAGAGATGAGGAAATTATAGAAGAAAAGTCGAATGCTAATAGAGCTTGGTTCCTGAAGATGCCATCTAGGACTTTCCTAACAAGAGAGAAGTCGATACCTGGCTTCAAAGCTTTAAAGAGGACAGGCTGTCTCTTGTTACAGACTGATGGAGTTGCTGACTTTAAAGTTGGAATCAGTGCTCATTTGCCATTCTCCAAATCCTAGGATCCCTAGGCATTAATATAAATATATTCTGCCTATGCTCTATAAATGGAACAACAAAATCTGGATGACAGCACATCTATTTACAACATGGTTTACTGAACATTTTAAGCCCGCTGTTGAGACCTACTACTCAGGGTAAAATTCCTCAGAAAATGTTACTGCTCTTTGACAATGCACCTGGTCACTCAAGAGCTCTGGCGGAGATGTCTCAGGAGCTTAATATTTTTGTGCCGTTTAACACCGCGTCCATTCTGCAGCCCATGGTTCAAGGGATAATTTCAGCTTTCAGTTGTTATTGAAGCAATATATTTTGTAAGGCTGTAGCTGCCCCAGATAGTGATTCCTCTGATGGATCTGGACAAAGTTAAACTGAAAAGCTTCTGGAGAGGATTTACCATTCCAGATGCCATTAAGAATATTCATGATTCATAGGAAGTGGTCAACATATCGACATTAACAGGAGTTCGGAAGATGATTCCAGCCCTCGTGGAGGACTCTCAGCGTTCAGGACTTCAGTGGAAGAAGCAACTGCAGATGGGGTAGAAGTAGCAAGAGAGCTTGAACTAGAAGTAGAGCCCGAAGATGGGACTGGATTGCTGCGGTCCCATGATTAAACTTTAACGGATGATGGACGGTTGCTTCTTACAGATAAACAAATAGTTTCTTGAGATGGAATCTACTTTTGGCGAAGATACCATGAAGATTGTTGAAATGACAACAAAGGATTTTAGAATATTGTATAAACGTAGTTGATAATGTAGTAGTTGGATTTAAGAGGTTTGCCTCTAGTTATGAAAGAAGTTCTGTGGGTAAAAATGCTGTTAAACAGCATCACATGCGACAGAGAATTCATTCGTGAAAGCACCAATTGATGTGGCAGACTTCATTGGATTCTTACTTTAAGAAATGGCCACAGCCACCACCCTCATCAGTCAGCAGCCATCAACATCAAGGCAAGGCCCTCCACCAGCAAAAAGATTGCTACTCACTGAAAGGCCAGATGATATTAGTCACTGTTTAGCAGTAAAGTAATTCGTAATTAAGGTATGCACATTGATTTTAGACATAATACTATTGTATACTTAACAGACCACAGTCTAAACATAATGTCATCTGTCCTGGGAAACAAAAAAATTCATTTGACTCACTTTATTGCAGTATCTCCAATATTTAAAGTATGCCTGTAATCACTGTAGAATATCTCAATTCTTAGTAAAAGGGATGATCAGAGACAAGTATGAATAAAATATTGGTTGACTATCCCAAGGTCCGTGGATGACTAGGTGGTGGTGGAAGTGTCTGTTGTTCTGGCCTTTTCTAGGACTGCACGTTTCATCTGGGTTTCCTGCTTTTATCGGTGCCAAGTGCTGGTTGAGTACACGGGCTTCAAACCTGTTTGGACCACAGAACTCGTGTTTTGCATGTGTGGGCCACAACAAGCTTGTTTAACTAATTTGAGCCTTAGTTTCTTGACCTAAAAATGCAAGTAGTGCTCTTCTCCCAAAGTTACTACCACTGAATGAATTAATGTATGTAAGTGCTTAGCCTCGTGTGACCACTGAATACATGTTCTCTTTACTTTGATATTGCATATCTCCTTTCCCATCTAGCGCCACTGTTTAGTGTGCCAAGTGCTAAGCTAAGCCTGGAAATCAGATCCACGTCTTAGCTCTCCTGGATGTTCCCCTTGGAACAGGAGGCTTACTTGGTCATCTTACATCTCGAGGATATTACTGAGGCCCGAGCTGGGGAGGGAACCGTATTTGAACCTAGGTGGGTCTGCCCAATTCCAGAGGCTCTGCTCTCAACACTCTGACTCCTCAGTGCGGAGTAGTTCTTACAGGTAGCAGTTGGCCTCTGAGCCGAACACAGTGATAGAGCATTAGATGGATGGGCGTGGATGCTTTCTGAAGGCTCTGGGTGATGTTGGGGTTCATTGTTCCAGCCATTCATAAAAACCATTGTACATCCATGTGAGATGGCCCATGTTTTAGGACTACTCACTGTCAGAGACTATTTTTGAAGGATATATGGGGTAGGTAGATTGGAGCCTGTAAATAGATCTGCTTAGATTTGCTGTTACTATACCCTGAAGAGTTAAGGGGAGCAGAAATTTACAGGTATCTCTTGAGCATCCCTCAACCTTTGATCCTTCATCCCTCAACCATTGAGGGATTGTTGCTGTTTGGGATAATTTGAATCATTGGGCAGAAATAATAAAGGGCTTTACCTCCCCAGAGTCCTTTAAGTGGAAGATAGCAGATGGTAGGGGAAAAGATCCCTGTGATCTCTTTTACCACAGAGAAGAGGTCAGGGACCAAAAGTGTAGAAATGTTTTTTTTTTTTTTTTTTAGATTTTTTTTATTTATTTGACAGATAGAGATCGCAAGTAGGCAGAGAGGCAAGCAGAGAGAGAGGAGGAAGCAGGCTCCCTGCTGAGCAGAGAGCCCGATACGGGGCTCTATCCCAGAACCCTGGGATCATGACCCGAGCCGAAGGCAGAGGCTTCAACCCACTGAGCCACCCAGGCGCCCCCGTAGAAATGTTCTTGTGCTTGTCCTGATTCCATTTTTTCCTGCCCTGTTAGAGCCCTTCTTCCTAGTTTGTGGCTCCCCCATAGCAAATATGTTAAATTTTCCTTTATGCCTCTCCCCCCAGTCTTCTCTCCATGTATATTGATATAGGATATGTGTAGATTTTAGATAAAATCTGAGTAATGCTTTGTATTCTGCTGCATAGCCTACGTCCTCCATTCATATTGTGAACATGTTCTCCCTCTTACCTGTAACTGTTCCAATTTAACCTTTGAGAAAATCCCCTTTCGGACAGGGTTAAGTAAATTATGGAGACGGCCATGTGATTAAATACTGTTAGCCATTTAAAAACCATGATTTGTAAAGTTTGAGACACTATCCCTATTTGTCAAGCACCAAACGCTGCTTTGATAATGTCACCTGTTTTAATGTGTAATCCGTTGTAGGCGGCTGGGAACTGGGATATTGTTATACTGATGTAGATGCTTATGCGGGAAGCCTTTAGATGGCAGCATCTCTCACCACAAACCACAGTCTGAACAGAACTCCTTGGAGGCGTACGATGTTTCATGCCCAAGGACGCTCAGGACCCGCCTGATTCACTGGACCAGTGTGTGGTGACGGAGCCGAGGCCGGAGGGTTGGCTGAGCAGGAGGGAGGGCTGCGGACCCCTGGCTGCCTCCCTTCCCACGAGCTTTTCCCTCACTGCTGTGGAACATGCCCTGCCTCTGTGGCCCTGTAAAAGCGTACTTTAAGTATAAAGCAGCCAAGGAAAATGAAAGTCGAGTGGGTGATTCTGGGCCAAGTGTAATGTGATGCTTGAAAGGAACAGACAGGATGGGCAGTCTTTTCTTTTTTTATGTGGCTTCATTTAGATGTAATTCACATGTCCTACAATGCACGCATTTAAAGTGTACACTATAGCGGTTTTTAGTATATTCCCAAGGTCGTGCAGCCATCACCACTAATTTTATTTTATTTTATTATTATTGTTTAAAGATTTAATTTACTTGACAGAGAGACAGTGAGAGTGGGAACACAAGTAGGGGGAGGGGCATAGGGAGAAGTAGGCTTCCTGCTGAGCAGGGAGCCCGACGTGGGGCTCGATCCCAGGATCCTGGGAAACGACCGGAGCCGAAGGCAGATGCTTAATGACTGAGTCACGCAGGCGCCCCCACCACTAATTTTAGGACATGTTAATCACTCCAAAAAGAAGTCTCCTGCCCTTTAGGCATCACCCCACTAACTTGCGTATCTCTCAGCCTCTGGCAGCCATTCGTTGTTTCCATACATTTGCCTGTTCCGGATATTCCATACGCGTGGACTCCTATATAATATGTGGTCTGTGGGGACTGGCTTCCTTCACGTAGCATCGTGTTTTCGGGTTCCATCCTGTCGTAGCATAAATCAGTACTCCATCCCTCTGTGGGGCCCAATACTGTCCCTCTGCATGGACAGATCACATTTTGTTGTCATCATTTGATGGACGTTTGGCTCTCGATAATGCTACCACGAGCATGGGTGTGCGAACTTCTGTGTGAACGTGTGTGAGTCAAGAAGCGGAACTGCTGGGCCACATAATAACTGTGTGTGTAACCTTTTGAGGAGCTGCCAAACCGTTTCCTGAAGTGGCTGCACCTGTTCATTCCCGCCGGCGGGTGAGGGGTCCATTCAGTTTTCCTAAGAATTCCAGATTTTCCGGTGATAAGTTGAGGTTGAGGGGAAGGTGAGAAATAGGACCGACGGGCCTCTTGTGTCCCTGAGTTGCACGCCGGACGGGCTGCTGTGCCTTTTTGAAGGCGGCTCTGTCATGTGCCAAGAAAACCGTCGCCTTCCCTGCCCCACACAATCGCAGTGCGTCACCAGGGTGATAAAATGCCGGCGCTCTGTGGCCGCTCGGAGTGTGTGGATGTTACAGCCCGGCTGTTTGTAATCCTTGCCTCCTGACTTCCGAGATAGCAAGCAACCCAATCGTCTTTGTCCCAGTTAGAGACAGGTTCCAAATAAAAACCCTTTGCCAGAAGCTGTCCAGGTTTGAACATGTCAAAATCCCTTCCTTGATGTACACCAAAGACAGCTGTCGCGTCTTCACAGCAAAAGAGCAGCTTTTGTTTTTGCCAGAGTTGACATTCTCGAAACTGAGCTTACCCATTTCTGCTTTGGCAGCCAGGCTGGACGTTCCCGCGTCTGTCCTGGAATGATCGTGTGTGTGTTCAAGGGAGGAGAAGGGCTCTTCCTTGAGGCATATTTGGGTCCTGGTGAGGACACACACACACTGTACATGCCGAAGCTTTGTTTGCGTCTGGAAAAAATTAGCCACACTTAGATCTTTTCCACCACAGGTCCCGTCAGGAAGCCCAAGTATGTGGAAAGCCCCAGAGTGCCTGGAGATGCAGTTATAATCCCGTTCCGAGAAGTGTCCAAGGCAGCAGAGCCCAGTGAGAATGGTAAGAATATATTTTCAATGATTCCCTTCCCCTCCCCCAGAGGATTTTACATAATGACATTCCATTTCTGAGTGAAACTGGAGTGCCTCTTGTAGGAATGCTTTGCCAAACTGAATGTGTTTGGGAGGACTGCCCCCTGCCCCGGCCAGTTCCAGAGATGTGGTGAGCTAATGTAAATTCTTGGATTTATATACACCGGTAGGAATAGTTGAGTGGGTGCATATGCATTGTTTAAGGGTTGAGCCTTATTTCCTCTCAATTTTGACCTCCCTGGCATGGGGAGATAAGGAAAGCCAGTCATAGACGGTTTCCAGCACGCTGTTTTGTTTATGCTTTTTGGTACTCCACCGTTTGGAGAATTCAGCAGGCTTTGGCTGAAAACCTGACACTTTCACTGGACAAGTTTCTGATAACTAGCCTTCTTAAAAGCACTGGATAGCTTTTGAAAGCTTTTTGCTTTTTATCTTAATTTTTTATTTTAATTTTTTTTAAGATTTTATTTATTTATTTGATAGAGACAGCAAAAGAGGGAACATAAGCAGGGGGAGTGAGAGAGGGAGAAGCCAGCTTCCTGCTGAGCAGGGAGCCTGACGTGGGGCTCAATCCCAAGACCCCGGGATCGTGACCTGAGCCGAAGGCAGACGCTTAACCGACTGAGCCACCCAGGCGCCCCGCTTTTTGTTTTTTAAGATCTAAAGTTTTTCTTTAGGGAGTGCTGAACTAAGAGCACCCCACCCCCAAACAGCCCAAATTAATTGAAATCTTTTAGTAAAGATATTTTATATCTTTTTTTCCTAGATCTGGAAATAAGTGTAACAGACTTTACAAACTGTAGTATTTCATAGGTATATTAATTGTTCTTATTTTTAAAATCAGTTTGAGATTTTTCCATTTGTTTCTTTCCGTGGTGTCAAGGGGTCCCCAGCTCATGACTCTATGGTCCTTTAATTTGTATGTTTTGAACTTGTACCCCATTTTCCTGCAGAAACATGTGGTTAGGAATCCTGGCTTATGTAGAGAAGCCCATTTTACCTTCAGTGTGGATACAAGTTTATGAAGTCCTGCTGAAAGAGAAAGCTCATCTATATTTCCGCTTTGGAATACCTAGCATCCTTCTCTTCCTAGCTGTGGGTGGTCAGGGGTACAGCTCCTTTATGTTCTAACCGCTGTGTTTCTTTCTTTCTTTTTTTTTTTTTTTAAGATTTTATTTACTTATTTGACAGACAGAGATCACAAGTAGGCAGAGAGGCAGGTGGGGAGGGGGGCGGGGAAGCAGGCTCCCCACGGAGCAGAGAGCTCCATGTGGGGCTCTATCCCAGGACCTTGGAATCATGACCTGAGCTGAAGGCAGAGGCTTTAACTCACTGAGCCACTCAGGCGCCCCTAACCACTGTGTTTCTGTGGATACATACGGTGGAGTGGTACAAAGTAGGACATGGTAGAAAAATGGAGTAAGTAGGGTGGTAATGAAAAAAAAAAAAACAACCTAAAAATGAGCTGAAGAGAGGAGTTGGCAGAAGGTAAACCTCAGCAAGGGGAGTTTAGAATGGTGGGAGATGAGAGGGGGCCAGGAGCTGGGCGTTGTGGGCAGGGAAGAGGTGCTGTTTCCTGCGTCTTGGCATGAGAAATTATACCCTTTCCCTTCTGTCCAGGCGCCGAGCTGTTTGGTTTGGGTAAAAGGTTCCCACTGGGATCGTGCTGAGGAGGGCAGGGCGCCAGGAGCATGGTGGTGAAGAGGGGAAAGTCCCCGGTGGTATTTGGCCATTCTACAGACATGAGGACCCTGTTGGTGGTGAATTCACGTGTGAAGGTGTCCATTTTCAGATCTCTTCTCTCCTTTCTATGCTGGGATTTGAAAGAAAAATAAAAGCTTTGTCCTCTGAAGTGAGTATCAGTAATCAGATTTACCAAGCTATTTGCCCATTTCAGAATAAACCGCACCTAACCCTCATCCCCACCCTCCAAAGCCTTTGAAGTCCTGGTCATTTATGCCCTTGGTGTTTTGACTGGCCTAGACCGCATGATGTAACCTCCTTGAGGTCCTGTGTAACATTTAGGACTCTCTCTGGGGTAAGAATGGGGGAGAAATTTAGGATTTGTTTTGGGCAAAGAAGAGAGGTTAAAAAGAATTCCCATTGTCAACATTTCTCCTCTTGCCCAAGGCGGAATCAGCTATCTTTCTTGGGGGAGGCATTCTCCTGCTTGGCTGCCGGCTGAACTAATTAAAGTGTCAAGATTGTTCTTGCTAGCATGTCCTGCAGTTTGCACGTGCACTCACTCCTGAGACCCGAGCCCTCAGATGCGGCATTGTCTGTCTCCGAGGGGACTGAACTCATGACGTATCTGGGCTGTGAATACAGACCAGAAGTTTCCAGAAGTTTGGCCTAGAATTAAGAAGTAGGGTGCATTTTCCCTTTCAGTGTTCAGGCAAAGAGAAAGAGATATGGTTCCTCTTTGTAAGCCTGTGGCCTTGTGTGGATAGTCATGATGTTGGTGGAAGCCCCCGCAGTTTTCTACTGGTTCAAGAGAAAGTGGTTGCTTGACACAATTCAGCTCGGCAATTAGTAAGGGATGGTGTGTTTTATAATCCCCGTGGAATCTTTTACATTTCAATAGGGTTAATTAAATCTGCCGTATTAAAGTGTAAATTTTATATCCAGGTCAGTGAACCTAAAGGAGAGGCTGGAACAGACTACAACTAATTGAGTTTGGGTATTAACCCAAGCATGCACTAATGTATGGCAGACAGACCTACTCTCTAGGGTTGACTATCCAGCATCATCACTTCAGTTTTAACTTAAAATTTGGACTTATGCTTTTCATATTTTCTTTGGGCATTTTCTTTTCTATCCTTAAGATGTTTTTCTGGATGCTCTCAATGACAGCATTTCAGTATTCTCCAGACTAACAAACTATGGAAAACAGCTCTTTGTGAAATGCTTTCAGCATTTCCCATAGGCTCACGAAATACCGAGTTACTCCTAAATGTCTAAAATACCCTTCCCGGACTAAGCTGCCTCGTTTTATGGTTTAGCTCCATAAATTCTTGATTCTTAGCTATTTGAAATTTAAATCAAAGTACAGCAAAACCACTGAGCACTTTGAATTTGTTCATTAACCTATAAATAATTTTATTTATGTGAATTTGCATATCTTAGCCATCTGGAAAGTGGGTTGTAGGAGACGGGCAGATGAATATCTTTATTATATGTAAAGAATCAATCTGTTAAAGTTTACATTTACCTGGGAACGTTTTTAGAGAAATATATTCTACTTTATTTAATATTCTAAAATATTTTGGAAAAATAGCATTTTTCTACTCTGGAGAAAAAAAAAGTGACTTAATCAGTTCCTCAAAATACAGTCCCCCTTTTTCTGTCGAATAGTTCTAATAACTTGTGTGTCGTACAGAATATGTTCTTCACGAATGAGCTTCCTATTGCTAAACCAACATATTGTTTAGGGGGAGAATGTCATTTGCCTACAAGACAATACCTCTGCCTTAAGGGAAAATTTTAAAAAACAACAGATAAATTAGAGAGGATTATTAAATTGCAGTAGGATTCACAGCTATATTTCTTTGAGTTAGGGGCAACCATAATCCATTTAGGTTTGCTTCCATCTGTCATTAGCTACTTGAGCAAGCTTCGATGGGGAGGGGTGAGAAAGTTTTAGTCTAGTGAGTCATTGCTTGGTGAAGATCAATCTCAAAATATGATGAAACTTTTCTTCTGGCATTCTGTTAGCAAGTAAAAGCTAACAATATGAAACAGCAGAATAATTACGTGCAAAGCTATCTTGGGAGGAGTGTCATTTTTTAGATATGTTTAAGTAAATACTGACACCTTATGTTTTTGGTTATTATTTCAGACATTCAGCTTCTTAGAATGGTGATATGCCATTTGACTAATAGTTGATTAAGGTGTTAGTTAGATGAGAGTTCAGAAAGGGGATGTGCCTGGAAAAGAGACCAGAGGTAGGGTATCCATTCATTCTGCATTTCCTTAAGTAAATATTAATTCTGATGCTGTGAAAAGTGCTGTATTAGATGCTATTTGAGATGGGTTATCAAGCATAGGTTCTTTCTCCATGGAGCCTTAGAGTCTGGTTGGGGATTAAAGACCTGTCTATATGCTGAGTGACTGTGATACAAGGGGGAAAAGTAGTGTTGACTAATCCGAGCTGGGTGCCAGTGGAGGAGCTGAGCTGGGAAGGATTTTTTTTTTTTTTAAAGATTTTATTTACTTATTTGACAGACAGAGATCACAAGTAGGCAGAGAGGCAGGCAGAGAGAGAGGAAGGGAAGCAGACTCCCCGTTGAGCAGAGAGCCCGATGCGGGGCTCGATCCCAGGACCCTGGGATCGAGATCATGAGATCATGACCTGAGCCGAAGGCAGAGGCTTAACCCACTGAGCCACCCAGGCGCCCCAGGATTTGATTACTTTAAGATTGACCTGACAATAAAGTATAGGATACAGTGGGGCAGGAAAGAGACTAGGGTCAGGAAGATGGTGAGGAAGAGATTTCATTAGTTCGATAAGACAGAGTAAGGTCTCAAATTAGAACAGGATCAGGAAAGAAGAGGTGAGGAATAGGAATATTGTGGAGAAATTGCATGGGCTTGGAAGCCAGAAGAGACAAAGCTGATGACTTCAAGGCTTTGAGACAACATTCAGAGGGACTGAAAGAGGGAACCGTCCATTTCGGTTTGAGTTCAGTTTTAGGTATATTGTGCTTGAGATGTTGGTGGAACATCTCGGCACAAATGCCCACTGAACAGTTGGAAAATCAAACTGGGTCTCAAAAATTCTGGGTATGGACTTTTGTTTAGAGGGAATGTGATGAAATGAGGGTGTGTTAGACTAGGGAAAAGGTCATTAGGAGAAGAGAGCTGAGAATGGGTAGAAGAAGAACCCACAAGACCATACAGTAAATCCTGGAAACTAAGGATTTCCTCTCTGAGTGTCTGATGTGACAGTTGCCACTTTCCTCCTTGTAGGACAGTGTATTTCCAAGGTCAAAAATTACAGGAAAATCAAAAGAGGAGCCTTTTAAAAAGACAAAATTACTGTGCCTACCAGGTCTGGTTCAGGAGGCTAGTGAAGGTGAATGACTTTTAAGTTGTAGGTAGGCGAAAGGGAAATGGAATTGGTGGGGATAGACCATTGCCTTTTTACCCCAAGACTTTGAGCAGCTAAGGGGAGAAGAGAGATCAGTTAATAGGTTGAGAGGTGTATGCAGCAATCATTTTTTATTGATTTTAAAGAAAAGGGACAATTTAGTACAATTGAAGACTTAAAGCAGAGGTTCTCAAAATGTAGGCTGCAGACTTCTAGGCATCCCCAAGCCCTTCACTGAGGGCTGTGAGGTCAAAACTCTTTTTGTAATGATATTAGGATGATATTTTCATATCTCTTGCATTGACATTTGCACTGATGGTGCAAAAGCAATTGCTAGTAAGACTTCTGATGCGTTGGTACACGTTAAAGTTAGGGGCACCTGCTCTACTAGAGCCAGATGTAGTATCTTCCACCACCATGCACTAGCATTGAAAATAATAACTCAGTAATGTCCCTGACAAAGCCCTGGAAATAAGGTTATTAAATCTTGTCCCTAGATTGATCTTCTTAATAGTCTGTGTGATGAAACGGGAAGTCTCCATAAAGCACTTCTACTGCATGCTGAAGTATGATGATGGTCTCAAAGGAAACCACCTGTGTGACCGTTGGAATTGCCAGTTTTGTAGTGGAACACCATTTTTACTTGAAAGAATGACTGGCAAACCATGGTCATTCAGAATTGGGTATTAGGCACACATTTTCTCAAAAAGGAGCAAAATGAGCATGTCATTTCAATTAAAAAACACTGACAGGGATTCCTTGCTAATGATAAAATCTGACCTTTCAAGTGAAAAATTAAGTTTTGAGAATTTCTTTCTGTCACCTTGAGCTTGATGGCTTCTCAGGACCTTTCATTTGAGATGCAGTGATATTAATGTGATATTTTGGTCTTATATAATAAAATGTGTCAGCTCTTGTAAGATCTGCAAAACCAGTATTTTCCAAATTACTCAATGCATGATGTTAAAAAAATCCTGCATGGGTAAAAATCCATTTGACTCAGACTGTTGACTTTTTGCTGTAACCCAGTACAAAAAGTGTATTCATACAGATTCAAAGTCAACAGTAGAACTAACCTTTAAGGAATTGCTACTTGTCAAGTTTTGGTGTGGTATCAAAGAAGAATATCTGTAATTAATTGAGAAGGCTCCTCCCTTTCCCAGCTACATATCTCTGAGGCCACCGTTCTTCACATGCTTTAACCAAAAGAATGTATCACAACAGATTAAATGCAGAAGCAGACACGAGAATCTAGCTGTCTTCTATTAAATCAGACATTAAAAAGAATTTGGAGAAGTGTAAAACTGCTATTCTTAACCTTTTAAATGAAAATATTTTGTGGGGTACCTGGCTGGCTGGGTTGGTAGAGATATAACTCTTGATCTCAGGGTTCTAAGTTCAAGCCCCATGTTGGGTGTAAAGATTACTTAAAAATAAAATCTTTGAAAAAAATATTTTTTTTATTAAAAATGTTTAACTTGTAGGTTTTGTGAACTTAAGAGGAATTGATGTAGATTTAAAATGATTCTTTTAATTTCTTTTAAAAATTTTTTTATTTAAAAAAAATTTTTTTAAAGACTTTATTTATTGGGACGCCTGGGTGGCTCAGTTGGTTGGACGACTGCCTTCGGCTTGGGTCATGATCCCGGAGTCCCGGGATCGAGTCCCACATCGGGCTTCTAGCTCCATGGGGAGTCTGCTTCTCCCTCTGACCTTCTCCTTGCTCATGCTCTCTCTCACTCTCTCTCAAATAAATAAATAAAATCTTTAAAAAAAAAAAAAGACTTTATTTATTTATTTGACGGAGAGAGACCACGAGAGAGGGAACACAAGCACAGGGAGTGGGAGAGGGAGAAGCAGGCTCCCCACAGAGCAGGGAGCCCAAGGCGGGGCTCAATCCCAGGACCATGGGACCATGACCCGAGCCGAAGGCTGACGCCCAACCAGCTGAGCCACCCAGGTGCCCCTTACTTTTAATTTCTAACATGATAAGTATCAATGGCTCACCTATGCCAAAGGTCTTTGTAGTCCTCAACTTTTAAGAGTAAACCTGAGACAAAAAGTTTGAGAACGACTGGCTTTGAGGAAGGAAAAGAAGACAGAAAATAAAAAGAGATGAGAAAATTGGTCCAGAGTCTGATAATTACCTAGACTTGAGGGGATGAGGACTTGATAAGTGGCAGTATGACTAGAAAGAAAGAGACTAATTCAGGGATATTTTGAAAGAGGAAATGGTAAGCTTTGATAATAGTTTCAGTATGGGGTGAATGGGATGGAGAGCTTAAAGATAACTTGTGTGATAAGTATATTTTTTTATTCAGGACTAGAAACCAATTAATGGCAGTCAGCTTAGGTCCGTGGGTAGGTACTCCTCTATAAATACTATTTTTGAAAATTCAAGGAGGAGGGAAGGTGGGTGGCTTAGGAGAAGGAGCAGTCAGGTAGAAACAGGATGTAAATAGAAGGCAAGGAGGGCAAGAAGTTTAGCAAGAAGGAGATCATGGACATTTAGAAGCAGAGGATGGGACTTAACATGAAGCTGTGTCTCATTTAACAGACTCCGTTCAGAAGTACTATCTTGGAAATGGATATTAAGTCAATTGCTCAGAGTCACTTGGTAGTAAATGGCTGAACGTTGTCAGTGGTGTCCAAATTCATAGAGTTTGAGGAGGATGAGAGAAGGGAAAGGGCGTGTCTTGCTAGAATGATCTTTCGTCATCCCCAGGAACCTCCACGGTTTTAACATAGTCCGACTTTAAGAAGAGAGAATGATGAGATAAGAAATGAAAGCAATTAGTGTGGGCCAAGTGGGAACAGTTTGATAATTAGAAAAAGGAAATTTTTTGTTGTCTTCAAGGAATAATGAGGTTCAGAAAAAGTTACTTAAGACAGAAAAGTCATCAACAAAAAAACTATTTTTTGTTAGCTAAGAGAAATTGAATATAGATAGAAATCTGAGAAACCAGAAAATGAAATAATAGTGAGAAAGTGGACTCTTGCTGTTAGAGTTGGTAGAAATAATGACCAACTTTGATATAGCATCTTATCTCGAAGATGCTTGGTATATAAATTATTTTCTCACTTTTTTTTTTTGGTAAGCTCACGACCTTTAAGAAGTGATTATGGCCACTTCCCTCATGAGGAGATTGAGGGTTAAAGAGGTTCACACAGTAAGTGGTCCAGAATAGCTTTGGTAGGGAGAAGAAGACCTTTCTTCTGAGGCTGAAGGGAAGGATGGGGGGATGGTTATAAGAGGCACAAATGGCTTTGACGTTATGGGGGTGGTAACTGGGGAGCTGGTCAGTGTATGGACTGTACTTGAGGGTTGGTGCCACAAATCCAAGTGTGATTAGTTAAAAAGAGACAGGAAGTGACCCAAGAAATTCCCTTTGCCTTTTTCCACTTGATTATTCCATTATGGTGTGATAGTGAGGATTCCATGAAAACATTATCGGGAAGGAATCACTCTCCACTTGTCTAATGGATTCCCAGGAAGTGTGAGGCCAATTATTCTCTCAACTCCAAATACAGCCATCATAAATTCTTTGGGTATTGGAATTTGTGAGATGTAAAGTGTTGCTAAGATGTGATGTCTTTATCTCCAGTTCATATCCTAACAGTGGTTTCGGGTAAGGTATACCTATTATTGGTGAGTGTTTTAATATTAGCTACATGAATGAAAATACTTTCCATTTAGAGTGTCCCACTGGATTTTCATTTTGGAGTATGAATGCGTTCTAAGGAAATCTTATCTGACTGTTCAAATCTTAGTATTTGTTGATCGGCTGTGGAAGTAGAAATGTATTTTAATTTCACAGTTCAGTGTATCAGTGTGAGTTTGTAGGCAACTCATCTCTCCCAAAATGGCACTGTCACTCTTCACCCAGGGGTCCTTCTGCCAGAATGGAAAGTTCAGAAAGTTCAGAAATCTGTACGTTAGGGAGGGGAAAATGTGGACGGCTTAACGTGGATTAAGGGATTCAAACTGAAAGAGGCTTCTGAAGGGAAGGTCACTGGAATGACATTTGAGAACAAAGAGAATAATATGAAAAGACAGTTGGGAAGCTTTTGGACAAAATGAAATAGCGGTGACTTACTAGTTGCTAAACCTGAAATGAAGGATGTCTATTCATGCATCCTGAACCCAGGTGAAGTTTGGGAACTTTGGTGGCAACTGAGTGCAGACTGAATGGTTAAGAGGACAAGTTGATTGTGAGCTTGGAGGGCTGTCCTGTCAATCCAGACATTGTACCTGGGGATTGCCCCAGCTCCCAGCTTGTCTGAAGGGGGAGGTTTGGATGAGAAGTCAGCTGTCTCTGCATCAGTATATGTTTTGGGGGCGCCTGGGTAGCTCAGTGAGTTAAGCCTCTGCCTTTGGTTCAGGTCATGGTCTTAGGGTCTTGGGATCGAGCCCCTCATTGGGCTCTCTGCTCAGCAGGGAGCCTGCTTCACCTTCTCTCCCTGCCTGCCTCTCTGCCTACTTGTGATCTCTCTGTCAAATAAATAAAATCTGTAAAAAAAAATATATAGAATATATATATATGTATATATATATATACACACACACGCATATTCTATATATATATATATATATATATGTTTTCATGAAAACCTTGGCAATTTGGGGTGTCTGTCTGTGGACACAGTGTGGAGGCAGCAGTGGCTCCCTAGGGGGCACCCCATTCCCCAAGGACCTGTGTGGGATGCAGGGTCTCAGAGTGAGCCCCGTGTGAGCAACAGGCTGTGGCCTTGTTTGTCATCAGGGTAAATTCTGTGGCAGCCAAGCCCGTGCAGCTGTTCTGTGTGCTTCCACAGCAGCTGCCAACTGGGAGTCGTTTCTGGCGCTTTCCCTGGAATTTCAGGTTGAACCAGAAGCTAGACAGGGGCACATTCACAGTTGGGGAGCAGTATAGAGATTGTTTCGAAAGGAAACAGGGGTGTGGAGTAGAGAAACTGTGGAGTTCCGCCCCCTTACCCACTTCTTCCCCTTGCCATCTGCATCCTGTTCTCCCCCTCTGGTCCAGCTGCCACCTGAGATAAAAGGGCCGTCCCGCCTGAGCCTTGGGGCGAGGGAGGGTGGGACTGATCCTGTTCTGAAGTGGTTCAGCCCTTGGGTGTGCCTGGGTTTTGCGATTTGGTTTGGTTCCTTCCTGCCTTTCCCAAATGCCCAAGTACTTTGGGAATCAAAATATGGTTGGAAATCTCTGGTGGGAAGGGATCCTTTGTAGAGTGGTCTTCTGGGTGTGGTTGACCTGCCCCGGGGTGCTCTCTTACCCCTTTTGGCTTGGGGCCATTGCCCCCTTCTGGTAGGAGTTTAACACAAATGATCCAGAAACATCCGGGCTCTCTTGACCCAGAACAATCAATCTGTGGTTATTTTACCCCTGTAGTTTTCTGGAGCAGCTAAAAAAAAAAACCATCCAGGCTGGCAAACCACAATTCTTACTGCAAACATCAGGAGCTTTTGAGAGTAAGCAAGGGGCAGGATGCTTTTCCTTCCTTGAGGATACAGCCAGCCTGGTTTCCCTTGTAGCTGCTATCCTGGGAGCATGACTGAGCAAACCTGGTATGTGAGTGAAGATAATACAAATGGTTCTCAGCTCTACTGGTTTTGATTTTATGGCTCCGTACAAAAGGCAAAGTTAGCATTGAACTTGGGTGGGGATACTGTAGCTCAAAGGTAACACTGCTATTTTGTTCTTTCCTCATGTTATATTTCTTTTTTTTTTTTTTTAAAGATTTTATTTATTTATTTGACAGAGAGAGATCACAAGTAGGCAGAGAGGCAGTCAGAGAGAGAGGAGGAAGCAGACTCCCTGCTGAGCAGAGAACCGGATGCGGGGCTCGATCCCAGGACCCTGAGATCATGACCTGAGCCGAAGGCAGAGTCTTAACCCACTGAGCCACTCAGGCGCCCCTCATGTTATATTTCTAAGACTTACCTGCAGATTTCCACATCTAGGAAAAACGGATTCATCAATGTATGGGTCTGTGTCTCTGGATGATTAATAAAAAAGAACGAAACATTAAGATGAATGAGTATATTACAAGCGACATATTGTTCTTAAGTTCTAACTTCTGTAAGCAGGGTTTGCTTTATATGTTATTTCATTCCCTGATGGATGCTGATTTAAAAATAGACAAGAGGTGTTAGAATGATGTGACCATCATTTCGTCAGTCGTAGTTAAGTTCCCTTAGTCTTTTGGATACAAGGTTAACCTATAGCTCAATATTTAAACCCAACAACAGAACTCTTTTAAAAAAGTGCAGAAAGCTAGATGACCAGCTTCTCAGGGGGAGGCCAGAGAAGGGAAAGGTGGCGAGTGTGAGCTGTGACCCTCAGGTTAACCGTGTGTCCAGCATTACTGTGGAGTGTGCAGAGAACACAGCCTGATTTCTCTCCATCTCCTACAAACAGGAGAGTGTGTCACTGGGCTTTGTCTCCTGGGACACATTTCGCTGGGATTTAAAATCTTTGTTTCAGAGTGGATTCCTGACGACTGACCCTCGAGTTGGGGTCCTGGCTTTGACTTTGACTGCTGTGGCTGTGGGGTGGGCACAGCACGTTTCCACCAAAGTTAGTCCTGCCCCTGTTTTTGGTTAATGAGAGCTTGGATTTCAGTTTTACCCCAACATCTAAGTATCATGGGGCTCTGCCAGCATGCCACTTGGGTTTGACTTTATATCTGCCTCTTGTGGGCACTGGCCACCCTGTCCACTTAAAGAGTTAAGACGAAGGCCTCTTTCTGCCTCTGGTGTGGGAGGTGTGCCCATTTTCACATGCCGTGGAAATAGGGATTGCTATCCTATAATCACACTGTGTTCTGATTCAGGTCAAATATTTCACTCTTTGCACTTTTTTTTTTTTTTTTTTCTCTTTCACTGTTTTCTTAACCTGTCACAGCCTCTTAATTAGAATGTATTGCTAGAGGACAAGCAGCATTGTCAAACTTTGTGCATTTTATAAGAATACACAAAAGCACCCGACAAACAGCTGTAACACTCCAGATGCAAACCTGAAATTCTCCAGAGGGGCGTCTTCATTGTTTTCTTTCTTTGTTCCAGAAGCAAAGGCCGATAATGAACCCAGCTGTTCGCCAGCAGCTCAAGAACTGTTGACAAGGCTGGGATTTTTACTGGGAGAAGGGATCCCAAGTGCCACACACATAACCATTGAAGAAAACAATGAGACCATGGTAATGCCTGAGGAAGACACTGCATATCCTACGGGCTCAGAGGATGTGTGAAGGAGGGCATAACCCTCTTCTTCCCCTCCCTGCGTCGGGGTTCAGTCAAATGAGTCTGGGCTGTTGTGTATCGAAATTTCAGTTCGTGATTTCTGCAGTGGGGAGGTGGGGCGAGGCAGAAGGGTGCAGAACTGAAGAAAATATCCATGTTAACCTTCGAGTCACCCCCCAGAGAAGAGTAGCTAAATGAATTGAAGTGGCTGAAAGACTCCCATTGTCACGATAACTACTTTTATCTTTATAACATGGTTCTTCTCATCTGGCTGCTTTGGGATATGCCTTCCTGTGCATTTTTTTTTTAAAGGCTGAGATTTTGGAGGGTCGGTGGGATGAGGAAAGATTTGTAGGAGGTGAGGCAGAGACAAAGTAAGATGTGATCAAATGGGTCATGCACGGAGAAGCGTTCTGCATCCTAGGGAGCCGGCAGCCTGTCCCTTCAGAGCGGAGATGCTTAAGGTTTGAGCAGCGGTGAGGGGCCAGAGCTCCCGCCCCCCCGGGAGGGTCTCTGCGAGGGTGTCACGCACTGTTTGAGATGGCAGTGGCCACCAGCCTCCTGGCCCTGCTTGCAGAGCCCATAAATCTTCGAGAATTGAATCAGGCTGCAGTGCTCGTGAAACATGACAAAAACAGAGTTCCCAGGTTTTCCGTACAGAGGTCAAAGAACGCATTTGTCTTCTGCAGACTTTAAATGAAAGGAAGTCTGCCCGTTGGCTATTTCTATTTTACGAATGTGTGTTCCCACTAAATTATGTCTGAGACTGCCCTTTTAATAATAATGATTTAAAAAAAAATCACCGGGGAAGGGGACAAAACAAAGAGATTTCTTTTTTACAATTTGGGAGGCCACATATATATATTAAGCCCCCTCAGTTTGAAAAACGGTTTTCCCGTTCCTGTTTGCAGTGTTACTGCTTTAGTGTCAGAAACAAAAGCCTCTGTGGAAGCGTCGTGTGTGAAGCCATGCTAACCCTCCTTCCGTTCGCCTTGCAGCGCACAGCTCTGAGCCAAGGCATCAGTCCTTGCTCCACATTAACCAGCAGCACCGCCTCTCCCAGCACCGATAGCCCCTGCTCAACCTTGAATAGCTGTGTCAGCAAGACGGCAGCCAACAAAAGTCCCTGTGAGACCGTTAGCAGCCCTAGTTCCACCCTGGAAAGCAAGGACAGTGGAATTATAGGTAAGAAGTACACGGCTCGGTAACGGAATGGCTCAGTGCCCGTCAGCCAGAGCGCCCACCAGGCGTGACTGCAGAGGATTGTAGCCTGCATCGTGAAGGTCGCTCGGCCGGGGCCCGGCCCTGCTCTTTGCAGCCGGCCCCGGCTCGGTGGACAGCCGAGAAGATGAAGCCTCCTCACCTTTTATGTTCCTTGGTGTTGGTTTTTATAACCCTGGGCTCATTGGGTTAAAAAATGTCCTGATCGCATCTGACATGTGAAGTTACGAAATCTTACCTCCTCATCGATTAATTCCATTTGCTGGATGTCTCGTCCCCCTGGGACATAGAACCGGGCAATAAGTTCCCTGTGTTTTGAGGCGTCTTCCCAGCCCAATCTCAAGGTCATTCATTTCCTCACTTAGTTCCAGGTATTTTCTCTTTAGTTTCTTTTCATGGGATCTGACCACTCTTTTTGAGGCTAGAATTTTCTCAGGATGTCCACCCGGGGCCCCCGCACTCCCATACCCACACCAGTGGGTTTCCTTGCCCTGAACTGTGGATGAGGAGACACAGATTCTAGTCCCGATTCTTAGGGTGCTTGGCTAGATCAACACTTGCATAACATTGGCGTTCTTTGCACACTTTGTTCCCTTTCCTTCTCTGTTAAAGTAAGGATTCTGATTGGTTCAGTAGTTTCTGGTCTTGGGTACACATTAGAATCAACCAGGGGAAAGAGCCCTTACCTTTCACATCCTATCCCAGGCAGAGTGCCTTTACATTTCTGTAGGTGGGGCTGTGCACCTGTGTGTCTCAGGTGTCCGGCGCGGTGCCTTTCAGGTAACAGGTGTGCTGGACCACTGGATGGGTTGTCTGGGCCCTCCTCTGCTCCTGGATTGTGCTGCTGTTCAACATCAGTGCTCTACTGCACATACAGCTCCTGCCCTTTTTCTGACATACGCGTTTGTCTCTGAGGGACAGCTTATGTTCTAGTATGGACTGAATTGAACCCCAGTTACTTCCACATAAGTATGTAATTAAAGGGAATGACATTTGAGCTCCTTATTTTCTTCTGTTACCTGCTATTTCAAGAGTAATTTGCAAAACCAAGTTGCAGGTTCATAAACTTCATATTTTAGAGATTGCCCCAGAAGATCTGTGAGGTCGCTGGGCCTGGGTGGCGGGCTCTGTGATGTAGACCTCACTGTAGCTGTCTCAGGAGCCCTTCACACAGGGACGGCCGCCTCTGCCCTTAGTTTCCACTCCAGTAGGTTTTTGTTTCATTCAGTTTTGATCGTCTTAATGAGATGCAGTCACATACCATAGTATTCACTCATTTAAACCACTGAATGGTTTTTGGTCTGTTCAGAGTTGTACAGCCATCACCACAATCTGATTTCGGAAACTTTCACCCCAAAGAGAACCCTGTAGCCATTAGAAGTCATACTCTGTTCCCCCTGCATCCCCAGCCTTGCTCATACAGTAGTCTACCATCTGTTTCTATAGATATTAGCTGCCTCTGGACATTGCATTAAAGTGGTGGCTTGAGGTTTCTGTAGCAAATGTAAACTCTCACGTATTATGCTGATTTCCTGTTCCCACCTCACTCTGCTTCCCCACCTGCCATTTAGTCCAACTCATTTTTCCCCATGTTAACTTCTGTCCTCATGCCCTCTCTGAGCTGTTGTCCACTGCCAGGCCTAGGATGGTCTTCGATAGCCAGGCATCTCCCCTTATAGCATTTTTTACTCTCCTGAAATGTCCTGTCCTCACTATAGTTTATCTTCTTTCGAGAAGTTCAGTGCTACACGGTTTTTTGGGCCACCTTTTCTCTTCTCATTATATGATCTGGCATCAGCACTGTATGTCTCTGATTATAACCAAGCCAGTTTCTTACTGTGACAGAGACTTGTTCAGTGACCAAAGAGGACCCTTATCACTTCATTCTCTCCTCTCTCTCTCTCATTGAGATACAGTGCTGTAATTTTAAAAGTATTCTAAGGGGCACCTGGGTGGCTCAGTGGGTTAAGCCTCTGCCTTCAGCTCAGATCATGATCTCAGGGTCCTGGGATCGAGTCCCACATCGGGCTCTCTGCTCATCAGGGAGCCTGCTCCCCCCTCCCCCCACCACTGCCTGCCTCTCTGCCTACTGGTGAT
Source organism: Enhydra lutris kenyoni (assembly GCF_002288905.1). NCBI lineage: Eukaryota > Metazoa > Chordata > Mammalia > Carnivora > Mustelidae > Enhydra > Enhydra lutris. The sequence continues at coordinate 56,718,891 of NW_019154085.1, forward strand.
CTCTCTGTCAAATAAATAAAATCTTTTAAAAAAAAATAAGAAAATAAAAGTATTCTAAAAAGGGGAAGTTACCAGTTTGGTTTTCTGTCTTGTCAAGTTCGAGCTGCAGGAACACCAGGGCTCTGAATGAGAACTTGACTGAATGCGTCCCATCTGGTCCCAGAGTGCTTAGTCCCCCTATTACATGCTCTCCATAGCACCTCAATGTTTTCCTTCAATTTACTTGATCATGTTTTATTATTTTTGTCTCTATATGTAGGGGAAAGAGGGGGTTCTCATTTATATTATTCTGGCTATCTGGGTCCTAGCATGGTGTTGAGAATGAGAAATTAAGGAAAAGAGAATTGTTGCCACAGTCACGTTGCATGGGAGGAGGGAAAGTCTAGTTGGTTTCTAAAGAAGCTGTTTGATATTCTCGTTCCAAGTTGGCATTGTCACGTCTGTTAATGGCACCTATATTCTAAGCTGTGTCTTGTCATTAAAGTTAAATGACACGTTTCATGTCATTGAGGCTGTCCTTCATTCCTTGGCTTAAGTCCGACATGTTCCCTTAATGCAGCTTCACATAAAAACGGTGACAGTTGAGACAAAGTGGGGGTCGTGAGGAATTGAAGTCCCTCCAACTTTGGGGATGGTGCTTCTCACTGACTTAGCTGGCCTCCTGCCGGGAGTAAGGACTGTAGGTGGCTGAGGGGGAAGCTCAGTGCTGGTGACAATGTTCTTCTGTTTGCTCTCCTTCCGTGACCTGTAGAACTAGAACCTATTGCCAAAGGACACATGGGAGGTGTGGTGGGGAAGAGAAGGGGAAAAAGCAAGTATTTCCTCTCCAGGCAGACGGTAGCCACAGCTCCTTGAAGAGGTGGGCGTGGGAGGGCCTGAGGAGGGAGAGCGTGTCCTCCTGAATCAGTGTGGGGTCCACAGGTTTCATGGTCTTGTCATGGAGCAGGGATCTGTGACTCAATTGTGATTCCATGATCACTGGGGCTGGGGTGTGTGCTTTTTTCCACCTGAGGAACAAGACTGTTTTTATAAGGTGTAGCCTGGGAACGGCAGCCTTTAGGCATCTTAAATGCTCAACAGAATGAACTATTCAAGAACACGGTGATCTTAGTGGACATAGGTGAAGGTGAAGATACCTTGGCTTCCTGCTTCGGAAGGCTGGGCAGCTGCTTGTGATAGGCTGGTCAGGATCCATGTTCTAAATTCTTCAGGCTCTGGAGAGAGGGGGAAGAAGTTTCCATTGAATTTTCCATTTCCGGTTGTTTCAGGTGTGTCCGCCCCTAGAGCTTGGGTCGAAGCAGCAGAAGTGTCGGGAGGTGGGGGGCTGGTGACAAGTGCACACAGTTGGCACGGCGTGATGAGCTTCGGGGCTGCAGATGCCCACACGGGGCTCAGAGCTGCGGGTACAGTATTGGGATCATTTATTTAGGGCACTTAGGGGAAATTTCAAATAGTGTTAACCCAGCCTTAGAAATTCCTAGCCCTCTTCTTAGTATGTAAGCTGATTTCCATCATGGTGATTTTATATATATATATATTTTATATTTTTATATATATTTTTAAAGATTTTATTTATTTATTTGACAGAGATCACAAGTAGGCAGAGAGGCAGGCAGAGAGAGAGAGGAGGAAGCAGGCTCCCTGCTGAGCAGAGAGCCCGATGTGGGGCTTGATCCCAGGACCCTGGGACCATGACCTGAGCCGAAGGCAGAGGCTTGAACCCACTGAGCCACCCAGGCGCCCCAGTCATGGTGATTATATTTAATCTACATATTTTGCCCAACAGATGCTACTTAGGGAAAGCATTCCCATGTGGTCAGACAGCCTTCTCGGGGCCGCCACAGGCTGCCCTTTCTGTGTTCTGTTTCTGCTTGTTTTGATGTATTGGAGGTGAAGGGGGGTTTCTTTTTTAGGAATGGCTTAGTGGGAGAAAGGGTAGAATCATGCCCATTAGAAGAGTTTGTCGGACCCCTTCCCGTCTCTTTGTGCAGAGGTCAGAGCTTCGCAGAACCTCTGTGCCCCCTTTTCCAACTTTACTGTGTTATGCAGAGGGAAGTCCCGCTTCATGTGATTTGAGGAGGTCTGAGTTCTTAAATGTTCTTCAGGCTGTAATCTGTCATGTACAAGTACTGTCTCAGCTGGAGGGGTGTAACTGAATTCCCTACAAATATGTGTATATATATTTTGAAGGCAAATATGTATATTTTTGAAAGCAAAAATTCCTACTCTTGACATTATAGAATCATTGGCATTACCTAGAAATTAATGTCTGACTTTTTAAATTTGCAGTGTAAAGAACTTTTAAACCCAATCAGCATAAAGTAGCTTTTTAATAACTTGCTCTAAAAGGAAAACTTTGTAAAGAAGTGGCTTCTTAGGGGCACCTGGGTGGCTCAGTGGGTTAAGCCTCTGCCTTCGCCCGGGTCATGATCTCAAGGTCCTGGGATCAAGCCCCACATCAGGCTCTCTGCTCAACGGGGAGCTTGCTTCCTCCCCCACCCCCCACTGCCCACCCACTTCCCTCTGCCTATAAAAAAAAGTGGTTTCTACAGGTGTTTCCTCCATGCCTGAGAATACATTTTTTTCTTAGTGACACTCCTTTGAATAAACTTGCTTCCAACTGCTAACAAATGGAAATTGTAAACTGTACTAATATCATCTTAGAAAAAAAATTAAGTAGGTGTACTCACTAGAATGTGTATGGAAGCCAATCTGAGTATTTATTTTAAAGATTTATTTATTTATTTAGAGACTGAGAGTATGTGAGTGGTAGGAAGAGCAGAAGGCCAGGGAGAACAAGAATCCTCAAGCAGCTTCCCCGCTGGGCACGGGGCCTGATGTGGGGCTTGATCCCGGGACCCCAATATTATGACCTGAGCCAAAACCAAGAGTCGGCTGCTTAACCAACTGAGCCACCCAGGTGCCCCCAATCTGATTTTTTTCAAAAACATCACTGAAAGCAATAGGTTTTAACAAGCACCTTTTGATTTAAAGGTACTCTTTAGTTTTTGTTTGTGTCCATATCATGATCAATATTGTGTGTGTTTCTGTGTTTTTTAAAAAAATGGATTGTTGCTCTATTTAGGGAGAAAGGGAACTGGATGAGGAGAAACAAAACCCAGCCTTCCTACCAAGACTTAAAAAAAAAAATCATTTCTATGTATTAATAATAGGTGTGCCCAGGGGAAGGACTTACAGGTAGCAATCTGGCTGAGTAAGAGACCATTAAAAGTTAGTTATCTGTCCCTTCCAGGCCCTTCTCTACTATTTGCTTCTACCTGCCGACATTTATAATCTCCAAATTACTTTTGTAGAATCCCAGATCTGTTTCTCTTTGAGAGTTGGTGTTAGGACAGCCCCTTGGAGGAGGAGAAGGTGTATTCCGAGTGGACGGTGTCCACATCTCCCCACGCTGGGCTTGTCTCCCATGCAAAGCAGGTGTGTGTGAGTTGTTCACATGCCCGGCTTCCCACCACCTGAGCCACCACATTCCACCAGGCCAGAGAGCTCTCAGGAGATTAAGTGCTCAGAATACGAAAAGGGTAAAGAACCAAGGCTCCGGGGCGCCTGGGTGGCTCAGTGGGTTAAAGCCTCTGCCTTCGGCTCAGGTCATGGTCCCAGGGTCCTGGGATCAAGCCCCACATCGGGCTCTCTGCTCAGTAGGGAGCCTGCTTCCTCCTCTCTCTCTGCCTGCTTCTCTGCCTACTTGTAATCTCTGTCTGTCAAATAAATAAATAAATAAATAAAAAGAACCAAGGCTCCTCCTGCCGCCTTTCCCATTTCTCTGGTGGGGAGGTGGGTGTGGCTTGCATTTGCTCTTTTTCCCTTTGAAGCTGGAAGGCAGATGTGAATTTAGGCAGGGGAATACCTTCCCAGAAACATTTCTCCTGCAGAAGTAGCTGGCAGGAAGTACTGGATACTTGATTGTGTCCTGCTGGTGCTTACTAGAGTTTGATACTGTTTGTTTTTCTGGCCAGTCTTAGGATACTAAAACAAAGCTTATCGTGTGCTGACTTTTATCTTGTGACTCCACCAGACTCCCTCCTGGGCTTGTAAAATGAAAGTGATTCTGGAGGTAGCTAGAGTCCTTTTGTTCTTCTGTTTCCTGGACTTTGTGTCCGAAGGGAGATGATCAGATGCGGAGAGAGGCCTACAAAGAGGAATTAACTGTATTTTATTTTCATTTTTAACTTGTGAATCCTGCCCTTTTGATTTTGTGCTAATCCTGCTTTGTTGCCACCTGTATTGCCCTGCTTGCTACTAAATTGAAATGCTTTGAAATTGATTTGGTAATAACTATTTAGCGTGTTTCAGATCTGTGTTAATATTCATTTTGCTACATTGCCTGCAATTTAAAAAATCATCCTTAATTATAGAAGCTTTTCTTTTTTTTAATCATCTCGGGTGAAAGAGGAAAATTTGCCTTTACATATATAATTTGGTGATGTACTTAACGTGGGAAAGAAATCTGTAGTGATGATTCGAGGCAGCAGAATGCCTACTGTACTTGTATTCATTCACACTGTGGTTGGATTCTTCAGGCAGCTGTTCTGGCGGTGTAGCAAGCATTTATTGGCACCTACTGTGTACCAGGAGCAAGTCTATTTGTACTGGTACAGTAAAGCTCAGGTACAATATCTGTTTCAAAACTTGTCCACCTGAGGAACCAAAGAGTGGGCATCTGCCCTTGGAGACCTGGGCAAGTTGTCAGTTATTGAAAAGGGTTTAAAACATGGCAGTGATTGACACCTCTTGATGGAAGATGTAGGTTGTAGGTGCATAATAATACCAACAACTGATAGTGCCTTGTGCTCTTTTCTGGAAGAGCCCAGAACTCTGCGGAGTCATTGGACAGTGTCTGAAGCTCCAGTGTCTATGCCTTCAGTGTACGGGTCAGACGAGGCTTTACAGAAACACGGCGTTGGGTGTTATTGCTAGGAAACTTCACATCGTACAGACCTACAGGCTTTTCTCTGGAGGCTCTTACCTGCTGTATCAGACTGTGTGTGGGCAGTGTGGCTGCCCCTCCAGTTCCCTGTCCCTGCTGACCCTCAAGGGGTTTCCAAAGTCCAGGGCACCGACAGATGCTGCTGTGCACCATGGCTTGGGTCCCTGGCCTCACTGCATGTCCTAGCAGAGCGGGGCTTGCGCAATGCCAGGAGCACTGAGGCGGAGATGTGCTACTGAGATCTGCCGGCTACAAGCCCGAGCCCGGCGCCCCTGGGCAAGGCCAGAAGGAGAGCCAGGCTCTGTGGTGCTCGACACAGGCCAACTGTGGTCCCCCAGAAGCTGTGGAAGGAGAAGCCAGAAAGTCCCCTGGAGCCAGAGGTAACTCGGGCCACCTCCCCTGGAGTCCTCTCCTGGCGGGGCTGGAGGAGGTAAAAGCTGTCCCTCCAGGTCAGCCGCCTCTCTTCCCTGTGTGGTTCGTTAGCGTGCAGGGGCCGAGGAGGGAGAAGCCCAGACTGGCCTTTCTGTCTGAAGGTTTCAGGCAGGCTGGTTTCATCTCTGCTATCCTTCTCTTCGTCCGTTGGGGAAATCCAAAATATATCACAGCAGCCGGAACCACGTGTAAGATGTTGGGGGCGAGCAAGGGAAGAAGTGAATCCTGGCAGGCCAGGAAGGCCGGAGGGTCGGGCACGATGCTGCCCTGACTTTTCTCTTGGTTCTTTAGCCCGTCCGCTTTAGACTCTCGTTTCTCCTTCCAAAGTTGTTAGTGATCTTCATTCTGTCAGGTCAAAGGCGGTATCCGCAGTAGCTGGATTTTCTTTTTTCATTCCCTTCTCGCATTTCTCCCGGCAACCATTATGTCCTTTTCTTGTTTGATCTTTAATTCATTGGTCCAGTGTTTTAACTTCTAAACGCTGTGTCAACCATTAAACTGAATATAGTTTATTCAGTTTTGTTTTGTTTTTTCAGTGCTGCTTTATTTTCATTGTATGGGAGAAAAACAGTCTTGGGTACCGTGAGATAGGAGGCACTCTACGTACCTGCCCTTGTGTCTGATTTTCTCCACAACCCAGGGAAGGACGAAGGACTCTCTTCATAGAGCCCTGGCTTTGAAAATGGAGAATGCGAGACCGTCCGTGGAGTGCCCGAAGAAAATGGCAGTTTCTGGGTTTTTAAGAAAAGTCTCTTCAAAATTCTGGGTGTGTGTGTGTGTACTGTAAATTAGGGTACTGCAGGTACATATCTTGTAAATGCATGTATTGGGATGCCTGATCCTAAGTTTTCTGGTAGTATGGTGTGCTCAGAATCGTGCAGAGCCCTGGGGCATGGCTTCAGGCCTCACGGAGCTTCCCGCGTTGGGGGCTGGTCCGAGTATTCAGCGAGCTGAGATCAGAGCCCCTAGTAGGAAGCACAAATATATTTATGGTAGCCACTGCTATTATTTCCTAAGGCTACTTTATACGTACTCCCTCCCCCTCCCTCCCCCATCCCCATGGATTTGAAATGCTTACAAATAGACATTTAGTAAAATAAGATTTCCCCCCCAACTCCAACAAAGGTATGACTTGGGGAAAGGAAGTAAGAGCAAAAGAGCAAGTGAACGAGGGCGGGAGGTGAGGGGGATGGGGAGAGGGAGGTACAGGTTTCCAGTTCAGGAATGAATAAGTCATGGAGATGAAAGATACAGCAGTGGGAATACAAGTCTGTGGGCTTGTAGTGGCGTCGTACGGATGCTGGCTCTACTTGTGAGTGGGGCATAGTGTATAGACTTGCTGAATCACTATGTTGTGTACCTGAAACTAAGGTAACATTTGTTTATACTCCAATAAAAAAATACAAGAGAAAAGGTGAAGCGCGGGGGGGTGCCCTGGGTGGCTCAGTCATTAAGTGTCTGCCTTCAGCTCAGGTCATGATCCCAGGGTCCTGGGATAGAGCCCCGCATCGGGCTCCCTGCTCAGTGGGGAGCCTGCTCCTCTCCCACTGCCCCTGCCTGTGTTCCTCTCTTGCTGTGTCTCTCTCTGTCAAATAAATAAAATCATTAAAAAATAAAAGAAGAAAAAAGAAAGAGAAGAAAAGATGAAGCCGGGAATGAGGTTTGTTTTTTTTTTTTTTTAAAGATTTTATTTACTTATTTGACAGACAGAGATCACAAGTAGGCAGAGAGGCAGGCAGAGAGAGAGGAGGGGAAGCAGGCTCCCTGCTAAGCAGAGAGCCCGATGAGGGGCTTGATCCCAGCACCCCGGGATCATGACCTGAGCTGAAGGCAGAGGCATTAACCCACTGAGCCACCCAGGCGCCCCAAGGAATGAGTTTTATTAGACTTTTTCATCTTGCTTATCAGTGGGTAGGAAGTTTGACAATTCCTAGTAGCCAGCGTAAAGAGAAACTCAGGGGCGCCTGGGTGGCTCAGTCAGTTAAGCATCTGCCCTCTGCTCAAGTCATGACCCCAGCGTCCTGGGATGGAGCCCTATATCGGGCTCCCTGCTCTGTGGAGAGTCTGTTTCTCCCTCTGCCAATCTTTCCCCACCCTCAGCTTGTGCTCTTTCTCTCGCTTACTCTCTCTCAAATAAATAGATAAAATCTTAAAAAAAAAAAAAAAAAAAGGAAACTCAAATACATAAGTTGATGTTTGTAAGGTGAAGAAAAAAAGGTACACATTCCCAGTATTCAGTGTGGAGAGACTTACCCTTCGTGGATCCTCAGAGGGGAAGAAGCCAAAGTTTGAACCCAAGCCCTTTGCACTTTTTACCTCGTAACTTTTCTCCACCTCAAAGGCGGGTGAATTCTGCTCTACTTACATGTATCCATTTGATGTCAAAACCCTTCGTTCCTAAACAATTCTGGACTAACACTGTACTCATTTTAATTTTCTTCTTAGTGTTCCTTTAAACCCATAACTTGGTTTAGATCCTGCCAAACTACTTATTGGGCCCTGAACTTACACTGATTTTTAAAAATTCTATTTTAAGTATACATTCAGTGTATGAAAGAGCCTTCAGTGGGCAAAGAAGGGGGTGCAGGAAAGCAGGGAAGGAGAAGGAATGCAGTTTTATTATAGTACTTTATAGAGCAAAACATGTAATGACTGAGCAGGTCTCTCTGTCTCTCCCACCTCCTAGTCAACCGGAAACTTCGTCTGGGCTACGGTGCACTCATGACTGGCTTCTCTCTACCAGCCCCTGCCTGGGGACTGCTGTTCTTAACAAGGCAGCCTTCATGAACTGCAACATACTTTTTAGTCACAGACACTTAGAGAACTTTGGCTTGTTGAGAGTTATGCAGGGCAAAGGGAGTTTTAATATAGTGTGTGGGCAGGCAAAAAGGCTGGTGTTAGACCTACCAGTAAGTGTGTGTGTGTGTGTGTGTGTGTGTGTGTGTGAGAGAGAGAGAGAGAGAGAGAGACAGACAGACAGACAGACAGGGAAGCAAGATAGAAGGGGAGAGAGATGAGTTTCTCCCAAGTCTGTTCTGTATCTCTAAAGTGGGTTGATGGTTCTCAGCCTGTCTGCCTCTTCTCCAGGACTGTGGTGATCATGTATGTGTCCTGCTGTGTGTTGGACGTGCTTTGGAAGCTGTGTAGCCCTGTGCACCCGTAAGTCTGGTTAAATGTGCCATTTACAACAGAGGAAGAGAGTGCGCTTCCTTAAAAGGAGTTTTCAAATGATACAGAGCGTCGGAAGTAGCACACGTAAATCAATGAGCAGGACCAGACTTAAAGTAAAATTGTGGGAAGCAAAGCCTAACCTCAGAGCTCAGAAAACTTGAGATCTGACAAATCACTCATTTAACCAAACGCTGTGTGTTGGGAGAGTGGTTGAACTGCCATCTGAATGGTGGTGGCCAGTCTTCATTGACAAAAGCTGCCATCTGTACTGATTTATGGAATAAAATGTTAGAATGTTTCAGTTGTTACGGAACTTGAAAGATGACTGGCGTCTCCAGAAGATGTCAAATGTCACGTCGGTTTTTGAGCTTTGTTTTGTTTTTCTGAAGCCATCATTTTGAAGACGTTGCCATAGTTGTGCATGTGTGTGTTAACTTGGAGGTGACTGGTTAACCTGATGAGGAGTTGGAATTTGGTAGCCAGGAAGAAAAATCGGTATTTTTGATTAGCCCGTCCTTTGTTTCAGGAACCAGCTTCCCTTTCTTGGCGATTGTGGAGCTGCCCTATTCAGTGTGTTTTTTGGGTCATACGGGAAACGTGTGAGGTCTTCATCTGCCCCCTTGAGTCTGCATCAGGGCTTAATGGTGCCTGAACTCAGAGGAAAGTACGCTGTGGGCTCCCAGCCATGTGGGCTGCCTCTGGCACCAGATGGCAGGGCAGAACAGCGTGAAGTGGGGTGATCTTAGCAGGAAGGCCTGCGGCTTCAGAGCTGCTTGCCTACCTGCACAGTGCAATGTGTGTCTTTGCTGAACATCACGAGGGCATCTGCGAGAGTCTCCTATTTAGAAATCCTTTTGAAACAGCAGCCCTGTCTCGGACTTGCCTTCCTTCCTGTTTCTGTAGTGGGTGCCCCCCCCTCCCCACCCAACTGTCCTCCTTAGTACCTGGGCATGTGTGGTGGGAGCAGGACCTTCAGCTCGTCCCTGTGGTCTGGGACTCCTGACCAGGCCGTCCCCGTTCCGGAATGCTGCTTCTGCTGCTGCGACTGTAGCAGGCAGTAGGGAAGTCCCAGTTCCTGTTCCCACTGCCTGAGGTCTGACCCAAGGTTCCCATTCTTGGGGCTGGGACCCTGCAGTGCATGGCACTGAGGGAAAGTGAATGCGGAGAAACATCACTTCGATTTTCTGGGTGTTTTTTCCCTTAACAGTATGTGCCCTCAGATAAAACCGCCACAAAAGAAAACCAAACAAATCATCCTCACTCTGACACTTTTCCTGTAACTTAGATGTTGGCATAGCCTGGGAACCTAACTAATTAGGTCTGTGAATGAATGAAAAGCATTCTGAGTCCCCAACACCGGACTTATAAAGAAAGGATTTTCTTTAAAGAAAGCACTTATAAAGAAAGAAAAGCATTCTGAGTCCCCAACACCGGACTTATAAAGAAAGGCTTGTAATAGTCACAGTCACAACTTATTAAGGAGGTTACCCTCAATCGTTATTAATAACCAATGATCCCATTAATAAATTAGACTATTACTGTGAAGCATTAGCACCACCCCTGACGTGTAGTAACCTTAAGTAGATGTCAGTGGCTGCTGGCACCACCACCGCCAGCATGTTCAGGGTGGAAAGAGTCATTCTTGCTATACTTACGCTCATAGGAATGGTCCACTGAAAAAAAAAAAACACACAAGACTCTGATTCCAGAGAGATGGAGAAGTTAGTTTTAATACTGTTGATAGGACACTTGGAAATGTTGGGAGTAATGGCAGACACCGGTGATGGGCCCATCCCAGATCCACTCAGCTTTTGGCTGGAGACAGAATATCAAGTCCTGAATACATAACAATGAGATTAATTAAGTGTAGTGTCTCTGACCACGTTTGGAAGAGAAGTGTGTTCATTTGCTTATTTATTGACTAAGCAAATGTTTATTGAGCCCGTAGTATATGCCAGGTGCTGTGCTGCTCAGAAAGGGGAGCTGTTGGCTGGAGGGAGATAGTCTGAGGCTTTAGGATGCAGGAAGGATTTTTGAAGAGGGAGACAAGCAGTGGATAAGGAGTCCAGACGGGAGCCGCAGGAGGAACTGTGACAGAAGTCCTGCAGTCACAGCGAGGAAATGGTTTTGTCTTTACTGCTAAACCTTTAAAGAGCATCGTAAAAATAAACAAAACGAAACTCAGACCCTTTGATTCTGGAGAACAGGCTGTTGGAGCTGACTCACCAGCCTGCTGCTAGTGTGTCATCAGGTCACGTTGATGAAGTTGCTTAATCCAGGTGGCCAAGTTCTCCATACACTCTGGCCGCATCCCATTGGCTGTCTTTGTTAAGGGTCTGGGCTGTGGGGATCCCAGCAGGGAACACAAAGGGATCAGAGGACATGGCCCTTGTTCTCAAGGACACAAGCCAGTGTTGGGTCCATGGTAACCTGGGCTTGCAAGGGGCTCAGGTGTTTAAGTTGGAAGTGGCTGTCTGTAGAAGCCACGCAGGGCGGGTATTGCTGTCTTCTTGCTTCACGTTCCTCTTATGCCAAGAAGGTTTTCCATACTGGTTTCCTTTCTTAGAGGCTAAGTTATAATTCTGCAGTCCAGCATCCCTTGCCATGCTTGTTTTGTGTGTGCTCGGAGGTCTTCCACTCCGTGCTGTTAAAGGAATAAAGTCACTCTTCTCTGGTTGATCGTGATCAGCTGTTATGAAGTTTAAATCTGAGGATCAAATTCTCTGCTTGACTTTATAATTTTTGTTTTTATATTTTTTTTATAGATTTTCTCCTCCATCTTTTCTGCATTAACCATTGTTATCTCCTTGTCCCCTAATTTGGGAAAAGATATTTATAGGTTCAGAGGAATTTAATGAGATACGAATTTTGTGAGCAGTTTATCTTTGTTAAAAAGACGGATACATCATCTCTAAATTACATGGATTTACTGTTAACTCTCGGATACTTTTGGACAGCTTTTTCATTTTCTTACCAGCTTTTTTCCCCTCCCCTGTAGAATGCCTTAGTTTATTTTCCTTGATAAGCAACATTCCTCTAATTTACCAAAATATACTGTTTGAAACATACTTTGATAAAAATCTGCATGGACCAGAAAAGTTTCCATTGATCACGGAGAGGGCAGTGTGCTTATGTTAACTCTGAACAGCCCCAGCTCAGCCTGGCCTCCTTCAAAGTATTTTGGTCTCTCATTTCAGCCACCATTACAAGTTCATCCGAAAATGATGACCGGAGTGGCTCCAGTTTGGAATGGAATAAGGACGGAAGCCTAAGGTTAGGGGTACAGAAAGGAGTCCTTCATGATCGCAGGGCAGATAATTGCTCCCCAGTGGCAGAAGAGGAGCCCCCTGGGTCAGCGGAGAGCGTGCTGCCTGACACTGAAGCCTCAGTTGGAGATGGTCCGGTCCCTTATTCTCAGAGCTCCAACTCGCTAGTAATGCCACGGCCCAACTCAGTTGCAGGTAAGGCCATGCCTCTCTCCAGGAGGGTTTTCTCTCTGGGTCCGAGGTGCCCCATGTTCACTGTCTCTACTTGGGGATCGCATCCGGACACAAGCCAGCTTTGTGATCGTGGATTGGGCACTTACCTCGTCTAGGCCTCAGTTTACCCATCTGTAACAATGATAAGACTGTCCTTCATGGTCTTTAAGTGATCCTTCCACTCTGGAATTCTGTAAAACTAATATTTAGAATCTTCTGTTCTTTTGTGTGCGAAAGAAGAAAGTGCCAAAAACTTTGTCCTTGTTTTCGATATTTTAAGCTTGAGTAAATTCATAACTTTCTACTACATCTTGGTAAACACGAATCCTTATTTAGAATTAGTTTGTTAATATCAGCTCCAGGAATTTCTGATCCAGCTTTCAAACTTACTTTTCTATAATTGAGGTGCATCCTAGAGATGGGAGGTCTGCTCTCTGTATCGTTCAGTTACAAGGGAGCTCACAGCTTAAAACCTACGCGGTGTAAGTGAGGCTTCTCGATCGAGGGCATGCAGGCAGGCAAGGCAGGTGCCCCTCAGCGGGATGGGGCAGCTGGAGTGAGACGAGGACCCAAAAAGGGGCGACTGTTCCCGGTTGATAGTGAGTGGTCACCAAGCAGGGAGAGCAGTGGGGTGGGCGAAGAAAAGAACCCTGGTTCTGAGCTGTGCTGATGGCTTTTATGGTCCTGAGTTTCTGAACTCTGTGCTCCTGGGTTGAGTTTAGAAGATGACCTTGTTTCAGCCCTTCTTTTTCTCCAACCTAGCACTTAAAACTTCTCTACTAACACAAAGTTCTTTCTCCCTACATCAAAGAATTTTTTTTTTATACTGCTTCTTGGGGAGATGGCAGGTCAGTCTGGTTGTTGTGGGGCATTTTTTTCCCCCCCAGTAGAACTCTGAAGCAGCTGATACATAAATGGCCCTAATGGAAAAGTCTGGAGAGGCAGCTCTAATTCACTTTCAAAGGATGTAAATGGCCTTGTTCCAGAAGAGGGATTTGGCATGTCTGCCAGAGAGAAGTTCTGGGGAGCGTTATTCATATTCAGTGATGGCTCTTCCAAAAGCTTTTATGCCCTCCTACCACTTCCCCACTCCCAACTGTGCGGTATGACACACCCAAGGCGTTTTATACCGCGACTACCTCGTTAGGATGAATGGTTCGTATGTATGATCCCAGAACTTGATAGTTTTATTGACTTCAACAAAATAGCAAACTTGTATTCAATTTAGCCAAGCTGGTTTAAAATTAGTAAGCACATTGCTAGTGTTGAAAGCCCCCCATGTGGGGTGATGTTTCTGCCTGATGTTCTTTCATGTGGCCTGCCATGTGCCTCGACAATGGGTAGGAGCTGAGCCTTTCCAGGACAATGCCCTGATTATAGAGCAGGACTTTCAGATTTCTGCTGTGCTCATTCATTAGTGTTGATGTGTGCATTGGAGCTAGACCTCCTGTGGAATGGGAGGGTTTTACCTCCAGGTTTGAGCTGTGTCTGCCTGGTCTAATGGGTTGGCTCACTTCTTCTGTGTTGCAAGTTTTATCAGCTAAAAGCTTATTTTGGAAACAAGCGAATTCCTTACCTCATGGTATCTGTTCTCAAGCTAGGAGTCTGGGAGAGCCTTCACAGCCCGCCTTCCTTCCCCCTCAAGCCAAACCTCAGTCAGAAGTCATGGCAAGATTTTTCCACATATCGTTGAAAAGAGTAAAAGATTCAGGTTGTGTAGACTGTGTGTAGCACTTTTTCTAGTGATGAGGCGGCCAGCTGCTACAGAGGGGGCAGTAGGCAACCCTCAGTGTTGGAAGGATTAAAATAATATGTCCAAGACCATTATTGCAATCCCTTGGAAGTATTTGCATGTGAAGAGCCACATAAACACAAATAAATTGGCATTTGGGGAACATCAAACGATTAAATTGGGCTAATGAGAGCAGAGTAAGGACTGGCAGGTGAAGGAACGGGGATGCCAAGCCTCTGTCCACAGCTGCCCCGGGGGTTCTGGCCTCCCCTGGGGGGTGAGAGTATGGAAACAGGTTCCTGAGGTTGCCAGCCTTTGCTGTCAGTGAGCCTGTTACCAAGAACTGTGGTTATCTCTTCACTGTTGTGTCTAGTACAATAAAATTCTTATGTCAGAGACTATAAAAATAAGTTGGCTGGGTTTGGGGATTCACTGTAGAAAGACTTTCTTTGTAAAGGTATTTGTTGGAGTGGAATTGGTTTCAAATGCTACATTCAGATTATTACTTTATACCACATCAAATGTGCGGCATGGACACCTCATTCCTTTGTTAGAAAACAGAAGAGAAGGCTTTAAAGTGATATCTTAGATAATCTAGAAGTTGGGTGATTAGGTTCTGTTGTTTTTGGCTAACTTCTTTCTTCTTTTGAAATGCTTTCTAAGTGGATCATAGACACAGTATTTAGTTTTCCAAGAAACCAACAAACAGAATTACCAGCCAGTTTTCATGAAATTGCCTAGACTTTATGGCATTTACATTTAATATGTTAGGACATGGTGTTTCAACAGGTGTTTATTTTTGCTTAGTTTAGGGAAGTTTCCTTCTGCTTCTCCCTCCACCCTGCCCACCCCCTAAAAAACTCTCCCCTTCTTAGCATCCGGAAATGTCTTTCTCATTCAGATGTTAGATGCAGTGTGCGTGTGTGTATGTGTGCAGTGAGTGTGTAAATTAACTGTAGGTTTACTAGCAGCAGGCTTATTGCAGCATAAAATTATTGCTTTTTTTTTTTCCTTGACCCTGAGTCCAGCTGAGACTTTGAAAACATTTATTATTAAATACCAGAAGTGAGTCTCCGTGTCTGAGAACCTACTGTACGCATGTTTGGGAAGGCAGGCTGTGGTCCTAATAGCCCGCTCTGCCAGGGGAGCGCACCAGGGGCCCAGCAGGTGGCTGGAGCTCCGCTGTCCCCACTTGTCTCTCTCAGTGGCTTTGACAATAGCTTAGGAAGCAGAGGCGGCCCGCAGCTCCTGGCTGGCAGCACCCACTCCGAGCTACTCCATTTCACTGCATCTTAATCATGCTTGAAACAGAGAATCAGGAAGGCTGCAGAGTGGGTGAGGCCACTTTGTTGCATACTTGGGAGCCAGAGATGTAGTGACTGGAAATCTCAAAACAGGGCTGTTTTCAGCCTCACCATCTCCTGTATCTGGGTCCAGCTGGGGCTCCATCGAGATCCTCTCTTTGCAAAGCCTTTACAGAGTCTCGTGTTCTTAATCCTTCCAGTTGTCACGAAATTATGAACTGAATGTTGTGTTCTGAGGGGTCAACAGAAGAAGGAAAATGGGAAACCCTTGGGAGGCTCCAGGTGTCCTTGAGTTGCCCAGGGCTGAAGTGGCAGGTCAGATCGTCGTGGCTGTGCCGGCTCCGAACTACACTTGGCTTATAGGTTACAGCGGTGGCTTCTCCTTCTCCCTCAGCCGCCGGCATGCAGGCACGTTCACTGTAAGATGTGTTGAGGAGAGGGGCATTTGCAGAGGCCTGGGTCAGAGTCCCAGGTCTCAGGCAGCAGCCCAGAAATATATGTTCCAGGCGGTATAAGTGTCAGGAGCCAGGGTGAGGGTCCTAGTGGCCCACCGGGGAATTTCACACACCTAGTTGTAAAGGACCCAGAGAGAAGCTAGAGGCTGCCTTTGGATTCCCAGAAATTGGGTCCATTTAGAAGTCCTGCCTAAGGAATTAGTTGAATCTTTCTCATGGGAGAGATTTCTGCGGGGGTATTGACATAAGTTAAATGAACTGTGGCTATTCACCGGAAGGATACTGGAACATTAAGTATACGCTGTTGTGAAGTTAAGGCATCAGATGTCTCTCCTGGTACTGGGCGTGTGGTGGATTGCCATCTGGGGAACGTGGCAAGGGGGGACATGTCACCACAGAGCCAGAGCTTGGAGCCGCGCAGGTCTTGTTGAATGAAGGAGTCAAGGTGGGGCGTGGGGGTTGTTAACAATGAGGAGGAAAAGGATGAAAGCCAGCAGGGGAAATAGGACCCAGACTGAGCAGGTGGTGCTGGCCAGTGGCTGGATGCTCTGAGCCAGAAGGTTTTCAGCAGAGAGATGGCCCAACTTGACTTCTCGCCCTCGAACCTGGTCCCGCCAATGATTGCACCAGTCCCGGGAAGCCTTCGCCCTTGGAAGTCAACTCCTGCTCCCTACTTATTTACTCTCAAATGATGCCTGTGCTTATGTCCCAGAAGAGAACTGTAGGTCTTGGGTCAGCGGTACCTTATGTTGGGCCACTTAACCCACAAACAAATTGGGTTAATTTTATTGAGAATTCTCTCATTGTGGCCTGGGTTGTATCTGCAAATAAGAGGTTTTCTTCTTATTATTATTTTTTTTCTTTTTGGGCAAAAACATGTATCATGTATTTATTGTTAAGATTTGCTAAGAATTAGCAACACTATTTTGTATTGATTGTTTTTATAATCCAACTGGTATGTATGCTCAAGCAGATTTTAATGCATTTTAATGGGTACCTGTGTGCCCTGAGTCTTACTGATTTGATCAGTGGTAAATATTACTTCCTTTTAGAATTTAAAAAAATACATACCTGTAGTATAGTATATAATTTACACATAAAAATCTAAAGTTTGGGAATATGTTTATTTCCGATGAAATCCACATGGCTCCTTTCCAGCCGGGAGCTGACGTTTCGTGTTCAAGCTCTATGGGATTGAACTGCAGACTCTGCTCATTTAATTAACAAGGCTGGAATCCAGCAACCCCGGAAGGCTCTCCGGAGCTGCAGAGAAGTCCGAGAAGTCTCTAGCACCGAGCTGTGTGTTTGCTGTAGTACTGCAGCCTCACTGAGTGACGCTTGAAGGTCAGGTTCCTTCGTAAACATTTTTGGTGAAGTCTGTCTCTTCCCAGGAATGATGGAGAATTCCGGCAACCTTAGCACCACAACGTTAAGAATGAGGAACACTTGGTGTTTATCGTTTTTCAGTTAACCTCCCTGCCAGAGAAAATAAGCTGGCGTGGGCAAACAAAACCGAATTACCTTGAAGTCATTTTTGTTGAAAGCCTGAACACAGTTGCTTAGTGCTAAGTGATTTATGATTGATAGTAGTTTGGGTATGATACTAAAATCGACTTTGAAAAAACTAAACTTGAGTTTACTATTTCAGCGACAAGCTCCACCAAGTTGGAAGATCTGAGTTATTTAGACGGGCAGAGAAATGCCCCTCTTCGAACGTCCATTAGATTGCCGTGGCACAGTACAGCCGGAGGTAGGGCACAGGAAGTTAAAGGTACTTACCTTTGTTTCTGCTGGGACAGTGGATATCGTGAGTGCGTTCACCCAACACTGAGGATCTGTGATGACCAGCGTTTAAGTCAGCTCATTTAGAAACATGACGTGTGCGTGCTGAAAGTGGGTCTGTTAGGTGTGCTGGGAGGCCCTCTGTAATGGTTTGGGGCTTCTTCCTTAAAAATCTGTGACCAACTCATTTCTGCAGTTGAAAAATAATTCTGCAATATGTTATTTTGAAGTGAGGGGTAATTTAACACGCACTGGATAACACTCACTTGTCACCAACAGAAAATCAGCTTTGTTTCAGGTCCATGAGCCATTGGCCACCTCCTGTAATTCACAGTCAGGTGGTCCTCAGCCTCACCGAGGGGGTCTCTTGTCATCATGGCCCGATGAGAGCTGGGGCCCTGTCTCCAAGCAGACGCCTTTCCCTTTGCCTCCTATGGTAGTGGAAGAGACCTGTCTTAGATACTGTTTCACACAAACTAATGAGACCTGGTTTGGCCGCCTGCATCGCTTTCTCTAATCCTCTGTGCGTCTGTCCTGATTCGTGAGGACAGAACTATCCGGTCATTTTAATAGGACCCTTTGTAAAACCCACAAGGGATTATAAATGAGATATGACAGAAGTATTAATAGAACCAGATTGAAAACACAGATCCCTGGTGGCTTACAATTAAAGGCTATATAGTACTAAGTATAACATACAAGCAATGCTAACTTGAGTTTTTAAGTGTATAAAATGATGGCATTCTTCTAAAATAATTATCTCTTTTTCCCCCCCAAGCACGATTTGCTCCCTACAAGCCACAGGACATTTTGTTGAAACCCCTGTTGTTTGAAGTACCAAGCATAACAACAGACTCTGTGTTTGTGGGAAGGGATTGGCTCTTTCACCAGATAGAAGAAAACTTGAGGAACACAGAACTGACAGAAAATAGAGGCGCCGTGGTTGTTGGAAACGTGGGCTTTGGGAAGACAGCCATCATTTCTAAGCTGGTGGCACTTAGCTGCCACGGAAGCCGCATGAGGCAGATTGCTTCCAGCAGCCCCGGTTCACCGCCTAAAAGTATGTGCGTGTTTAATGCGGTTAGTAGATGATGGGGTGTAAGGCAGAGGGAGGGCGTGGCTTGGATAGGCATCCCTTCTCCATTCTCCCCACGTCCTTCCAGCTGCCGGTTCAGATCTGCCGGCACATGTGGGAGGGAGAACCGTTGGAACGCCCCCTCCCTCCCCCCTCCCCTGGGGTAAGGCCAGCCTTCCCTGGTCTTCTCCCTGTAGGGCCTGTCTCCCTCTTTATGTGGGCAGTGAGGCCTGATTGGGTGTCCTGGGGAGTTTGGGTCCTAAAACCAGGCTGTGGAAGCAGCCAGGAGGAGTCTACATAGTTCTCTTGTTCCCTGTTCTCTACAGCCTATGCCCTCTATGCTGGATTTACCAAAGGCTTAAAAACTAAATATGGGATATAGTAGTTAAATACCTGACTAGTCCTGTCTTATTTTATGTAAAATAAGCCTATTAAAAGAAGGTGTCTCTAACATGGTACACAGGAACGAGTGAACCGTGAAAGAGTATGATGTAGCTTTTTTTTTTTTTGAAGATTTCGCTTATTTATTTATTTATTTATTTTTTAAAGATTTTATTTATTTATTTGACGGATGGAGATCACAAGTAGGCAGAGAGGCAGGCAGAGAGAGAGAGAGGAGGAAGCAGGCTCCCTGCTGATCAGAGAGCCCGATGTGGGGCTCGATCCCAGGACCCTGGGACCATGACCTGAGCCGAAGGCAGAGGCTTTAACCCACTGAGCCACCCAGGCGCCCCGTCGCTTATTTATTTGACACACAGAGATCACAGGTAGGCAGAGAGGCAGGCAGAGAGAGAGGGGAAAGCAGGCTCCCTGCTGAGCAGAGAGCCTGACAACGGGGCTCGATCCCATTACCCTGGGATCATGAGCCGAGCTGAAGGCAGAGGCTTAACCTACTGAGCCACCCAGGTGCCCCAAGTATGATTTTTTTTAAAAGCAAAAGGAATTTAATAAAAGAAACCAGAAACAGCAGTTCTCCCAGGAAGGCATCTGGGTGGATGGGAGGCAAGACTGAGAGGGATGCTTGTGTCCTCCTTTGAACCTTTGCATTTGGGACCGTGTTTACTCATTACCTGTTAAAATACTCTCTGCCTTTAATCAAGAAATATGTTCAGTGTCTCACCATGGCCCTGTTCTGATGTTGTAATAATGAGCTCGGTCTCTTTCTCTGCAGCTTTGGATTCCTCCCAGGATCTTCCTGTCACCCCACTGCTCTCACCGAGTTCTTCTGCAGGTGTTACCAACACAGCTAGAACACCCCCTGGGTCTGCGCCGGATGCTCCTGAGAACCAGAGACCGAGAGAGGATGCCGTGAAGTACCTCGCCTCGAAGGTAATCTTCTGTCCTGGGGGAGCCTTCCGGAGAGAGGAGTCGGGGGAGAGAGAGAGATTTGTTAGTTTGGCTTCTGAGAAAGGAATTTAAGGAGGGATCTTAAAACAGATGTAATTGCGTATAATAATGCAGAAATGGAGCTCTTGATAAAATAGCGATAGAGTACCCCAGGTAAGAGGTCTTAATGACAGGACAGGCAGACAGTTGGTGGTTTCTGATTTGGGTCCTTCGAACTCTGCTGCTGTTGAATTTCTCCACCGTGTCAGGTGTGGGGAGGGGGCCGAGGGTTTGAGCCAAGCTGCCCGGCCCTCCGGTCTGGGAAAAGCAGCAGCTAGGACTTTCGGCAGGGCTCCCCTCGTCACCAGCATTACCTGGTCTGGGGGAGCTGCAGATGAGCTTCCCAAGGAGATGCTGCTGTTTGTCGAAGCAGAAACACGCTGACTAGGGCACTTCCCACTGTTGAATACATCGGGATTATTCGGCATTGATTTAAGCCAGGGCAGGCTTCAGGTTTTATGAATGAGTTCTATTCCTTTGTTTTCCATACGGAGTAAGGTGTACCGATCTTAGTGCTAATCAAGATGGATTTGTGGCTGCAATTAAAAGTCTGCCCAGAAGTTGGCAAAGCGTGTGAATCAAAGAATGGCTGAACCAGTTAAGCTAAATCATGACTCCATGCTGGCGAATAGAGGAGACGTGTTTCGAGACCGTGGTGGACGGGAACACTGCGTCTGTTGGGGTTTGGGAGGAAGTATGTGATGGGGGGAAGGGGACACTGATGGCCGTTCTTCTTGCCTAGGTCGTGGCCTACCACTACTGCCAAGCCGACAACACATACACGTGCCTGGTGCCCGAGTTCGTGCACAGTATCGCAGCCCTGCTCTGCCGGTCCCAGCAGCTGGCTGCCTACAGGGACCTCCTGATAAAGGAGCCCCAGCTCCAGAGTGTGCTGAGCCTCAGGTCCTGCGTGCAGGACCCCGTGGCCGCCTTCAGGAGGGGGGTGCTGGAACCACTCACCAGCCTAAGAAACGGTACCTCGGAGCAGCCTCTCTCTCTCTCTCTCTCTCTCTCTGTCTCCTCTCTCATTAGGAGGCCGGAGCCCCCAGGATTGTCCTCCAAAGGTCTTGGTTGGGAGTGAGGGTGGGCACCTGGGGAGGATGTGGGTGCATCTGTGTACAGCTCCTTCTCTTCCCCAGAACCACCTCCCCAAAGCTCTTCCATGCTTCTTGAATGGTGTTGTTGCAAAGGAACACCTCTAATAAAGAATTACCTCCACAGTTGAATATTCATTTCCAAAGTAGCTAATTTGTAACCACAGGTTATTTAGAGGACTTATGCCCTGGAAACTCTTGCCTGCATATTTCATATTCCTTCCTACCTCTCAGGGGAATAAGTTGTTCAACTGAGCGACTTGCCAGCATATGTTTTTTCAGCGCCTCGGTTCAGTTGAGTTGAACCTAAAGGCTTTTCTAGAAGTGTTCATTTGATTCCTTCCTTCCTTCCTCCCTCCCTCCCCCTCTTTCTTTTTTCTTCCTTCCTTCTTTCCTTCCCCTCCCTTTCTTTCTCCATTTGTTCGTTCTTTCTTTCTTTCTTTCTTTCGTCCTTGAAATAGCCAGCAAGGTAGGAGATGTCAGTGCTCTTCTGGGTTTCTGCATTTCTTATCCTTTCTCCTCCTTGTCCCTCACCTGTGGGTGAGTTTACCTGCCTGCATTAACACTTCTGCGAGAGAAAAGGGGATTGAAACAGATCTGTCATCACTTCTCCTTGTTTTCGTGGGCAGAAAGTTAGTGCTAATAAATGGGAAACTAGATGGAGGCTTATGGGAAAGAGCCCTGTTTTAGAAGTCTATAAAAGAGAGGTTCTCACTATGGGCTGCCTGTGTGCCTTGGGCCAGGTGCTTTGCCTTTGAGGGTCTGTTTTTATTCCCTGACATCCACTGAGAGGGTTCTGTGGGGAGGACCTGGAGTCTTCTCCAGAGTTAATCTCCATGCGTGCTAGTTATCTTTGCCATAGCTCACCCCAGTGACAGGAGTTTATGAAAAGCTAACGGTATCATATATGCAGGTAAGATTCTGCCAATGGGTGTAACGCAATGTGTTTCTGAACACTGTTTATAAGATTTTTCTCTTGGCTATGTGCTCTGGTTTTAACTATAAATTTAATAGAAGTAGGCTTCTGGGAAAACCAGTTCTTTTTTTTTTTTTTTTT